>NW_021703775.1:66621127-66932580 GCF_005190385.1 Monodon monoceros
TAAATAAATAAATAAATAAATAAATAAATAAATAAATAAATAAATAAATAAAAGAAACAACATCTATTTCAAAGATGGCCACTTTCTAAAGCTGGCACAAAGGCGAGAGTTAGATACATGCTTACTTAAAGGCTCAATCAGACTTCAGAGATACAATGCTGCCAGGTAACATTTTGTCATCAATCTCCCAGGGGCAATGAGTGTACATGCACAGTAGCAAGAAACATCAATAATCTCAGTAAAGTGAGAGGCAAGGTCATCTCCCAAGAGGAAGGGTGGGCTAGTTTAGAACTGGAAGCACAGGGAGAATGGAATATATATATTTTAGTCACTGAAGAGAATGTGCTACAGAATTGATAAGAAATTACTGTCGAGCCACAATAAGGGCCTAAAATGAAATTAGAATCACAAATTTGTAGTGGACCAAATCAGCATGGTTCTGGGAATTTCTTCTATAATGTTTTACCATCAGATTGCCAAAAGGGGGAACGCACACAGCGACTAACGCAGTGGACTAAGCACATGGCTAGGAGGGCCACAGAGGTGTTACTGAAGCAGCAGGTCTCTGGGACAAGGGTGGGCAGGGAATCAGCAGCATCTAGGAGTGAATGGATCAAGGCAAGGATACAGCTCCACAGACCTGGATGGAAGAGGCAGCAGCTGAGGACTCTGCAAACAGAGGAGAGAACTGAGATCTTAGAAGTGGAGCAGTGACGATGGAGTACAAGGTACAGCAGAAAGGGGAGGTGGGGAGCAGAGATGGAGGCGTAAAGAGTCTAGCAGGCTGAAGAACGATGAATGCACCACCATCTCACATACCAAAGTTGGTAAGGAGGATGGCAGAGGATGGAAAAGAGACATGAGCCAGGTACTGAGGTTGCCTTAAAAGGTGGGAATGAGTCCTAGATGGACAAAGTCAGCATGATTACTTGAGGTGAATGGTACAGGTGGACAAATGATTACGTTTTAATACTTTCTCAACAAATCAGGATAAGTGGGAAAAAATGAGGCCTCCACAAAAGAGGGAAGAATCAATTTTCACTTAGAGCAGGAGGGAAGGTACATAAAGGAGAGGAGAAATGACTAAAGAATGAACGGGTATGTCTCCAGGTGAAAGAACATTTCTAGTCACTGTAATGTTGACTGGATTAATCAAGCTTAGAGTCTCTTAGTAAAATACTCTGAAAGCCTTTGAACTAAGGTACCACAAAAATAACAACTACCTCAACTACTATCATTTTCTGAGGATTTATATGCAAGAGAATCTATGAAGTGGACATGCATTATTTACTTTCATCCTTACAATGAGACTATGAGACAGGTATTACACTCATTTTAGTGAAGAGGATACAAAGGCATAAAAAAGCTAAATAACTCGCCCATGGTCAGAGTCAGTGATAAGGCTGGGACTGGAACCCAGGGGTAACTGAGCCTTTGCTGTTTTTAACCACTAACAGAATTCAGATGGTATAAAGTATTCCCTCGTCCCATATTTCTGGTCCTCATTCCTTCATCTTTAAAAGATGTCTTTTAAAGCTATGCAACGCCAATTCTCAACCACATCAGAGAACTAACACCACATATTTGCACTGCACTGAGAATGCACTGTAGTGTCTTCCCGGGAATGCAACACTTCTAACCTAAAACAGAAAAATGCATTATGCTGAAGAACAATTGCTCTTCACTTTCAAATTACTGGCATCAGAGTGAATGGCTTGGTTTTTTTTTTCTCCCCCACGACGATGTCCCACAATCACATCACAGTCACACCAAAGAAATGTTAGGCAGCTCTCCGATTGTTTAGTCTAAGGATTTATTTCCTCACCTCCAAAGAAAATAAACAACTTTAGGTTGTCTTCACTTTGTTACTATTAACTCATTACTAAAAAGTTACAGAACATATTATTATTATATAATAATATATAAGAATATATATTAAGGTATTATTACCTCAATTCTTATATATAGTACAGAATTGTTTAAAAAATAAACTGCATGTAAACACATCTTTAGAAGAGCATCTGATAGAACTTATTCCTGTGCCTTTTCGGTAGCTGTCTCATTTCCACACCAAGAGAACGAAGCAGGTTTGGCCTACTGAAAGGCAATGGGTCTGAAGCAAACTAAGGAAACCATGGGTCTCTTCTAATTTGGTGTAAAAACAGATTGTCATTTCTGCTCAGCAACCTAAATTCTTTTAGGGATGTAATGAAGGAAATGGTAGTAAAAGAAGTGAGAGCAGCATGGCTTAAAAATGTGAGAGGGGCCCAGTGTAAATCAGGCTGGTGGGAGATGTGCACTCTGAAGATGTGTTGAAGTGTGATGACCACTTCAAGCTCCTCTCCAACCTGCAGTTCAGGTGGGCTGATGGTGTTCAGTGGTGATGGTCTACAATGGCTAAGCTGCCACTGGATGCACTAAAAGTGACATTTTCTACACTGAGTAATTTGCCTCATGGAAAACAACTTAACACCAGGATACGCCCCTGGTCTTAGCCATAGACTGGCAATTAGGGAAGTGTGGTTCTAGCCTGTCTTCACCAATTATCTGTACCACAGACTTTGACAAGTTCCTCTTCTAGAGAGAGGAAGCTACAACTTGTCCAGCCTGTCTTGGAGGGCTGTGGGAAGACCCACGTTAAAGTAAAGAGCTGTGCAGGAAAGGAGAAGGGACTCTGGCTGGAATCAGCAGCTTCATGACCAGCCCTCAAGTCTGTGTGGCTGCACTGTGTTTCTCTGCCTTCCTCTCCCCCTACTATGTAAGATTGTTTTTTAGGCTCATTATTGCTTCACACACTGCTTGCTAGGAAGGAAATATTTCTATGCAATAAAAATTCTTTTGGTGTTTTTTACTCCCTTCTCATCCATGCAAAACAGGAAAGCATGACACATTGCCTTTTATGGTTATAAAGATCCAGACTAAGGTTCTTAATGTTCTTAGACAATTGTACTCATAATATTACCACAATACTTTCCTAACTTAACACTGTTTGAAGAGGAAAAGATGCCTTACATACTCCAAGCTTAATATATCTCCAGGGAAGACATACCCTTACAAATGTATACTAAATCAAGTCACCAGTTAATCAAACAGGGAGTTCAATGAAATAATAAAACTAATATGCTTGTAGAGGGCTACTAAAAATGAGAATGCCAAGGTAACTTTACGTGGTTTTAAAAGCAATTTTCTTCTATTTGAACCATGCTCTGAACAGTGTGGTCTATAGGGCACTGAAAACCAAGGGCACAATTGGTCTCTCATAACAGGATCGCTTGTTTTTTGTTCACTGTTATTCAACAACCATCACCACAGAAGGTTCTGAAAAAAACTGAATATCCACATGAAAAGGAATGAAGTTGAAGCCTTACCTAACACCATATACAAAAATTAACTCAAAGTGAAAAATTAACCTAAATGTAAGAACTAAAATAATAAAACTCTTAGAAGAAAACACAGGACAAAAGCTTCACACTAGATTTGGCAATGATTTCTTGGCTATGATACCAAAGGCACAGGTAACAAAAGAAATAACATAAATTTGACTTCATGAAAATTTAAAAACTTTGTGCGTCAAAAGATAGTATCAACTGAATAACAACGCAACCCACAGAATGGGAGAAAATGTTTACAAAGCATACATCTGATAAGGGATTAGTGTCTAGAATATATAGAGAACGCCTAAAACTCAACAACAAAAAACAACCCAATTCAAAAATGGGCAAAGGACTTAAACAGACATTTCTCCAAAGAAGATATATGAATGACCAATAAGCACATGAAAAGATGCTCAACATCACTCATTATTATGGAAATGTAAATCAAACCAATGAGATACCACCTCACACTCATTAGGACAGCTAGTCTCAAAAAAACAGAAAACAACAAGTATTGGCAAGGATGTGGAGAAACTGAAACTCTGTGCACCATTGGTAGGAATGTAAAATGGTACAGCTGCTGTGGAAAACAGTATGATAGTTCCTCAAAAAATTAAACATAGAAATACCAAATGATCCAGCAATTTCACTTCTAGATATATACCCAAAAGAACTGAAAGCAGGGTCTTGAAGAGATAATTGTACACCTATTTTAATATTCACAATAGCGAAAACGTGGAAGCAACCCAAGTGTCCACTGAAAAATGAATGGATAAGCAAAATGTGGTATGTATGTATGTATGTGTATATATATATATATAGCAATATTATTCAGCCTTAAAAAAGGAAGGAAATTCTGCAATATGCTACAACATAGATGAACTTTAAGGACATTATGCTCAGTAAAATAAGCTAGTTACAAAAAGACAAATATTATATGATTCCACTTATACAAGGTACTTGGAGTAGTCAAAATCATGCAGACAGAAAGTGTGATCGTGATTTCCAGGAGCTGAAGGGAGGGGAGAATGGGAAGTTATTGTTCAGTGGACACACAGTTTCAGTTTTACAAGTTGAAAAGAGTTATGATGATGGATGGTGGTGACAGTTGCACAATAATATGAATGTACTTAAACCACTGGACTGTACACTACTTAAAATAATTAAGATGGTAAATTTTTTTACATATATTTTACCGCAGTAAAAAAAAAAAAGCCATCAGCTGATAGATAGCTCATCTAAAGCAATACCATCTCTTCCGTTATTTCTGGAGATTTTTTTTCCTCTTAGATGAGGCAGGTAGTTTATGGACTCTTCTGTCTCTTCCAAGTAGTCTGCCCAACAGACAAATCTACGTTACTGAGATCAAACTCATTTTTTCCCCCAATGTTCTAATACTGCTTTCATTTAAGAATACACAGGTTCTTAACAATTTTTTAAATGCTGTATGGTACATTTGTTTTTAAAACGAGCATCACAGAATTTTAAGGCTGAACCTCAGAGATTATCTAGTCTAATTCTGGAATTAGAGATAAGAAGGCTGAAACTCAGAGAGGTTTCTTAACTTCCCCAGAGTCACACCATTAATTAAGGACAAATAAGATAAAGGGTACCCAATGTTAACTACTTTGAAAAATCTAATCTAAAAATCTGAACTTACAAAAAGTTATTCATTTTATAAAAGGATTGGCTGAAGGGTTCCTTAAACAATGAGCTTCTGTAGTTCCTTTTTAAGAATTCACTATGCAAAATAAATGTACACTAAATCTGTAGAAATATATCTATAGTAGAAAGTTAACTATGAGCCAAGATTCATGACTGGTTTTTGGGTAACATATTTGTAAAATAGTATAAAATAACTTTCACTGTTTATGCTATCAATAAAACATTGGGATAATTCTGCCTTCTTCAAAAATGGTCCATTTGAGAACAAAAAAAGCAAATCTTCTTACGTCTTTGACACTGTTTCAATCAATAAAATGAAATCCACCCCCCTTTACTTCAAATTAAAGGTGGTGCATTTTTTTGCAGAGGATCATATTCCTTAATAAGCACCGTAAAAATGTAATTAAACTCTGAATTTCCCATGAAAAGAATTATGAAGGATACCTGACCAAGGGCCTAGAGCTCAAAAGTTTGTCTAAAAACATATACAATGGGAGTTACTCAGTTTTCCTGGATCTCTCCCATGTACACGTATTGAATTTTTTGTGCTGTTATCCTGTTAAAATAACAAACAAACAAATACAATGGTCATACTTTATCAACAGTGAAATAATGTACTTACGACACATAAACAAAATAATACTGCAATTCAATAATTAATTATAAAACTTTTCTTTAGTAAGCTATATTTCCTAATAAAGGAAGCAAAGAGACTTTATTTACCTTTTTTTCTAATTCCTATTTACCTTCTTTTCTAATTCCTACCTTATTTGTATGACAACAAAAAGAAAATGAAGAAACACTGTCACTGGAGTCATCAAATCCTGAAGACTTTCTCTAGATATATGTGCAAGAGCTTTTTTTCCTTTAATGAAATAGTCCAGACAGGTATAATTAATGCCAATCTACCCATCATGCAGGTAAAGAAACACATGAAATCCAAAGAAGTGCCTGTGTATTCCCTACCTTTTTACATAGCCTTCCCTATCACCTTTCCCAATTATCCACCACCCTGAAATTTTTTGACACTACTTTGGCACACCTGATGGCTTTCTGAGAAATGGTTTTTATTGTCATTTTTCCCTCTGTAAACTTCCCTTACTTAGGAAGTAATTTGCTAGAGAAGTCGAGATCAATAGTCCCCAATTTATTTGAGAGTATATGTTAATTTGTATGTTCGATTAACACAAAAATAAGAGATGAAAAACTGGTTCAAGTAGCAAATATGAATAACTTTAAGATCTGAGTTGAGAATCACTTCTTTAATGAATAACAAGTGAACAAATGAGTGAATGAATAAATGAAGAACAAACAATCTAGCCAACATATTTTAACACTGTCTTCCTCTCAGTCAGTGCTCAGCAGCATTAGACACAGGTGACCAAGCTTTCTTCTGGAACATCTCCTCTCTTGGCTTCTGCAATGCCACTCTTTCCTCGTTTTTCTACCATTTCAGTAACCACCCTTGTCAGTCTCCTTTATTGACTGTTTCTCCTCTACAAGACCTCTAGATAATCCTCAGGGCTTGGGCTCTTCTGTCTCTACACTTTCTCTTCAGGTGACCAGAGGCATTCCAATGCATCTAAGCAATGTCTCCATGCTAAATACTTCCAAGTTTATATCACCACCTCAACCTCTCTTCCAAACTCCAGACTTACAGATCCTATCTACTGGACATCTCCGCCTAGACGTCTACTAGGCAACTCCAAATTAACACGTCAAAACTGGAATTCTTAATCAACCCTTCAACCTCTTCACCCCACCCCAAACTCGTACTCTCTCCTATCTCTATCCTCCCCATCTAAATAAATGGCACCACTATCTACCCAGTTACCCAAGCCAGGAACCTAGTGGTCATCTTTGCTTCCTCTCTGCTAGTATTTAATTGTCTTGACATAATGGAATTCATAAAAACTACAATTAACATTGTCCTACCTTCCCAAGACACTGAAGCTCTAGTGAACTAAAGAAAGGAAGTCTGATAACATGATCTGGTGCCATTTTCTTTAGGGTGGGATTGAGAGAGGGGGAAGGAGGTTAGGAAAAGAATTGAAGCGATATGATCAAACTAGGTATTGGGAACATTCTGGGTGTTCACAACAATCCATGCTAAAGAATATTTGTTCTTCAAAACCCAAGACAGTTGTCTCTTTAAAAAAAAACAAAAACCTTCATCTTTCTCTGAAATAACATTTATTTGGGTTTAAATTACCTCAAAAAGAAGAGCCTTTGTTCTTAGAATGTAAGTTTTAGAATCTTATGAGAAATTTTTTGTGAGATGAACAGCTCTTCCATACACTACCTCTTCTGAAGTCTGTAATCAAGGATAATTACACTACAGCATAAAAGCCAAAAGTTACTACAATTTTAATAGCATCTTATACAGTCTATAAAAATATTTTAAATTCATAAAACATATAGGAACAAAGAGCTGCAGTCTTCTCTTAAGACTTTAGTCCTTAAAGAGCAAAAAGTTTACTTATATCTGCTGTAAGAAGATGTTTAAATATAGAAAGTTGTGCTTTGTTGTTACAAACATTTATGTACTTTTATAACTAGTCTCTCCACTCCCATTAATTATATTTAATTCTACTGTCAGTAAGTAGACAAAGCTTTGGGCAATGTTAGTGTTTGTCTCCAAAACCTCAAGGCTAAAAGGTTTGCTCAGCTTCTGAAAATGAAGGACGATAGTATTTGAGAGAATTCTTATATATTTTCCAAGTCATTTACTCCCCCTGCCAATTTACAATTAATGGAAGAATATGTTGAGCTGGAAAACACTGCTGATCACCTAAATTAGGTACTGATGATACACGATGAATAAGGCACTGAGTCTGCCTTTTAAGAGCTCATGGTACAGAAATACAGTAAGAAAAAAAATGAAATCATAAGATTCTTTATTAAAAATGTTAAGTGGTCATCTAGGATTTAAACAACCTCAGTTAAACTGCATGTTAAATTACTAAACCAGGAGTTACTTCCATAAACGTTTTAAATGTAAAATTTCATAAAAACAGGGATGAAATTTGCTACCTCAAGATTTTAATTAAATCTAAAAATCTATAATATATAATTTATACAATATAAAATATAACATGTATACAATAAATGAGGAAAAATCCATGAGACAATGAGCAAGCAGAGAGTCTTATTCAAATGAAGTGAAAATAATGATTGTATTATAGTTACAGGAATCACACGCCAAAGAACACTCAATTTGAGTTAGCTGCCTACTGCAGTGACTTCTGAAGTACACAACAGCAAATACTGTATACTGCATTTGAACAATTAGTTAAAATGACTTTGCATATCTGTCAAAAACTGTAGAACACAAAGACATGTATGGTAGACAAAAGCAGGTAACGACCCCGAAAAAAGATACCCTGGGCTTGTACGTGCATACACACACACACACACACACACACACACACACACACACACACACACACACTTTGTTTTTATGGTAACCCTAATTTGAAATGGTAATAGGAAGGTGTAATGCTTTTTCAAACTTAACCTTAGAGTTGGTCCTTGTATCCAAGGGTTCTGCATCCATAGATTCAACCAACCACGGATCAAAAATATTTGAGGAAAAGCAATTCCAGAAGGTTCCAAAAAGCAAAACTTGAATTTGCTGAGCATCAGCAACTAATTTCATAGTGTTTACATTGTATTTACAACAATTTGCATAACATTTACATTGAATTAGGTATTATAAGTACTCTAGAGATGATTTAAAGTATACTAGAGGAGGTGCATAGGTTATATGCAAATACTATGCTATTTTATATAAGGGATTTGAGCACCTCAGGGGTCCTGGAACCAATTCCCCACAGATTCTGAGGGATGACTGCACTTTCATCCTTTCTTTTCTTTTTTTTTAAAGAAGAGGTTGGGGGTAGGCGTTTATTAATTAATTAATTTATTTTTGCTGTGTTGGGTCTTCGTTTCCGTGCGAGGGCTTTCTCTAGTTGCGGCGAGCAGGGGCCACTCTTCATCGCGGTGCGCGGGCCTCTCACTATCGCAGCCTCTCTTGTTGTGCAGCACAGGCTCCAGACGCGCAGGCTCAGTAGTTGTGGCTCACGGGCCTAGCTGCTCCGCGGCATGTGGGATCCTCCCAGACCAGGGCTCGAACCCGTGTCCCCTGCATTAGCAGGCAGATTCTCAACCACTGCGCCACCAGGGAAGCCCCATCCTTTCTTAAATAAGGAAAAATTTTCCTTGCCTAGAAGGGAGTGCCAATATGAACTCGGAAGCCCCTGTTTACTGCAGAGGTGGGGCCCCAAGGCTGTACAGCTCCCTCACTAACTTGTTAGGAGCCTGAAGGCCAGGTTAATCTGCTTAAAAAAAAATTTTTTTTTAAAGCAGCCCTCTCAGCTTTTAATAGAGGTGTGGTCCAATCCAGACAATTGTGTGTCCCAGCATATTCTGCTAGATCCAAATAGTTTCCATTGTGATCAAGAAAAAAGCTTGCTTGTCAGAACTTGTATTAGCTGTACTGGGTGTACTTTGTATTAAAACTGGAAGCAGGCAAGGGCAACAGCTGACTTCTTAACTAAGTAGTATGGAAAATCTTCAAGGTTCCATACAGATGTGGTCCCGAGGGTCCATGAACTGGGAAAATCTGTGACTATCTTAGGCATGCCCTAGAGGAACCTCTTAAAAAACTGCCCTCCTTTTCCTGGTCTATACCAAACCTCCTTTCCCCAAAAATGTTTGGCAGAAGCATGATCTCAAATCCTTATTTAGCTAAATGTACGCTAAAAGTATAAAGTTCACTATTCTCAAGGAAATTTTACATCTTAAACAAGAGCTTGAAAATCCAAATTTATCCAAATCAATGGGCTGTCTATGGATGGTAAACAAGTACCATCCACTGGCCCTTGTCTGCTTGGGTGACCATTCCCTCCAATAAATACTCCACACTTTTCATCTTTCCTCACCCTTACTGAAGCCATGGAGGGCAGAAAAGAAGAGTGAATGTGAAAGTCCACAGAAAGGGAAATCGGTCTACTGGAGATTTACCAGTAGTATAATGACACTTAGGAAGGGTTAGGGAAGTAAAAACCCTGTTTTATTTAAAGACACACACACAAATCTACAAAGGGCTAAATTTGGATTTTGTCCCGTAAGTGTTGGTCCTAGACTCTTCTCTCAGAAACAAGGCGCTCTGCATCTGCTGAATAAAGAAATATAAATGGTACCAGTGCCAGCTGATACTTGCCTAGAGATTAGAGAGAACTCCATACGGCCCTAAGAGATGTTAATCTGAACAACCAAAAGAAGTTCTAAACTTGAGCTTACGCGTGAATAAATAGAGACAAAGGGAGACTTCAAAGCGCAGCAGACTATCAACTTTTCCTAAATGAGTGCAATGAAGAAATCTGAAGGTCAAGTGGCACCCACTTCAAGCATCTCCCTAAGCATATAACTGACTCTTTGTTAGTTAATACTTTTGCAATCCTAAATCTTAGGTACGAACTGAGTTCAGGATCAGAGAAGGACTCTTGGTTGTCATGGCTCTTGTCACAAGAGTAAAGCTGTGGTAACAGATAATTCTTAATTCTTTACATACCACTTCAAACATTTCTGAAAAGTAAAACTGACGAAATGCAGTCTGCTCTCTACAACATTCAAGGTCTGGTCTCTATCAGCTTCACCAGCTCCAGCTCCAATGGAAACACCACATACACAACTGTCTAGCTGAAATAAAATTCCAGGATTACGCTCTTTGAATTCATTTGTGGTTTAGTGGATGGGGGAGTGTTAAACTCCTAAGTGAAATCATGGCCAGATAGGAAGCAGCAAAGGGCCATCACCACTAAGTAAAACTGGCGGGGGGGGGGGGGGTCCTCAGATGCACTGAAGACAAAGGGAGGGTGACCAGCGCTGCCGCCAGCTCCACAGAGAGAGAGCATGGGCGCAACACAGCCAGACAGCACCGCCCAGTTTACAGACCTGTCAGGTTGAGAGTGAGCAAAACTGAACACTGTAAATCACTGTGTTGCATCAACAAGGTTTCAACATAGTCTGTTTCCCACAAATTTTCTTTATTGTTCAAAGAATAAGGCAAGAACACCTATAGTTTTACCAAAGGAACTAAACCCAAGCTGTTTTCCCCCTCAAACCACTGTAACATAACATGAGAAAATCTTAACTACTTCTCAGGAATTTAATCATTATGTAAATTGGTATGAAGAGACTAAGAATTAAATTTAAACGAACAGAGTTGCATTATAGAAACAAAATTGGGGGGTGGGGGGTTGGAATTCAGTGATTTTGAACCTGCCTTTCCCATATGAACTGTATCACTGGATAACCAAATAGTAGATGAGAGAAATCATCTCCTTATTCAATTATTCCAACTAATACATAGAATGATAAAATTATAGCATTACCATTTGCAACCCCCAATGAATTAATGGATCTAAGCGTTAAGCACCAATGGCTGCTACCTTTACAAAAAAAGTGACAACCAGACATTTATGTGCCTCTTGATAAAAGAACACACTACCACCTATAGTCTTGCCAAAGGAATTAAACCCAGATCTGATTAAGCCTTTCGATTCAGCTGCCGATTTGCAGGAAATACATAGGAACGTGCTTCACAGCACAATGAGTCTGCAATCAGCAAAATCTAGACTGTGGGAAACTCTACAAGTAAGTGACCTGGGTTCTTGACAACAACAACAACAAAAAAAGTAAAGAATAAAGGAGGAACCTGTAGACAAAAAAAGACTTAAAAGACACATCAAATTTAAAACAACAGGTAAGACACAACTATAGTTGAGGGATACACACTTGGGTGATGAAACCATAGGAATCTCAAGGGTTTCTTCCTAAAAAGTCAGGGCAGTGCTTACTTTTGAAGTGAGGAAGAAGGTGTGATTGGGATGGGGCACAGGAAGTCACGGGAGAGTGCTCTAATAGGTGACAGTTCCGACAGATATTACTACTTTATAATTAAGGAAACTGAAGCTTAATGAGTCTGAGTAATTCACCAAGGTTCCACAGTAAGTGGTGGGTGTGTAGCTGTAGTTCCGACACAGGCCATCTGACTACAAGCTTGAGCTCTTGCCTAGGGCCTACCTGGATTTAGCACCTTTTTTTTATTTTCAAGGTATAATTTACAAAAACTAAAGTGCACCCATACTGAGTGTAACTTTTACTTGAGAGTAAAGTCCAATGAACTTTACATCTGAAAACACTACTTGCTTCTTAATATCCATAAAAATAGAGGAATGCATAATCTCTTTAAGCAAATATCTTCGCCAGTGCAAAGCTAAATTGTTGACAATTTAAGATTAATAAGGAAGGTACTTCAAAGACTACAGTAGTAAGTGAGTTTTTCCTGGAACTGGGGATAAAACAGGATGATGCTTCCTATGTGATCTAATGTTTTAGTTTTCTTTTTTTACTGGTCAAAATTAATAACTCCCTGGGGATTTTTGAAGACAGCCAAGGTGTGGGCATTGGAAGTAAGAGATGACGAAGTATTTTCTCTCCATAGGAAAAAAGAGACATGAGTGGGGCATCAGAATAGAAGCTACCGTAAATACAAACTTTCAGGTTAGCTAACAAAGGCGTAAGCTTTCGTAGCACCCCGGAGCAAGCAGAAAAAGGCACGAGAAAGCTTTGTGCGAATTAAAAGATTTTCTTAAAGAAAGATTTTCCTAAAGAAAACAGAGTGAAAAAGTACTTTGATTATGGTTAGGTTTAATGAAGCTATTTGAAACTGTGCCTTAAAGTAGGTCTAACTCTTTTGAGTTTATTTATTGTAACATCTAGGCTTGGATTTGTTTGTAAATCATAGTAGTTAGTAAATATTTGTCCTGTTATTTTAAGAATTCTTTTCTGTAACAATCATAGTAATAGGAATGATAATAAGTAACATGCCTAGAGTGCTCTGTGGTGTTCCCTGAACTAACCAGTTACAGGTATCAACTCATTTAATCTTCAGAGCCACTCTCTGAAGTAGGTTGTAACTGTGGAGGTACCAAGGCAAACAACTAGTAAGCAGCAGAGCTGGAACACTGACACTTCTGTGTGTTTGCATTTATCCACTGCTTTGCAGTTACTTGGCAGTTAATCTTCTTGTTGGGCCAATCCTGCTCTAAATTAGCACCGCAATCCCCATGCTGGTGGGCAACCTTAATGGAACTTAGGAGAAACTAAGAGCTCTTTAGAGGCAATGACTATCTGAGTTTGTTCCATTTCAGGGAAGGAAATATTGGAGGTAGACTTGACCTATACTTTTAACTTTCTGTAACTAACTCTTTGATCCATTATATTCCAAAGATATCTGGAAATATCAATACATCAGACAGGATTTATCCTATAAACTATGGGTTTCTCTACTACAGAGCTCGGCACACAGTAGGTACTCAATATTGAATGAAAGTGAAAACGAATACATGAGCTAACAATCACAGAACTTTTAGACATATTGTATAATCTGTAGAGTACCAAGGAAGAAAACCGATCATCTCAAGTGGCCCCTTTCTTTTTAAGCAGTGTCGAAAGGTTGAACTAAAGAAAGGGATAAAAAGTGAGATCCCTGGAAAGAAGAGAGGGGAAGAAAAGGACCAATGCAGGGAGTATGTAGCTGAGAGAACCAATAAAGAGGATAGCAGGCAATGATTCAAGTTTTCTCACGAATGCATAAATTTATATGGATATTTGTCTTTATTTTCAGTTTGCTAGGAGTCTCTATTATCCTGAAAGGTGAAAATATAATGAAGATGGACCCCTTCATCACCGTCATACACAGACACATACATACTTACTCCATTAAAAACATCCTCTGACTTAGAGAAAAAACTTATGGTCACCAGGGGGGAAGGGTGGGGGAAGGGATAGATTGGGAGTTTGGGATTGACATGTACACATCACTTTATTTATTTAAAGCATTAGACCTATTGATTTTTTAAAATTATTTATTTATTTATTTGGCTGTGTCGGGTCTTAGTTGCAGCACGCAGGATCCTGCGTCATGTGGGGTCTTAGTTCTCCAAACAGGGATCGAACCCACATCCAGTGAATCGGAAGGCGGATTCTTAACCACTGGACCACCAGGCAAGTCCCCACACTGCTACATTTAAAACAGATAACCAACAAGGACCTACTGTGTAAAAAAAAAAAAAAAAAAGGACCTACGGTATAGCACAGGGAACTCTGCTCAATACTCTTTAATAACCTAAATGGGAAAAGAATTTGAAAAAGAATAGATACAGGTATATGTATAAGTGACTCACTCTTCTGTACACCTGAAACTACTGCAACATTGTTAATCAACTATACTCCAATATAAAATAAAAGATTAAAAAAAAGTCCTCTGAAATAAAAGAAAAAAAATCAGAGCAGAGTTGTTGTTTTTTTTTTCATGCATTCATTTTTTTTGGTTTTTATCAACCCGGTTATTTTGGGTTGCTATAAACTAAAAGCTATAAGAATGTCAGTGTCGAGGCCATATGTTGAAAGTCAACAGGATTCTTTTTCTTCTAGCATTCTCTCTTTTATTGGCAGGTTTTCCTAGTAAGATCTGTCATCTGGAAGAGCTCATTCTGCACAGTTGATGATTTTCCATAGGTTATGTTTTCAGGCTGAATCATAATCTTTTGTAGCCATAATCTGCTGAAATTCTCATCACATGCATACAATATTTAAAACATTTCATTTTTTTTCCAAAATGTAATATACGAGTTTTCCCCCATCTTCACAATTAAACCAATATCAAAATGTCTTGGCAGAATTAATTATAGGGTGGGAAGGGTAATTAAATTTTAGAACTTAAAACCTCAAATCTACCACAGAGTTGTAAACTTAGAATTTTATGCATTCTTAACAAAGGTTGTCTGCCTCAGCCAAGTAAGTTCACAAATGTTACATTGCGTGACTTGATTCTGATTTATGGTTAAGATTGTTAGAACTTGTATTTTGTGCCCTTGCCACATATGTACATTGTAAATATTGCATAAGAAGACTGGAATGCAATAGTCATAAAAATAATTGCAGGCTATTACATAATCAGAAGTCTGTTTCTATCCTTTATTAGGCTAGTCTCATCACACCAAGTAAACTATATATACCAAATAAAAATAGAATGAGTTCTAGAATTATATTTCCTTTTTCATGTTTTCTTTAGATTTAAGATTTTAATTGCTATAATGTGGATCATAATGTTTCTTTTTTAAAAAATCAGTAGAAAAGGGAGAGTTCACTTGAATAATATACAAGTGAATATTCATCTACATTGCCATGAAATCATTCTACAGATACTGTATGCCTACACATATGTGTTTTTTTCTTTAAAAGCAAATTCTTCCTGAGTATATACTGTGTTCATGATGGTACACCAGAATGAAGGGAAATACAAAGGTGAATTAGACTAAGTCTGCCATAAGGAGCTTAAACTCACAAACATCATCCTTTCCTTCCTATGTACCACTGCCAGTGTATCACTTCCCTTCTAGACTGTTGCTGTCACCTCTAACCTATGCTCCTTGCCTCCGTGTGCCATCCGCAGTGAAATCTTAAGGCACCACCTTGACTGTACCTTGCCACTGACTTTTGAGCACGTACTAAATGAAGTTCAAACCCTTTAGTCTGGCATTCCACACTCAACAATCTTGTTTTTCCTTGAACGGAATTCAAACTTGTCTACCTTTAGGCCTTTCCTCAAACTTTCATTCCTCCTAGAAGTAACAGTGGTATAAGGCCACAGCTGATGGGTAAGATTTCAACAGGTAGAAACTGCAACATAGAGGATTCCAGATTGAAGAAGACACAAAACCAAGGAAGAGTGACAAACGTTCAAGCTAATTGCTTGGTATGGTTGGAATGTAAGATTGATGTAAGTAAGTAGAGGGATACAGGGATAACATAATGCTCATAAGCTTTCAGGTTCTAGTATTTATCTGTCTTTCTATCTCCCAATTTACCTACTTACTTCCTGCGGTGGTTTTAAAATATGTTCACAAATTCCTTGAAACTCCTGCCTTCAAGAATTACAGCCTAATTGTCTTTTTCTTAATTATGGGCTGGACTTAAGCCACTACTAACGAAGTGAATGAAGGGAAGTGACACGGTGTGACTTCAGACACTAGGTCCGAAGCTTCTTCCTTACTCTCTCAGATTGCTTACCCTGGAGAAAGTCAGGTGCCATGTTGTGAGGACACTCAAGCAGCCTATAGTGAGGCCCATGTGATAAGGAATCAAGCCCTCCCGCCAACAGCCCTGAGAGTGAGCCGTCTTGGAAGTGGATGCTCCAGGCCCAGATAAACCTTCAGATGACTACATCACTGCCAACATCCTGACAGCAACCACATGAAAGACTCTGAGCTGGAAACTCACAGCTAAGTGACTCCCAAATTCCTAACCCAGAGAAGCTATGACATAATGAATGTTCACTGGTTCAAGGCACTAAGTTTTGGAATAATTTATTATGCAATAGTAAATAACTGCTATGCTACCTACGGGATAAATGTCTACCAAGAAGAATGACGTCAGATATAAATATAAATCTTTATGACAATATTCCCAAACAGTATACTAAAGAATAAATAGCCTTTTAACCTGTGGTATCACTCGTATGATTAGAAAGCACAGTGAGGACACAGATCACATATATCGTGTTTTCCACCATGTACATACTCAGTATCAAGTACAGTGCCTAACACAGTAACAATTTGTTGAATGGATGTACCCCTTCCCAAGGATGGCTCTGAAGGAGATTTCCTTACAATATAATAGATTTCACAGCCCTGAGTTTCTCAGCAAAAGACAAGACTAGGCAGGATAAATGGAGATAAAATATAATTCCTTAAAACTGTCTACATTCACCTCTGACCAAAGTGTTCCTCTTTGGCTTACCATTTTAGAGACCTTGAGAAACTGCTTTAATCTTCCTGAAACTATTTGACTCTGACATTAACAGTACTACTTAGCAATAGACCTGATATGTTATTTAAATGAACTATTTAAATCATCTGGAACAGTTCAAGGCATAGCAGGCACCCAATAATTAAATACTAATGTTAGTATTATTATTCTCTAAATATCAAGTCTAGAAAAATACAATTTACTTACAGTAGACATTGACATATATGTAAATTGTATCATTCTTATTTCTCACTAGCTATTTAAAAGGCAATGTTGGTTAATTTAAAAGTTAATCAAATGCTCTTATATGACTCAGATAATTGTTTTTTTAATGCCCTCCGGAAAACTGTCTATGTTATAAGCAGAAACTCATTTTAAGTGAAAATTACATCATAGCTGATCTTTCCTTGTGCATTTTGCAACAGTCTTTGTGCCAAAGCAATAAAATACAACATGGATATGTAAATGAAAAAAAAAACTGTCTACATTCAATATATTGTTTTTATTTTTATTATTTTACCTTCTTATTGAAAAATACAACTACAAATACTGAAACTGACACAAAAAAGTATCTATAGCTTAGTGAATTACTAAAAGGCAAACACACTCGAAAGAACCAACCAGGTCAAGAAATAGAGCTTTGCCAGCTACCCCAGGAGCCCCTCCAAACTGAGTGTGTGCGCAGATGTAGTTTCCTTTCTTACATCCTACAACTAAGAAAGGAAAGGACCAGACTACTTAGGCTTAGAAAATAGAGAGGAGATGAAAGAAGAACCAGATCCAAGGGGGTGACTCTCGTCATGGCCAGGATCTCATGAGCAGAGTTCCCACAGCACTAAGAACTGGCTGCCAACTGTAGAAACTGCGGGTGTGAAGCAAGAGCTGTATGACAGGATCATGAATGGGAAAACCCTTAATGTGAACGTATTATCTTTTTTTCTTAACATTTTAATACATGGCATAAAAGAGGCATGAATGGAATTTCTGAATGAGAGATGTGATGGTGGTAGCAGGTTCAGACGTCACACTTGTAAATATGACAGCACTCTTGCTTTGTAGATTTTAATTTTGGGGAGCTTTATGTCACATTATCCACTAAAGTTAAACTGCCTTGAACTGTTATGTTATTGTCTAATAATGAAACATCTGATAGTGTGCTAACAAGGTAAATAAATTAAGTTGAATTTCTAGCTCTGTGCCATCAAATATAAATTTTTTTACTGAGTTTACGGATTGCCTGAGTGTTCTAGCATAAAACCCCAGCTCTGTACATGTTAATTATCAACACATGGGATTATGACAATTTCCTAAAATGGATCAACTATCAACTGAACAGCAGAGTATTGGACTGAAAAACAAAAAAGAATAGCCTAATGTTGATTTCCAGTTTTTTGCAACATCAGTTATGGCACCGAGAAAAGACTGAATCATTCTAGAATTATTGTGAGATCTTGCTTAACTATATTCAGGGTGGAAAACAGATCTTACGCAGCCTTAACAGGGCTCATAAGTCTTGCTGTTTAATGAAGTAATTGTTTAGAGGTGCTAATAAAGCTGCCTGGAGAGGCTGTAACAGCTTTCAAATGAAACAAGGTTGGATGACTCCACCAGTATACAAGGCAGCACGTATGTGACCACAAGACACGGAGGACTGAAGCAGGTTCCATTCACGGCCAAGTGACTTGCTAAAGTAACTTTTTAGAGAGGGGTGGAGGTGGAATACGTTCCCACCAAAAAGTTCCTGTCAAAAAAAGAAGTATTTTCATAATTCCACTATAAGGGGCTAGAAAGAACTTGTTGACCTTTGAATATGTAAGAATAAAGTTCCACCCCTTTATGTGAAGAAACAGGTCTGCTCTACCGCTAGCTTCCATGATAATTTCTTGTGGTGGAAGGAGCCTGGGCTTTCAAGTGAGACAAACCTGAACTGAAACCCTGTGCCCTGCCATATACAGATAAGGTAACCCACGTAACCCAGCTAACTTCTCTCAGTTTTAGTTTCCTCATCTAAAAAAAATGGAGACAATAATGTCTTCATGCACATGTCAAACCTTTTCTGATCATAAATGACGGAAACCCAAATGATACTCACTTAAGCAAAAAAGATTATTTATTGGAAAACTATTGGAAAGGCTCAAAAACTCCAAACAACAGCTGGTCATAGGAGTTAGAGCCAAGACAGGTCCTCAGACCTCAAGGAATGAAACCAAAAACCTCACCACTGACAGTACTGTTTCTCTCTCTCTCCTCTGTACTTCTTTTTCCATACTGGCTTTCTTCACTCCCACTATGTAGAGGTGTACTGTCCAATATAGTAGCCATTAACCAAATGTGACTACTGAGCATTTGGAATATGACTAGTTTGAACTAAGAGGTGGTAAAGAGTAATATACATACCAGGCTTAAAAGGCTTAGTACAAAAAATATATATAATATGTCTCATTAATAATTTTCATTTTGATTATATATTGAAATAATATTTTGAATAATGATGGATTAAATAAAATATATTATTAAAACTATTTCCACCTGTTTCTTCTTAGTTCTTTATGTGGCAACTAGAAATTACATACATAGCTCATATATGTGACTTGCATTACATTTCTACTGGGCAGTGCTACCAAAAAACTACAAAAACAACCAGAAAACAATTAACAAAATGACAGTAAGTACACACCTATCAATAATTACATTAAATGTTAACAAACTAAATGCACCAAACGGCTGAATTGTTAAAAAAAAGACCTCTATATAAGCTGCATATAATAGACCCACTTAAGATCTAAAGGCACACACACAGTGAAAGTGAGGGAATGGAAAAAGATCTTCCATGCAAATGGAAACAAACAAACAAAAAAGCTGGGGTACCAATACTTATATCAAAATAGACTTTAAAATAAAGACTGTTACAAGAGACAAAGGACATTACATAACACTCAAGGGATCAATCCGACAAGAAGATTTAACAATTGTAAATCTAAATGCACTCAACACAGAAGCACCTAAATACAAAAATTTAATACAAATATAAAGGGAGAAATTGACAATAACACAGTAATAGCAGGGGACTTTAAACCCCACTTACATCAGTGACAGTTCATCCGACAGAAAATCAATAAGGAAAAACTGGCTTTAAATGACACATTAGATCAAATGGACTTATATGTATATTCATTCCATCCAAAAGCAGTAGAATACACATTCTTTTCAGGTGCATATGGACTATTCCCCAAAATAGATAACATGCTAGACCACAAAACAAACCTTAATAAATTTGAAAAGAATGAACTCAAATCAAGCATCTTTTCTGATCATAACAGTAGGAGACTAGAAATTGACTATAAGGAAAAAAAAAATGCAAAAACCACAAACACATGGAGGCTTACAATATGCTGCTAAAGAACCACTGGGTCACTGAAGAAATCAAAGAGTAAATAAATATATATCTGCAGACAAATGAAAATGGAAACACAATGATACAAAATCTATGGAATACAGGGTGGAGTAAAGATGGAGTATTAGAAGGACATGGGATTCACATCTCCTCACAACTAGGGCACCTACCAGGCACCGGTGGGGGTCCAAGGACACCTAAGGGGACGGGAGGAACCCCCAGTGACCGGGTAGGACATGGGGTGTGACAGGAATTAAGGAGGAGGAGAAGTGGAGGCGGGACGAGACTGGCGCCCCAGAGGGGCGGCTAGGGAAGAGGAAGGGATCCCACACCTGAAGGGGGAGATTGGGCAACCACTCAGAGGGCAGAGAATCAAAATGGAGCGTGGCCAGGTTTCCCCTGCCCACTTGGGCCACCAGGACCCTGCTGAGATCCTGGGCCTGGTCCTCTGCCCACCTAGGACTCCTCCAGCTGTGAGTCCTGAGTGAGTGGGAGGGAGGGAAGGGGGAGCAAAAGTAAAGGCCAGACCTCCGGGACTGGCACCCCTGAGGGGTGGCTGGGGGAGGGGAAGGGTTCCAACACCCAGCGGGACCCACCCAAGGTTAGGGGTCCAGTGGTGACACAGGAGACCCTGGGGGAGACAGTGGGGGAGGGAAGCGAAGGAACGGACGGGAATGCAGCCAGTGCTTTCCCAGTCCACTTAGGTACTGGGGAGCCTATTGGGCTCCTGGGCTTAATCCGCTGCCCTCGCAGCCTCCCTCCTGCCCTGCAGAACCCAAGGCCTGCCCCTACACCCCCACCCAGAGCCTCACCTCTACACACTGAGACCCCCTCCAATGCACTGGGCCTAAACCCCACCCACACACCCTCACTCAGGGCCCTACCTCCAAACTCTGGAACCCCACACTCCAGAGGCCCTCCTTTCAATGGGCTGCACCTCCCCTTCTGCTCTGGTCCTAAGCAGAGGCCCCGCCCACACTTGAACCGTTGCCCCACCTAGGCCCCGCCCCTGCCCCGCCGCACACTCAAACATCACCCCTCCACACCCGCCTAGGTCCCGCCCCACCCTAAATGCCGCCGCTGCCTAGGTTCCACCCCTGCCTAAACTCCACCCCCATACCAAGGATTTATTTATTTTGTTTTGTTTTTTTTCTTTTTTCCTCTTTTTAGATCAGGGTTCTATTTTACCTTCTTGATTCATTGTTGTTGATACTTTTATATTTTTATTTTTCCTAATAAGGCTTTTATTTTTCTAATTTTATTTTATTCTTTATACTTTGCTATTGTTCCCTCCTTTTAGCTTGTTTCCCCCCCACCTGTTCTTTTTTCATTGTGGTTTTAATTTACCTTGTTGCATTTGTCTCAATTATAGTTTTATTTTTCCTAATATATATTATATCTTTCTAATTTTATTTTGTTTTTTATTCTTTGATATTGTACTGCTATTTTTCTTTCTTTCTTTTACTTTTTTTTTTTTAACCATGCCACAAACCTTGCGGGATCTTGGTTCCCAGGCCGGAGGTCAGGCCTGAGCTCCTGTGGTGGGAGCTCCAAGTCCAAACCACTGGACTAACAGAGAACCTTGGACCCCACGTAATATCACTTGGAGTGAGGCCTCACAGAGGTCCTCATCTCAGCACCAAGACCTGGATCTATCCAACTGCCTGGAAACTCCAGTGCTGCACGTCTCAGCCAAACAACCAGTAAGACAGGAATAGAGCACCACCCATCAAAAAAAAAAAGAAAAAAAGAAATGACAAAAAAATATGTTACAGACGAAGGAGCAAGGTAAAATCCTACAACACCAAATAAATGAAGATGAAATAGGCAACTTACCTCAATAAGAATTCAGAGTAATGATAGTAAAGATGATCCAAAATCTTGGAAATAGAATGGAGAAAACACAAGAAATATTCAACAAGGTTCTAGAGAGCAAACAGTGATGAGCAACACAATTACTGAAATTAAAAATACTCTAGAAGGAATCAGTAGCTGAATAACTGAGGCTGTAGAACGGATAAGGGACCTGGAAGATAAAATAGTGGAAATAACTACCGCAGAGCAGAATAAAGAAAAAAGAATGAAAAGAATTGAGGACAGTCTCAGAGACCTCGGGGACAACATTAAACACACCAACATCTGAATTGGAGGGGTCAGAGAAGAAGAGAAAAAGAAAGGGTCTGAGAAAATACTTTAAGAGGTTATACTCTAAAACTTCCCTAACATGAGAAAGGAAATAGTCAATCAAGTCCAGAAAGCACAGAAAGTCCCATACAGGATAAACCCAAAGAGAAATACACCAAGACACATGCTAATCAAGCTATCAAGAATTAAATACAAAGAAAACATATTAAAGGCAGCAAGGGAAAAGCAACAAATAACATACAAGGGAATCCCCGTAAGGTTAACAGCTGATATTTCAGCAGAAACTCTGCAAGCCAGAAGGGAGTGGCAGGACATATTTAAAGTGATGAAAGGGAAAAACCTACAACCAAGATTACTCTATCTAGCAGGGATCTCATTCAGATTCGATGGAGAAATCAAAAGCTTTACAGACAGGCAAAAGCTAAGAGGATTCAGCACCACCAAACCAGCTCTACAACAAATGCTAAAGGAACTTCTCTAAGCAGGAAACACAAGAGAAGAAAAGGACCTACAAAAACAAACCCAACACAATTAAGAAAAAGGTCATAGGAACATACATATCGATAATTACCTTAAACATGAAGGGATTAAATGATCCAACCAAAAGACACAGGATTGCTGAATGGATACAAAAACAAGACCCATATATATGCTGTCTACAAGAGACCCACTTCAGACCTAGGGACACATACAGACTGAAAGTGAGGGGATGGAAAAAGATATTCCATGAAAATGGAAATCAAAAGAAAGCTGGAGTAGCAATATTCATATCAGATAAAATAGACTTTAAAATAAAGAATGTTACAAGAGACAAGGAAGGACACTACATAATGATCAAGGGATCAATCCAAGAAGAAGATATAACAATTAAAAATATATATGCACCCAACATAGGAGCACCTCAATACATAAGGCAACTGCTAACAGCTATAAAAGAGGAAATCGACAGTAACACAATAATAGTGCGGTACTTTAACACCTCATTTACACCAATGGACAGGCCATCCGAAATGAACATAAATAAGGAAACAGAAGCTTTAAATGACACAATAGACCAGATAGATTTAATTGATATTTATAGGACATTCCATCCAAAAACAGCAGATTACACTTCCTTCTCAAGTGCGCACAGAACATTCTCCAGGATAGATCACATCATGGGTCACAAATCAAACCTCAGTAAATTTAAGAAAATTGAAATCATATCAAGCACCTTTTCTGACCACAACGCTATGAGATCAGAAATGAATTACAGGGGAAAAAAACGTAAAAAACACAAACACATGGAGGCTAAACAATACGTTACTAAATAACCAAGAGATCACTGAAGAAATCAAAGAGGAAATCAAAAAATGCCTAGAGACAAATGACAATGAAAACACGACGATCCAAAACCTATGGGATGCAGCAAAAGCAGTTCTAAGAGGGAAGTTTATAGCTATACAAGCCTACCTCAAGAAACAAGAAAAATCTCAAATAAACAATCTAACCTTACGCCTAAAGGAAACAGAGAAGGAACAAACAAAACCAAACTTAGTAGAAGGAAAGAAATCATAAAGATTAGAGCAGAAATAAATGAAATAGAAACAAAGAAAACAATAGCAAAGATCAATAAAACTAAAAGCTAGTTCTTTGACAAGATAAACAAAATTGATAAACCATTAGCCAGACTAATCAAGAAAAAGAGGGAGAGGACTCAAATCAATAAAATTAAA
This sequence comes from Monodon monoceros, assembly GCF_005190385.1. Taxonomy (NCBI): domain Eukaryota; kingdom Metazoa; phylum Chordata; class Mammalia; order Artiodactyla; family Monodontidae; genus Monodon; species Monodon monoceros. The sequence continues at coordinate 66,645,301 of NW_021703775.1, forward strand.
AATGAAAAAGGAGAAGTAACAACAGACACCGCAGAAATAGAAAGCATCCTAAGAGACTACTACAAACAACTCTACGCCAATAAAATGGACAACCTGGAAAAAATGGACAAATTCTTGGAAAGGTATAACCTTCCAAGAATGAACCAGGAAGAAACAGAAAATATGAACAGACCAATCACAGGTAATGAAATTGAAACTGTGATTAAAAATCTTCCAACAAAAAAAGTCCAGGACCACATAGCTTCACAGGTGAATTCCATCAAACATTTAAGAGGAGCTAACACCCACACTTCTCAAACTCTCCCAAAAAATTGCAGAGGAAGGAACACTCCCAAACTCATTCTATGAGGCCACCATCACCCAGATACCAAAACCAGACAAAGATACTACAAAAAAAGAAAATTACAGACCAATATCACTGATGAATATAGACGCAAAAACCCTCAACAAAATACTAGCAAACAGAATCCAACAACACATTAAAATGATCATACAAAATGATCATGTTTATCCCAGGCATTCACAGATTCCTCAATATGTTCAAATCAATCAATGTGACATACCATATTAACAAATTGAAGAATAAAAACCATACGATCATCTCAACAGATGCAGAAAAAGCTTTGGACAAAATTCAACACCCATTTATGATAAAAACTCTGCAAAAAGTGAGCATAGAGGGAACCTACCTCAACATAATAAAGGCCATATACAACAAACCCACAGTAAACATCATTTTCAATGGTGAAAAACTGAAAGCATTTCCTCTAACATCAGGAACAAGACAAGGATGTCCACTCTCACCACTATTATTCAACATAGTTTTGGAAGTCCTACCCATGGCAATCAGAGAAGAAAAAGAAATAAAAGGAATACAAATTGGAAAAGAAGTAAAACTGTCACTGTTTGCAGATGACATGATACTGTACATAGAGAATCCTAAAGATGCCACCAGAAAACTACTAGAGCTAATCAGTGAATTTGGTAAAGTTGCAGGATACAAAATTAATGCCCAGAAATCTCTTGCATTCCTATATACTAATGATGAAAAATCTGAAAGAGAAATTAAGGAAACACTCCCATTTACCACTGCAACAAAAAGAATAAAATACCTAGGAATAAACCTACCTAGGGAGACAAAAGACCTGTATGCAGAAAACTATAAGACACTGATGAAAGCAATTAAAGATGATACCAACAGATGGAGAGTTATACAATGTTCTTGAATTGGAAGAATCAACATTGTGAAAATGACTATACTACCCAAAGCAATCTACAGGTTCAATGCAATCCCTATCAAATCACCAATGGCATTTTTTGCAAAACTAGAACAAAAAATCTTAAAATCTGTATCAAGACACAAAAGACCCTGAAGAGCCAAAGCAGTCTTGAGGGAAAAAAGCGAACCTGGAGGAATCAGACACCCTGACTTCAGACTATATTACAAAGCTACAGTAATCAAGACAATATGGTACTGGCACAAAAAAAGAAATATAGATTAATGGAACAGAATAGAAAGCCCAGAGATAAACCCACGCACTTATGGTGAGCTAATCTATGACAAAGGAGGCAAGGATACACAATGAAGAAAAGACAGTCTCTTCAATAAGTGGTGCTGGGAAAACTGGACAGCTACATGTAAAAGAATGAAATTAGAACACTCCCTAACACCATACACAAAAATAAACTCAAAATGGATTAGAGACCTAAATGTAAGACTGGACACCATAAAACTCTTAGAGGAAAACATAGGGAGAACACTCTTTGACATAAATCATAGCAAAGTATGTTTTGATCCACCTCCTAGAGAAATGGAAATAAAAACAAAAACAAACAAATGGGACCTAATGAAACTTCAAAGCTTTTGCGTAGCAAAGGAAACCATAAACAAGACAAAAAGGGAACCCTCAGAATGGGAGAAAATATTTGCAAATGAATCAACAGACAAAGGATTAATCTCCAAAATATATAAACAGCTCATGCAGCTCAATATCAAAAAAACAAACAACCCAATCAAGAAGTGGGCAGAAGACCTAAATAGACATTTCTCAAAAGAAGACATACAGATGGCCAAGAGGCACATGAAAAGCTGCCCAACATCACTAATCATTAGAGAAATGCAAATCAAAACTACAATGAGGTATCACCTCACACCAGTCAGAATGGGCATCATCAGCAAATCTATGAACAACAAATGCTGGAGAGGGTGTGGAGAAAAGGGAACCCTCCTGCACTGTTGGTGGGAATGGAAATTGATACAGCCACTATGGAGAACAGTATGGAGATTCCTTAAAAAACTAGAAATAGAACTACCATATGACCCAGCAATCCCACTACTGGGCATATACCCACAGAAAAGCATAATTCAAAAAGACACATGCACCCCAGTGTTCATTGCAGCACTATTTACAATAGCCAGGTCACGGAAGCAGTCTAAATGCCCATCGACAGTTGAATGGATAAAGAAGATGTGGTACATATATACAATGGAATATTACTCAGCCATCAAAAGGAACGAAACTGAGTCATTTGTTGAGACTTGGATGGATCTAGAGAGTGTCATACAGAGTGAAGTAAGTCAAAAAGAGAAAAACAAATATCGTATATTAACGCATATATGTGGAACCTAGAAAAATGGTACAGATCAACCAGTTTGCAGGGCAGAAATTGAGACACAGATGTAGAGAACAAATGTATGGACACCAAGGGATGTCTGCATTTCCTAATCCTTCACAGATTGACGGCTTCATAAAATACATTAAAAATTCGTTCTTATAAAAAGAAAAAAATTTTAAACATCAAAATGCAAACCCAATATTCTTATCATTAGAGTCAACAGACATGATTATTCTGTCAAATTGCTTTAAACGTTTCTAAAGACTATCAATTCTGTACTTATCTCACCATGAACCAAAACATACACTCTGGGTAGCACTGACTAGAACGTTCTGACTGCACCCTTCCTCTCTCTCATTTTCTCAGGTTGATCATTGAGTTAGGTGAGTAAGCACGTCAGCTAACAGGTATGAAAACTTCAGCAAGTCTGAAATGTGGTCACCTAGAGCCTTAATATTCAGTTTTACACCCCTTGAACCCTGACTATCAGCCTCATTTCCCTCTTCCTTCTCCTCAATCATTTTATATATGTCTCCTGGCACACTTCTCTTCCTAAATACAATCCCAGTCATAGTACTACTCAAAGCAATTACTCAAAACAATCTCTAAACTCCCTAGTTGAATATTTAAGGCTCTGTCTGTATCATTATATCTTTAAAATGCCTTTCTTTTCTTATCTCCCACTAGTCTGTATACATGTTCTGTGATTTAGGCAAACTAGACATTTCTGCTGTTCTCCAAATGTTCTTTCATTGCCACCTAAAACCACGCTCATATTGTCCCTAGCTTCTCTCTATCAGTACGAGTCTTTCAGGCCCATTTCAAATGTCACCTCCTTTATAAAGGTCTTTTCTAACTAGATGTAATCTCTCACCAACCCATTAAAGAACTTTGTACTTCTCTTAGGGTACTGAAATTATTATGACTTGCATTACTATTGACTATGCAATCATCTTATGCCCCAAACCAGATTTTACTTTTATTTGAATTGCAGGTCCGCTGATTGATGAAAATGGATTAATGGTAACAGATGACACTGATAAACTGACACTAGCCCTGTCATGTGCCAGGTGGTAACCTTATGATGTGGGGAGAGGAAATGTCACCATTGAGAAAACAGCTCCGAATAAAAAATGGTAAACCTGTAATGATCACAGCCCGTAATTCCTGTTACCCTCACTGTGCTACTTGGTTCCAATCCATACTTCCCTTTCTGAATTATAGGTGGCAATACCTCCCCCATAAACAGGCTGAACAAAAAGGGTAAATTCAAAAGGACAGTATGAAGGGATTAGTCTATACTTTGCCTTAAAAAACCAGCTGCATAAAACAGGATTAGAAAAACAAGGAAGTCTGGGGTTTTTTTACAAACTCAATAAATACTCAATAAATGGTGAAGTTCAAAGTTCTAATGAACACTGACCTGATCAATCCTATCTGAAATTTTGTGCTTATTTCTGGACACCACAGTTTAAGAGAGATGCTGGCAATCTGGAATACCTCCTGAAGCGAAGTATGAGGACAGAGAAGGTTTTAAAAATCTTATGACATGTAAGTATAAAGGACTAAAGCTGCCTAGCCTATAAAAGAACAGAATCTCTGGTTGTTTGAATACGATTGTTTTTGCTGTAATGTGAAAATGCATTCCTTTAAAAATTGCATTTTAGTAAACTACACATTAAGAATAAGAGGCTTATGAGAAAAATATGGCAAGGCTAGACCTTACTTTACAGTTAGTCACTTGTACAACTTTGTAACCACAGCATTAACAAAAACCAAAGTAAATCCAATAAAACTCTAATATACTTAAAATGACATGCTATATTCCTAACAAACAAAGAATTATTATACTAAATATAGGACTTTAAAAGAGCTGAAGATAACTTAATGAAAGGGGCTACAAGGAAAGGTTGAAACTGCTGAGTTATGGGAAAGAGTAGAGGGACATCATCATTAGAAGTTACAGCGGAGAAGCAGGTTTTGGACAAAATGTAATGATGCCAGAGAGGAAAAGCTCTGGCTTATTGCCTTGTGTTTGTTTCTTTTCCACAAAGATGGGGAGAAATCATGCGACAAATACTTAAATACAGAGTGTACAGCAAAACTGAGCCACGTGAAAGGAATGGAGTGAATGGACATTGTGTGCCATACAAAAACCCTCCACAGCTTGTTAGTTCATCTGCATTAGTGTACTTGCATTCAGCTGCTGTTATTCAGTGGTCAAACTATTAACTAAACCATGGCAACTTCTGCCTTATACTGACATACTTCCACTATTTATCAGTTGTGTGTGAACTAATCCACGTTACTAAAGCATTGTATGTAACAGAATACACTGTACTTGAAGAACTATCAAGATATATGGGGACAGGGTAGCAAAGCAGGTCAACTGACAGTGATTTGAGACACAGCTCCATTCTAAAATTATAATTTAGAAGATAAAAACACAAGTACACCATAAAAAAATAAAAGCAAAAGAAAACAATAAAAGAAAACTGAAAGGAGGAAGTTCACAGAAGCTGCCTGTGACTATTCTTCATTTTCAGTAGGGAAAAATACTACTGTCAGAATTACCATAAATTATATCTGAAAATTTGGGGCAAGTGAAAATTTGGGTTTTGAATTCTAGACGGGGGAAAAACAGGACAGAAGAAAAAAGAAGTAGTAAACATTACTCTATCTTAATTTCAATGAAATGCTTACTTTCTTCCTAGACCACAATAAATTCAATACTTTGAAATATAAATTAATGACTAAATAAAATCAAAACCATTTCTTTTCTGCATGTACTCCAAGCTCAGAAATGTATTAAGTACCATAATATTCATCATCTCATTGATATTCCCAACAATCCAATGTGTTGTGCTATAGCCTAACCACATTTTAACAGTTAGGGAAACTAAGACTTGGAAGAAAATTTAGTAAACTGTATGCTGCTAACAGATTATTTAAAAATAAGAGAGAAGATGGAATAAAGGAAGGAAGAAAACAAGGAAGGAAAGGAAGAGAGGAGGGAAGAAAAGAGGGAGGGAGACTTCAACCAAGCTGAAGGTGCTAGTAAAATAAAAACAAAGAGACCATGGTATTAAAATCCACTTAAACTCACTGAACCAAATCCTTTTTCTCATCTTTCTATGATGCCCCAGGTGCCTTTGTGAAGAATTTCCCCCACCCTCCATCCCATAATTTAGGAAAGGGATCAGCAAACAATTGCCTGCAGTCCAAAGCCAGTCCAATGTCTATTTTTTTAAACAAAGTTTTACTGGGATTCAGACACAATCATTGATTTGGATATTGTCCGTAGCTGCTTTCATGCTGTGACAGCAAAGTTAAGTAGTTGTGATGGAGACCACATGGCCTACAAGCCTAAAATTTTACTATCGTGTGATTACGCCTCAAATGCAGATTTTGGCTCAATTTTAGCAATGATAAAGTAGAATTATTACTGGAATTAAAAGCACTCTACTTTTATGGCACGTTCTTCCAGGTACACATTCCTACTTTTATAAAAGTATGCCTACTCCTATTTGATTAGACAGAAACTATTTCCTTTCAGATAAGATGAGGGTTTCCTGTGAATTCTTTATGGTCTTTCAAGCACCAGACAACTGTTTTGTTTAAAACCAGATTTCACAAGAGTGAGTTAAAGCAGTCTTTATTGCTAAAAGCTGCTTATTAAGTGTGACTTTATTGGATCCAAAAAATTCCCTAAACTAAAAGGTATCAAATTCTTGGTTTTTTCTTTTTAACATCTTTATTGGAGTATAACTGCTTTACAATGGTGTGTTAGTTTCTGCTTTATCACAAAGTGAATCAGCTATACATATATATATATATGTATATATCCCAATATCTCCTCCCCCTTGTGTCTCCCTCCCCCCCTCCCCCCCATCCCACCCCTCTAGGTGGTCACAAAGCACCGAGCTGATCTCCCAATGCTACGCAGCTGCTTCCCACTAGCTATCTATTTTACAGCTGGTAATGTACATATGTCCATGCCACTCTCTCACTTCGTCCCAGCTTGCCCTTCCCACTCCCCGTGTCCTCAAGTCCATTCTCTTCGTCTGTGTCTTTATTCCTGTCCTGCCCTTAGGTTCTTCAGAACCATTTTTTTTAGATTCCATATATATGTGTTAGCATATGGTATTTGTTTTTCTCTTTTTGACTTACTTCACTCTGTATGACAGACTCTAGGTCCATCCACCTCCCTACAAATAACTCAGTTTCGTTTCTTTTTATGGCTGAGTAATATTGCATTGTGCCACATCTTCTTTATCCATTCATCTGTCGATGGACACTTAGGTTGCTTCTATGTACTGGCTATTGTAAATAGTTCTGCAGTGAACATTGTGGTACATGACTCCTTTTGAATTATCGTTTTCTCAGGGTACATGTCCAGTAGTGGGATTGCTGGGTCGTATGGTAGTGCTATTTTTAGTTTTTTAAGGAACCTCCATAATGTTCTCCATAGTGGCTGTATCATTTTACATTTCCACCAACAGTGCAAGAGGGCTCCCTTTTCTCCACACCCTCTCCAGCATTTATTGTTTGTAGATTTTTTGATGATGGCCCTTCTGACTGGTGTGAGGTGATACATCATTGCAGTTTTGATTTGCATTTCTATAATGATTAATGATGTTGAGCTTCCTTTCATGTGTTTGTTGGCAATCTGTACATCTTCTTTGGAGAAATGTCTATTTAGGTCTTCTGCCCGTTTTTGGATTGGGTTGTTTGTTTTTTTGATATTGAGCTGCATGAGTTGCTTGTAAATTTTGGAGATTAATCCTTTGTCTGTTGATTCATTTGCAAATATTTTCTCCCATTCTGAGGGTTGTCTTTTCATCTTGTTTATGGTTTCCTTTGCTGTGCAAAAGCTTTTAAGTTTCATTAGGTCCCATTTGTTTATTTTTGTTTTTATTTCCATTTCTCTAGGAGGTGGGTCAAAAAGGATCTTGCTGTGATTTATGTCATAGAGTGTTCTGCCTATGTTTTCCTCTAAGAATTTTATAGTGTCTGGCCTTACACTTAGGTCTTGAATCTATTTTGAGCTTATTTTTGTGTATGGTGTTAAGGAGTGTTCTAATTTCATTCTTTTACATGTAGCTGTCCAGTTTTCCCAGCACCATTTATTGAAGAGACTGTCTCTTCTCCATTGTATATTCTTGCCTCTAAAAGGTATCAAATTCTGAAGCATCTTTTAAAATGTGTGGTTTAGAGAAAAAATTTTGTAATGAATAGTCTTTGAATTTATATTCATTTATCAGGATCAGCGGGCTTGTTAATGTTTGCTACCTTATGCTTGCTGAGAAAAAACTATAATCAACACATATCACTCTAACAAGCTTGCTATATTTTAAAAAAGAGAATATTTGGGGGAAGTTATCAGTTTCCTTCCTAGAAAATATGTAAAAATAAATGGACTTTCAAATAATTCCAAATAATAAAGAACAATGCAAGAATTCATTAAAAAAAAAAATCCAGGGAGATTAATCAGCCTAATACTCTTCTTCCGGCTGCCGAGAATGCAAAATCCTCCCCAGTTCTTAAGGAAAGGTGAGGAGAGTGAGGAATTTTAAAACTGCAAATTTACTAATACTCAATCTTTGATGACAAGTCACATTTTGTGACTGTCATACACACACTTTTTCAACAGTCACGCTATTACCTATTTTCCCCTACTATATGAAAGAATGATAGCGCCCCACTCTCACCACTTTTATTCAACATAGTACTGGAAGTCCCAGCCATAGCAATCAGACAAGAAAAAGAAATAAAAGGAATCCAAGTTGGAAAGGAAGAAGTAAAACTGTCACTGTTTGCAGATGACATGATACTATACATAGAAAATCCTAAAGATGCCACCAAAAAACTACTAGAGCTCATCAATAAATTCAGTAAAGTTACAGGATACAAAACTCATATACAGAAATCTGTTGCATCTCTATACATTAACAAAGAACTATTAGAAAGTGAAATTAAGGAAACAATCCCATTTACAATCACATCCAAAAAAATAAAATAAAATAGCTAGGTATAAACTTACCTAAGGAAGTAAAAGACCTGTATTCAGAAAACTGTAAGACACTGATGAAAGAAACTGAAGATGACACAACAGATGGAAAGATATAACGTGTTCACAGATTGGAAGAATTAATATTGTTAAAATAAGCACACAACACAAGGTAAGCTACAGATTCAATACAACCCCTATCAAAATATCAATGGCATTTTTTCACTGAAGTAGAACAAATAATTCTAAAATTCATATGGAAACACAAAAGACCCCTAATAGCCAAAAGAATTTTGAGAAAGAAGAACAAAGCTGGAGGTATTACATGCCCCGACTTCAGACTATGCCACAAAGCTACTGTAATCAAAACAGTATGGTACTGGCACAAAAACAGATGCATAGATCAATGGAACAGAATAGAGAGCCCAGAAATAAACCCACACACCTATGGTCAAATAATCTATGACAAAGGAGGCAAGAATATACAATGGGGAAAAGACAATCTCTTCAATAAGCAGTGCTGGGAAAACTGGACAGCTACATGTAAAAGAATGAAATATGAACATTTTCTCACACCATATACAAAAATAAGCTCAAAATGCATTAAAGATCTGAATGTAAGTTCTGAAACCATAAAACTCCTAGAAGAAAACATAGGCAGAACACTCTTTTACATAAATCACAGCAATATTTTTCGGATCTGTCTCCTAAGGCAGAGAAAACAAAAGGAAAAATAAACAAACAGGACCTAATTAAACTTAAAAGCTTTTGCACAGCAAAGGAGATCATCGACAAAATGAAAAGGCAACCTACCAAATGGGAAAAAATATTTGCAAATGATATGACCAATAAGGAGTTACTATCCAAAATATATAAACAGCTCATACAATTCACTGTCAAAAAAATAAACAACCCATACAAACAGCTCATACAGCTCAATATCAAAAAAAAAAACAACCCAATCAAGAAGTGGGCAGAAGACCTAAATAGACATTTCTCCAAAGAAGACATACAGATGGCCAATAGGCACATGAAAAGATGCTCAACATTGTTAACTATTAGAGAAATAAATCAAAACTACAATGAGGTATCACCTCACACCAGTCAGAAGGTCCATCATCAAAAAGTCTACAAAAAATAAACACTGGAGAGGGTGTGGAGAAAAAAGAACCTGCCTACACTGTTGGTGGGAATGTAAATTGGTGCAGCCACTGCGGAGAACATTACGGAGGTCCCTTAAAAAATTAAAAGTAGAGTTACCATATGATTCAGCAATCCCACTGCTGGGCATGTATCTGGAAAAGATGAAAACTCTAATTCGAAATTACTCAGCCATAAAAAAGAATGAAATAATGCCATCTGCAGCAACATGGATGGACCTAGAGATTATCATACTAAATGAAGTAAGTCAGACAAAGACAAATATCATATGATATCACTTATATGTGGAATCTAAAAAAAATGATAAAAATGAACTTATTTACAAAAGAGATATAGACTCACAGACATAGAAAACAAACTTATGGTTACCAAAGGGGAATGGGGGTGGGGCAGGAATAAATTAGGAGTTTGGGATTAACAGATACACATTACTATACATAAAATAGATAAACAATAAGGACCTACTGTATAGTAGAGGAAACTATATTCAGTATCTTATAATAACCTACAATGGAAAAGAATCTGAAGAAGAATATATGTATGTATAACTGAATCACTTTGCTGTACACACAATATTGTAAATCAACTATACTTCAATGAAAATTTTTTTAAAAAAAATAAAATAATAAATAAATAAACAACCGATTTTAAAATGGGCAGAATTAAAATAAACATTTTCCAAAAAACAAAACAAAACAAAACATACCTTTGGCCAACAGGCACGTGAAAATATGTTCAACATCAATAATCATCAGAGAAATGCAAATCAAAACCACAATGAGATATTACCTCACACCTGTCAGAATGGCTATCATCAAAAAGGTCACAAACAACAAATGTTGGCAAAGCTGCAGAGGAAAGGGAACCCTGGTACACTGTTGGTGGGAATGTAAATTGGTGCAGCCACTGTGGAAAACAGTATGGAGGTGCCTCAGACAACTAAAAATAGAACTACCACATGATCCAGCAATTCCACTCCTGGGTATTTACGCAAAGAAAACAAAAACACTAATTCAAAAAGATACATGCACCCCCATGCTCATAGCAGCACTAGTTATAATACCCAAGATATGGAAGCAACCTAAATGTCCATCAACCGCTGAATGGATAAATAAGATGTACTTATATACAATGGAATATTACTCAGTCATAAAAAAGAATGAAATTTTGCCATTTGCAACAACATGGATGGAGCGTATTCTCTTCAGTTGAGAAGTTCAGGGGTGCACCCCTGGGCCCAAGTAGGACAGACATGGGAAAGTCAGTCTATGCCTACCTGTAATTTATTGCCTGCTACATGGACTATGGAAGCAGAGGATTTGTACCACATTTCCCATTTCATTTATACTAGTTTGAGCTGCAGTCCTATCACCCAGAAATAAAGAATCCTAATTAATACAGAAGTTTTTTTTTTTTTTTTTTACTGACTGAGTTTTTATGTCAATGATTTATCTAACCCTTTGACTTACCACAACTAAAAATAAAACTCAGACACTAAAGTCAGGACTCATTTTCAGAATAAATTCATTCTATCCCATGTAACAACCATATACGTGGACTTCCGTGGTGGCACAGTGGTTAAGAATCTGCCTGCCAATGCAGGGGACACGGGTTCGAGCCCTGGTCCGGGAAGATCCCACATGCTGCGAAGCAACTAAGCCTGTGTGCCACAACTACTGAGCCTGTGCTCTAGAGCCCGCGAGCCACAACTCGTGAGCCCACGTGCCACAACTATTGAAGCCATCACGTCTAGAGCCCGTGCTCCGCAACAGGAGAAGCCACCGAAACAAGAAGCCCATGCACTACAATGAAGAGCAGTCCCCACTCACCACAACTAGAGAAAGCCCACACGCAGCAACAAAGACCCAGCGCAGCCAAAAAAAAAAGAACCATATATGCTTGGAGTATAGTATAAGGCAAAATCATATCACTGAATACTTAATGGATTTTTCATTCTAACATCAACAAATTTCATTGGTGGATAAAACATGTACACTTGGAAATATAAACTTATGAGTGAATGATGGCTTCATCATAGGGTTATAAAATTTCACGGTCGCAAATTGGTAGGATATGTAGTCAAACTCCATGATATCTCAATACTTAAAAGTTCTACTTTACCTTTCATTTCTTTGAGATGGTGAGGCAAAACTACATTGATGTTGTGAAGAGTATCCTAACCCTAGGAATTTGACGAAGTTACTTTTGGACTTAGACTATCAGATAGCAGGCAGGTAATTAGATCAGGAGCATCCAAATGCAAATAACATGTAGAACAGTTCCTAATGCAAACTTAGTTTTAAGCATATAGCCAAATGTCCCAAGATTATGATACAACAACTTTAGGAACTTAGATCTTAACACCCTCAGTAGGTATTCTGGATTACTTCTGGTATGCAGGTAGGTATTTTTTTGCCGTTGTTTTGTGTTATATAAGAGTTTCTCTTTTTTTATCCTTGTTGTATTTTTTACTCTCTGCAGGAACTAAAGATCCAGAAAGACATTAGTGCTGCAAGGTAGGCATTTAATCTATAGTAGAAAAATCACTTCATTGTACTTTGGGAAGGGAAAAATGCTTTCCAATTCTGCCAAAGAGGTTCCCAATTCTGCCAAATAGGTTCCACCTTTTTCCTATCTGACTGGCAAGGAAAGTTAGGGCAAAACAGTTAGAAGTTAGAAGTTAGAATAGAAATCAAGTTAGAAGTCTTAGAATAGAAAATATGGAAATTTGGTTTTGAAGAGAAAAAAAATACATAGATTATGATCCAAGAAGTATGTTTTTTCCTTTGACCTTCAAGAACATGAGCAGAGACAACACTAAGTTCAAACAAACAGGACAGCCATTCAAACTGAAAAGGCCCAACAGATCAAAACAAAGGAACTATAACTGTAAATTATGGATTAAAGTGATTATATGAATAATATACTCTCATATACTACTGAATTTTGTTTTAAATGAGCAGAAATAGAGTTTTACCTGGACATATAGAGGTCAATGAGTCTGTGATCTAAGAGTTTCCAAAGAGACTGGCTTGCTATTCTAATAGAGCAAAGTAATTGCTAAAACCAAATTAATTATGCTTGGTAATCACAGGTCACAACTCTTGGATACACAGTGGGAAAACAGTCAACTAGAAACTAAAAATGAAAGTTTAATGAGGCACAAAAATCCCATGTTCTACTTAGGGGAAAAGAAACTAGTAAGTCCCTTGGATAGAATGTTTAAAAAAAAAAAGTGTTCCCTAATCTTTCCTATGGTCTACAGTTTATATTCCAGACTATACTGTATTTCCAGTCATTATCAAGATTAAGATCTAATGTTATTTATGACTACTATAATATGCAGGAACACTTGCACAAGGATTTTTATCTTCTCACTACACTGTAATAAATGCCATTAACTCTCTGAACAACATCAAATTTGGAAGGCAGAAATTTTTCTTACATCAGAGCAAAGCTATATCACCACAGGCGGAAGATGGCTGAGGCGACACCTTAAATCACGACCCAAATCTACATCTATGATAAACTTAGGCCTTTGTCTTAAGGCTTCCTATTCAGAACTTGCTGGTTCCCTGGTCCATTTAGGCTTTTTTCACACTAACCGCAGCCTAGTGTGGATCTGGATTTCCTCTACAAAGCATTTTGCAGACCCCTTCCCAAAGTAGCTGCACCCAAGCCACAAGTTGCCTGCGTCATATTTTAAAGAATGCCATATACACTGGCCTAACTCAATTCTAGGTCTCTCCAGGACAGTCCAACTTTCAAGGTACCCGGGATCAACTGCGACATAAATAAAGAAAATGAAACATCCTTTAGCACAGCATAGTTAATACGCAATCCTACTTAAAGACAGAATGCATGTTAAGATAATTTCTAAGAGAGTCTTTCATCCCCAAAAGATTATTAACCAAAGGCAGGTTTTTTTCCAATGTTTAATTTGCTTTTACTAATTTTGTCTTATAAGGAAAAATCCATTTTGAAATGACTTTTAGGGCTACTATTTTAGCTTTTAGGTAACAGTAACTCAGTGGATCCTCAGGTAATATATTTTTTAATAGAATTCATCATCTGAACAAAATGCTGGCAAACCACGCACACATTCAGAGTTAAATAATGACTTAAAAAGCTCATTTACATTCTCACACTGATAATCATACACTTTTACCTTGAGCAGGTATGTGGGAATATTGCTGAAATCCACTGGCAACTTCAAAAGGAAACGAGCTGAAAATTCACCAGTCTGCAGGGAACAAAAAGGTTTAATAATAAGATTAAAATAAAAAATAGATTGTGAAGTGACAATTACAGCCAAGGCCACAAGTTCAACCTGTTTGAACTGCAGGTATCTTCAATTTGGGTTTCCTAACATCAAGCAAGAAAAGAAGGTTGAAAAAGTAGGGGAGGATCAAAAAGCACTATTAAATTATTAGTTACTAAAAAGCACAATTAGAATTTTTTAAATCTGCATTTTAAATGTGCAATAGAATTATAATGCAGTAGTATTACCTTTTTGTTTTTTAAAAGGATGAAAAGAATATATGAATGTGTGATTTTTTTTTAATCCAAACAATAGGCACAGACCTGCCCATTCGATTCATCTGACTTTACTAAAGCATTCAGACCACTTCACTAATATTTATAACCCATAAGCTAATGACATAAATCACAATCCTTTATAGTATGTCTGGAAGTAAAAACAAAGGTCAAACTTCGACCCACGCATATGAAGCAGTACATCAGTGGGTACCCCAAATAAGGCTCCAATCACTTGACAATCTGCTAATATTATGATCATCAACTAAAATTTTTCAGTAATTCTTTCCATGCACTAGTCTCTATAGGAAAGACGTGCAGAGGTTTGGTGATTTAAAACATTTAACTAAGCTTTAAAAATAGCTTCTATTTTTTTCTAAGAGAGAAAACTCATGTAAAAGAAAAAAGTTTCCCTCTCAGTTTATGACGATGGGAAATCATAACAATACTTTTTCTTTTTTATGATGGGAAAGGCTAAGGAATCACGTTTTTTTAAAAAACTTTGGCATAGTCTAGAGGAGGGGTTTTTCCAACTGGGCTATGCAGACACCTAGGGGTTCTAAGAAACCTCTGCAAAGGCAACAAAGAGGGGTGCTGAGCTGGTGGGGTCCTGGGTCTTCCAGCCTCTCTGACAGCGAGCCTGCAGTGCAGCTTGGGATTTTGACATCTTGGGTTTCATTATGAAATTCTGTTTGAATAAAGAACTCTGGGGATGATCTAGAGCTACTCTAAAGAGTGGGTCTCCACCTTTTTCATATTATGACCACTAGACAGCTCCCTGAATCTCCACTGTCTACCCCCCTTAAAAAAATGAGCACCCTAAACTCCCTAACGCATCTTTAAACATAGCAGGCATTTACAAATAGTTTTTATAGATGGGTGGATGAACGCACATAAGGAGGCATGCACACCTCTTACAGAAGATTCCACAAGAGCCACCACTCCTCTCTACAAACACCCAAGCAACTGGCTTCAAGGTCCTGGCCCTAATTTTAAAACTCTGACCTAAAACCTTGAAAATGCAAACAGAAATATAAACCTTGAGCTCAAAAGATAAAAATGCTAAGTACAATCTGCATAGTTGTGTGTTGTTTTACTGCTTACAACATCTTTTAACTTACATCAACCTCTGGCTAAGGACAGAGCACTTCTTCATCACCACAAGCCTAACCCCATGACAGAAAAGGCAGAAAAGAGAGAACCAAATGGACAGAATCAAAGCTGAGGTCCCAGCAGTCACTGGGTCACCAGGAATGCCAACGGTGAGAAACAGCGATACTCCTGAGAGCTGAGCGGCTGTGCTCTTCCTTTGATATTTGTTCCTCATTTCAGTAAATGGTAATTCCATTCTTTCAGTCTCTCAGACCAGAAACCTCAGAATCATTCTTGACATAGTACGGAACCCCAATCGTGCAGGCTACTTGCAACTCAACACTTGAGAGAATAGTTAAGAGCTACTTAAGGATCTATAAACAGCTCGTCATCGTGGACGGGAGGAGGTTTGTGAAAGATCCTAATAAAATTCTTACCTTCTGTTATAGTCCAAAATGGCTAGAAAGATGTGGTTTTAGCGTAATGTTAAGCTCCTAGGGGACTAACATATCCTGTGAGGTGTGATTCTTTGGCCCTAAGTGCAAGAAGTCATACTTTGAAAGGGTTAAGTATAGGAGCAACAGAGTTATATGGGAACTTATAAGAGGAGCATCTAGCTCAGTAGGAGTTTGGGAAGAAGAACAGAAACGTCTTCCTTTAGTGCTGCACACAGTACTATAGAGGGAGGAACACTCACAAAAGAATACACGTTCCCAACAATTGCCTCCATTCCTTCTCCTATATTCTCTATTTTTTCCTGTTTACCCACTCACTCCCATCAGCATGCAAACATCATTAAAAAGGTCTTTCTTGATTTCATATCCCTCTTCAGGTCCCATCTCATTTCTCTGTTCTACTTTACAAAATAATCTCCTGTAAAGAATTAGTCTATATTTGAGGTCTACATTTCCTCTTTTATTATTCTCTCCAGAACCCTCTCCCAGTCAGCCTTTCCTCCACACCTCTCTATCAAAACAGCTCATCAAGGTCACCAATGACCACACCACTGCCAAGTCCAATGGTCATTTCTCAGTCCTCATCTTATCACTGTTCTATCAGCCGCATTCCGACATAGCTGATCACTTTTTTCCTGGAACATTCTTTACTTGACTTCCAGGATCCCAGTCTCTCTTGGCTCTTCTCTGCTTCTCCACTGGCCCTCCCTCTGGTCTCCCCAACCTCTAAACGCTGAAGTGTACAGCGCTTAACCCCAAGACCTCTTTTCTTTATCTACACTCCCCCAGGTGAGCTCATCCAGGTTCTTGACCTGAAATACCATTATATGCTGATGATTCCCAACTATTTTATCTCCATCCCAGACCTCTTCCTAATTTGGGTTTCATTTATCCAACTACCACGATGAAAACCAAAATCCTGATTTTGTGCTTTTCCTTTGATATTTATTCCTCATTTCAGTGAATGGCAATTTCATTCTCTCTGTCTCTCAGGCCACAAACTTCAGCGTCATCCTTGATTCCTATCTTTCTCTTGCTTCCACATTCCAAATGGCAGCAAATCCTACTGACTCCACTGTCAATTTCTATCCTCAGTCCAGCCACTTCTCACCCCCTCCACAACCATCTGATCTGAGCCATTATTATCTCCAGCCTGGATGACTGCAACTACCCCTAACTGCTTCTGCCCTTGCTCACTTGCAGTTGATTCCCATCACCACAGGCAGAGAGGTCTTTTCAACACACTCATCAGATTATGTTCCTCCTTTGCTCAAAAGTCTCAAACGGTAGGGATTTAGCTCCTTCACAGAGGAGTCTGACAAGGTAACAATTGAGCAAAGATGTGAAAAATACACAAACAAATGTGTATTTTTGAAAATAACAACAAAAGGAGTGAAATGTGAGATTTAAAAAATTAAAACAGCTCTTGTACATATAAGGTAGTCGGAAAGATAATTACATATTTAGCACTTGGACTCATTTGAACTACTAGTTATTTTAGTCCATGCACTGCACTGTAGCTCTTTTGCCCTATTTTAGTTTGTACAATGTATTTTTATTCTACTGGCTATTTTAGACCAACATTCTTTTAAAAATGCTCAGACAATCCCTACTTTATCCCTTCTCAAAATGTTGATCCTAGAACTAATATAAATTTATGTTTATTGGCAAAAGACTGATTTATACAGCTAAATTTGTAATAAGAGAAATGCTGATCTCAGGACTAATATTAATTTGTGTTTATCAGCAATGGGCTGATTTACACAACTAAATTCAAAATAAAAGAAACTTAAGAGTGTGAAAAGAATTTGGTCTACTGGAAACCATAAAAAGTGCTTTATCATCTCCAACTTTCAAGCCTACTATACATTCTTTATTTTGCCTTTGAGAGAATAAAGAAAACTTAGTACTTGTTTCTAACAGCGTTGGAAATGTTGGAGACTAACGTTCTAGAATTCAGTTTTCAGTTCTGCCACTGATTTTCCTTGTGACCTATAAGCTAATCTTTTTTTGTAAAACTGAGTAAATGGTGATTTAAAACATGCCTTAATGTAAAATTTGAGCCATAAACATCATATGAGGAGCAAAACACAAGTGAAAAATCCTCCTGGAGTTCTCCCTCAGACAGTGACCCTTCCTTTGTTTTTAAATTTGAAGTTCCAACAGTTATTCAAGCAATTTACTGCCACTCTGTTGCAACGTCAAAGATTGCTTCCATAGCAATCTTTCCTGTAAGCCGAAAATGAGCCATTTAGATGTAGCCAAGTCAACATAATCGTTTGATTTTCTTTTTATCAATCCTTGGTCAAATCTTCTCTTGGATAGACGTGGAAGATTATCTGACCTATGACTGTTAAAATGTCAGCCGTTCTGCCAACTGCCTTAATGGCAATTTTCCCAGCATTAGCAATAAATATGTGCATCGTTCCTTTTTCAAGTTATAGTACCTTGGCAAGTAACTTAAAATAACAACATGGAGTTTTGGCAATTTATTAAGTCTCAGCTTTTCTTCTGGTAATAGCAGCTGTGGCATAGTTCTCTTTTCCTTTCAGAAGTGACAGGTAGACATCTTGTGCAGAACGGATTCCAAACCCAGGTTGCTCTGCAAAGGGAAATTTTATTTCCTTTCTTAGAGACTGTTCGCTGTCAACAAGCAAGCTGTCATCTGAAACTGACTGCTCTCACTGCTTAGGTAGCTAAAAGCTAAGAAATACTCAACAGTGGCTATAACTTTAGCTGGACAGCCTGGTAGGGATGATTCTTTAAATAGACTCTGACAACCAATAGCCTAAATCTGGAGGATGCTCCTTGTTAAACACATAATTATCTACCACATGTGAGAAGGAAAGCCAAAGTTAGTCTGATTAGAACATCTCACACTTCACAAAAATGTTTTCTAAGATAAATATTATTTAATTATTCCCAAACCCTGTTCAGCAGATATAATTCATTTATACCTATTTTAGAAATGAGAAAACTGAGGCTTAGTCAAGAAACCTGCCTGCAGTCATTGAGAGAGTAATAAAGAGTCAGAACTCAACCTTAAGACTTAAAATGTATTCATCCATTCATTACTGTAGATTAAGAGCCTAAAATCTGCCAGGCCCTATACGAGGCACTGCAAATACAGTGAGTAAAAGAGACACGATCCCTGCCCTCCCTCCTGGAGCTTACGGTCTAGTGAGTGAGTCAGACATTAATCCAAAATAACACTCCTATAAATTACAACCTGTGAAAAATACTATCCATGAAAGGGCAGAGTGCTCTGAGAGCATTTTCAAGAAGACCTGGCCTGTTCAGGCTTTGGGGCTCATGACTTGAGGGAACTTTAAAAAGCCGAGTCAAAAGACCATGTGGAAAAATAGACAATTAATACCAGCCAGGAAAACTGTGAAGAAGAAAAGCAATGAGAGGAGGCTAGTTACCCCAGATAACAGAGCATCATATAAACACACAGTAATTACAGCAGCATAGTACTGGTGTTAAATCAACAGACAGACTAATGGAACAGGAAGTAAGTCCAGAAATAAGCCCAAAAAGATTCAGTGCATGATTGATACTGTGGGACAACTGGAGCCATAAAGGAATAAACAAAACTTAGATCCATATTTCACATCATATATAAGGAAAAAGTCCAAGTGGATTAAGAATTTCAGTGTAAAAACTAAAACTGTAAAGAAGCAAACATTGACGAATGTCTTTATAAAACCTTGCAGTGGAGAATGACTTTCTAATTCAAAAGCCACAAAGGAAAAGATAGATAAACTTGACTACCTGAATAGAAAAATTTTCTGGATGGCAAAAAAACACCATCAGCAATGTTAAAAGACAAACTGAGGAAAGTATATTTTCAACTCCATCACAAAGAGCTAATGCTCTTAATGAAAAAGAGATTTAAAGCCCAAGAGAATAACAGGAAAGGATAAACAGAAAAGAAATACAAATAACTCTTTAAACATATGAAAATATTCTAAACCTCATTCATATCAAAAAATATACAAATTAAAACTAAATTGAACATCATTTTCCACCAAACAGATTGGCAGAAATCTATCAGCATTTTAAAGATATCACTGCACTGTCTTCTCACCTCCACTGTTTTTGGTGAACAGTTAGTGGTGACACAAATAATTTTCACCTACATATGAAGTGTTACTTTCTGTGGTCACTTAAAATTTTCTCCTTATGTTTGGTTTTCAGTATTTTGACTATGATGTGCCTTGTTTTTTCCTTGCATTTGTCTTGGTTGGGGTTTGTTGAGATTCTTGAATCTGTAAATGTATGTCTTCCACCGTATTTGGAAATATCTGGGCATTATTTAATCAAATATTTTCCTGCTTTCTTTCATGCATGTTAAACATTTGGATTTTGTCCCATAAGCTCTGCTTTCCCTTCTAAGTATCAACCCCCATCTAGTATCTGCTGCTTTTGATCACTCTCCAGTGCCCTGAGGCATATGGCTTTATATCTGTGGATGGATTAGTCTAATAGGAGCTACCCAGTCATTATGCAAAGTGGAACCTGACAGAAACCTGCAAATATGTTTGATTTATGATTGGCACTGCTGTGGAGAAACAACCACTCTCATATATTGCTGCTGGGTTAATAAACTGGTATAAACATTATGAGGGCATTCTGGTGATAAAATTATAAACACACATAATCTTTGATCCAGCAATTCCACTTCTAGTTATTTATCTTACAGACATACTGGAACACCTGCAAAGTGACATGTACAAGATTATTTATTCCAGTCTTACTTGTAACAGCGAAAGATTCAAAACAACTTTAATGCCCAACAACAGAATTCAAATTAAATAAATTATGGTTCAATTATTCAGTGTAATAATATACAATTATTTTTTTAAAGGAATGCTTATATGGAAAAAAATCTCTGAGCTATATTAAGTCAAAAGTAAGGTGCAAAACAGAGTATATATGTTACCATTTGCATAAAAAGTATGTACTATATGTTACCATTTGCTTATATGTGCATAAAGAAACTCTGAAAAACTACAATAGGTAAAAGCTACACCAGTGCTTATCTGAGGTGGGAGAAGCAAAGGAAGGTGGTTTGATTTGGATGGACACAAGGCAATGATGGGAGGGGGACTTTTCACTATATATCTTTTAATACATTTTGATTTTTGAACACTATGAACATATTACCCACTCAAAGAAATTTTAAGGGATTTGACAAGTAAAATTAAAAGTGTATATAATGAGATGCTCACAATTCATGCACTCATTCATTTATTCAACAAACATTTATTGAGCACCTACCATGCCAAGTCCCAGGCTGGGTAATGGAGATCTTAAGACCAACAAAATACAGTCTGTCTATCTTGATTAGACAAACAAAATATTACAGTATGATGTTTGGAGAGAGATATTTACAGGATGCGGAGGTAACTAAGTTAAGACTCTTAGTTTCAGGTGACAGAATTCTAATTCAAACTAACTTGAGCAAATAAAAGAGAATTTATTTAAAAGATATGCGGTATCTCAGGGAATCTAAGATTAAAAAAGCAGCCCACACCTAGAGGGGTGGGATAGGGAGGGTGGGAGGGAGAAGCAAGAGGGAGGAGATGTGGGGATGTATGTATACATACAGCTGATTCACTTTGTTATACAGCAGAAACTAACACACCAGTGTAAAGCAATTATACTCCAATAAAGATGTTAAAAAAAAAAGCAGCAGCCCAGCCTCAGTTCAAAGGACTCTAATGCCCCCAGAATTTTCTCTCTGTCTCTTATCTCTGCTCTCTCTGTGCTTCATCTTACTTTCTATTTACCACTTTCTGATTCTTCTGACTAAATAATATGAGAAAAAAATGGTCCTAGAGTTACATGTTACAGACCAGCTACCCATAACAAGACCAATCGCACTCTGAGAACTAACTCCAAAATCCCAAGCAAGAACTCTGTTTGGCTTAGGTGCCTCCTGATCTAATCAACACTATTTCCACAGTTTTTACAGTGAAAAAGTTAATGTTTGCATAATTTCATTGAAAATAACTGAAAAACTAGGAAACTCTTCGGGGGAGGCAGGGTTGGGTTATATGTACATTTCCCAAAAGTCCTAAAAAAGTATGAGGGGGCTTTCTTTCAGAACACATCAAATACAAGATTCTTCATCTTCTTCCTTTTACTACGTGGAGAGAAGGCTTTAAAAAGTAGACTCAGTTGGTCCTTTGGAGAGACTCGTAGGTTCTCCTCACGCTGAGGAAATTGTGCAAGGGGTGCTCCCTACAACTAAATACCATCGAAAATGGGGCACCCAAGACTCAGAACAAACAAGTGGCTTCACAAATGCAAGTAAGCGGCACCATTCCAGCCCTCCCTCACACGCTGCTGTGCGAGGTGCAGGCAAAGGATTCCCTCTGTGTTTCATAATGTTTCCGTAAAACCAGGTCTTTTCCACTTGACTGGCCTGGCTGCTAAAGGAAACTTGAATTTTCTACTGATGCTTGTATTATATTAAAAAAAAAAAAAACAGTAATAAAGGCCCTTTTAAAAGTCAGTAAGATTGGAAAAGCTATCATGTTTACTTTAAATGTCTGGAGATATAAAGCAATTTAGGTATATACACACGCACACACACACAAACACACTACTTTTAGTGAATAAACTAAAAAACTGAGGTATAAACTACTGTGACCAAGATCCTAAGTACTCCTACTGACATACAGGTCAGAATCCAATATAACAAATTCCATTACGCAAACAGTAAAATTGTGAGAGCCTCTGCCATGGGATCATTTATTTTAAATAATGCTCAACTCATAATAGTTCCATGTGGTTAAAAACAAAAACAAACAAACAAATCTGGACAGTTCCAAGAAGTGACTATTATAGATCTGACCACCATGCTACACTCCTTCCAAAGGAGAGCCACAAGTTTATCCCTGCCACAGGTCAAATGCCATCAGAGCATAACTCCCAAGTAGCATAAATTAAAGGGAGATGATGAGAAGCCCCCTGTATCCCCTGCTCCCTGTGGCTGACTGGCGTCACTGAACACCTACACCATCCTCGTGGCCAGCGGTGAAAAGGCCATCCACTTCCAGACCCCCTCCAGCTATTCTGATCCCTCTCTGAGCACTCTTGCCCTCCTCTCCCACCATTCTAGACCAGTGCTGCCCAAGAGACAGAGAGATAGAGAGAAGGAATGCAATACACAAATGTGAGCCATATATACATATGCCATTGGAGATTATTTAACATTTTCTAACAGCCACATGTAAAAAGATAAAGAGGGACTTCCCTGGTGGCCCAGTGGTAAAGGATCTGCCTTCCAATGCAGCAGTGGCCTGGGCTCGATCCCTGGTCAGGGAAATAAGATCCCAACTAAGCCCGCACACCACAACTACTGAGCTCACGTGCCACAACTAGAGAGCCTATGTGCTGCAAACTACAGAGCCCATGTACCCTGGAGCCTGCACGCCACAACTAGAGGAGAGAAAACCCGCGTGCCATGAGGAGAGAAAACCCGCGTGCCATGAAGAAAGATCCCGCACGCCTGAATGAAGATCCCGCGTGCCACAACTAAGACCCGACATAGCCAGAAGTAAACATTAAATAAATAAACAATAAATAAATCTTTTAAAAAAATAAAATAAAAAGATAAAGAAAAACAGGTGAAATTAATTTTAATAATATGTCCCAATATATCCAGAATATTATCATTTCCACATGCTATCAACATTTAAAAATTATTAACAAGATCTTTTTTGTGCCAATTCTTTGAACGCTGCTGTGTATTTCACACTTGCATGCATCTCAATTCAGACCAGCCACACTTCAAGTGCTCAACAGTCACTTATGTACAGTCAGGGGTTCCTGTTTTGGACAGCACAGTTCAAGATACTTTTCCATTAACATTAATTCCTATGTTAAGTTAGTTACTCCCTGTCACAAATACCTGAAGAGCTACCTGAGCTACCAAATGCTATGAACCTGGAACACTCCTGACAGGAAGGTTGGTAAATGTCACCTGGTTAGTGGGAATGAACATGGGACCCGTGCCTCTTGCAGCTAATATGTTTTTTCCTTCTTCCTCCAAATACTATCTGAACTTACTGCCTTTACTTTGTCTTCACCACTTCCCTTGCTAATACCCTGAAATCTGTTCCCCCAACCTCAGAACCCCTCCAAAACTACTCCTGGAAAGATAAGCAACGCTCTCCTTCTTAAAAAGTAACTCTCCCTTTCCCCTTGTTTTCCATACTTAATCTGCACCTTGGTGATATCAACTTCCACTGGTCCACATATGGTACTTTATGATTAACAGCAGTTTCAGAGATAAGACAGGAGCAATCACTGAACTACAATTTACTGAGCAACTACTATAATAAGTTACTTCAAATATATACAGAAGAAGGCTAATAATAATAACAATAATACTTTGTATTACACAACTCCACCGTTTGCTTAATTTTGTTTGCTTCGCACACAGGGGATCTAATTTAATCTTTGTGTCAAGGTTGGGGTGACAGAGTAGTTATCTCCAGCAAAGTGACACAGGGAAAAGCTTTAGTCACACACACACAAAAACTAATGACAGGGGCTTCCCTGGTGGTCCAGTGGGTAAGACTCCGTACTCCCAATGCAAGGTCCAGTGGGTAAGACTCCGTACTCCCAATGCAAGGGGCCCAGGTTTGATCCCTGGTTGGGGAACTAGATCCCGCATGCATGCCGCAACTAAGACCCAGCACAGCCAAAATAAATAAATAAGTATTTTTTAAATACAACTAATGATAGAATTAGAATCCAAAGCTCCCACCTCCCAGATCACTTCTCTCTCCAACACATTTCTAGATGGTCTCTGCCCTAGAGGAGCTTACACTCTAAGCACACTGCTCTAAAAGTAATCAAGCAATGAGGCCATAAGAATGAGGCGGCTCTAATGCCTTGGTAGCCAACTTAAGCCAGAATCAATTCCTGTAAATGGCTCAAGGTTAAGAAGAACAGCCAATCCCAAACAGCCAACTAGTTTTTCCCAAAAAATGCAACCACTTCAGCTCTAGCCAATCAATTTCCTTGCTTTGCGTCCAACTCCTCTCTGTAAAAACCTTGCCTGTAACTCTTATCAGTAGAACGCTCCTAACCACCTTGCATCAGTGTTTGCTCAAATAAACTCTTAAAAATTTTAATATGTCTCAGTTTATCTTTTAACAGTGCTCATATACTTTCCCTTCAAATGTAATATCACAGCAAGATGGGGTGACAGAAGCATCAAGTCATTAACTCAAATGAGGAGCTATCATGAAATGGCTCCTTTCATATTTTTAAATGTTGCCAGAGTTTAATTTATAAACCATAAATTTTGAAAATCTTACTGGGATTTGTGGTCAAGTACAACAAAAAAGCGGAATTGTTTCACATTCTCCAACATGTTATCGTTATTAAGAAAATGCCCACAAAAGGAAAAAATCGGTTTCTAAGAAAATGTTTTATCTCACAGATCACCCACTGGTGATCCTTAATATGTAAAATATGTGGCTTTAGAACATCTCAAAACCTTCGTTTCACAACAGGAAAGACAAATGCCTTTAATCAAAATATTAGGGATGATAAACTAACTTTCAGTTCTGGGAATTAAAACAAAAGCCAGGGGCTTCCCTGGTGGCGCAGTGGTTGAGAGTCCGCCTGCTGATGCAGGGGACACGGGTTCGTGCCCCGGTCCGGGAAGATCCCACATGCCGCAGAGTGGCTGGGCCAGTGAGCCATGGCCGCTGGGCCTGTGCGTCCGGAGCCTGTGCTCCGCAACGGGACAGGCCACGACAGTGAGAGGCCCGCGTACCACAGAAAAAAAAAAGGCCAAAGAAAAATTCACAAATTTGCTTACTGCACTCTGTTACCATTAACAGACTGTGGTTCTTTAGCTATAACAGACACATGCAGGAAATGCTGACAAGGCAGTTGACAGATACAATATAAAGTGAGACCTTAGGCTTTACCCATTGAGAAAACTTATAATGTACCTTTATTTTGATATGTTGTAGCAAAACAGTATATACAATTTTAACACCTATAGCTTACATTGTGACATTCATTGAAATTAAAATTCTAACCTTAATAACTCTGTTCAAAGAAGTAGCAGGAGGAAGATCTTTGTGGTAATCTGTATCTTGATTGCAGTGGTAGTTACAGGAAATTACTCATGTGATAAAATGGCATACACATACATTGTACCAATGTCAATCTCTTGGTTATGTAAAAAATAACCACTGGGAGAAACCAGGTTAGGGTATACAAGGCCTTTCTGTACTATTTTGCAACTTCTTGTGAATCTATAACTAATTAATATGTCTTTTAAAATTAAGTATTTTAATATATCTTTTTAAAATGATTCTGATCATGCAGGTACATTAGAATTGTTCATTCTGAACAAGTAAGCTTGCATCCCAATGTATCATCTGTTTTTCTCCCAACTAAAAAAAAAATTGGTGTTTACTAAAAATTATAAAACCAGCATAGACTAAGAACACAATCTTCAAAACTCTACTTACTAAAGGAGATGGACAAAGCAATAAGAGAGATGACTTCATAAAAAGACCATGGTAAATAATTAATAAAGAGTTTGTGTTGGTTTTTTGTTTGTTTGTTTTTTTAATGTTTACTTTCAAATGTGCACTTGCTGAAATCCTCTAACTGGAAATTGAGGAGGAAAAAGAAGAGTGTCTGCAGTGGTGTGGAGGCAGCACTGTACTTCAAATTAATATGCTTGTCAGAAGGCTGACAAGAGATCAGAGCCCTCTCCCTCTTTCTACTACATGGTTTTTAAATTTTTCCTTTTGCCAGCTGACAGTAAAATGGAAGAGGCATCTCAGGTTTTTAAAAGCCTCTTACTTTTAGAGCAGAAATGGAAGGTTAAGAATGTAAACACGTGTTCCAGAAAGAAAAACTCCGTGATGCAAAGACGAAAACAAAAAGTCACCATCCTCTCAAATGAACACAGGATGTTGTAATCCAAAGGTATTCAATAATTATGCACAGTCTTGGATTCATTACAGAAAATATTTATCAGATGGACTAGTGGAATCAGGAGAATCAAAATACATGGATTCACATTTAGCCCAGGAAGAACAAATTGACTCATAATATTTTATTTAGAGAATAAATTAATCTTCATATTTTATTTCCTATATCAATTTCTTTCATATTAAAATGTCCTCTTGCTTCAATAGTCCAAAAAGACATAATAGATATGATTTACTAATCTGTAAAACAGTCATATGTATGCTTATAATTCTTGTGCCCCACGTATGCTATGCCTCTAAGTTTTTCTGCAACCACATAACCCCCTGATCTCCTCTTCCTATAGTGCTGTCTATGTCCACCTTCCTTTAGGACCTAGGTCAGTTCTGGTTCATCAGTGAAGACTTTCCTTAGTCACTCTGTTTCTCAGTGATTGGCTCTTCTTCTGAATTCATGTACAGGCAGTCCATTCCATCTGAGATAATCTGTTCAGCATTGCTATTTCATTTTTTACAAATATGTGTTTGTAAATATGATTCTAACACCTTCAAGAGCAAAAGCCAGGACTGCTTTTTTTTACTCAAACTAGCATAGCAGACTTTCCATATCAGTCCTATACCGGCTTAGCCCTACTAAATTATATCTTATAGGTATGGTGCGGCATTCCAGTGCATATAACTATAAAAATAATTTTAAATATTGATTCTGTAGTTCTTCATAATAATTATCTCTTCAAGCTCTGTGTTATCAGAAAAACTGAAAAGCATGCCTTTCAATAACCTAATAAAACAATGAAACGGGGTCAAAGGAGAAGCCCTGTGACATTCCACAAACACCTGATGGCTGACAAAAGGTATAGCCAATCTTTTATGTGGAGCTCTTCCATAGATTCAGACAATTAAGAAAGGAGCCCACAGTCAGTAGAATACTAAGGGAGAACAACTGAATGCTTTACTGAAAATTAGATAATCTAAGTCAATAATATTCACCTTCCTTAAAAGGATAAAGTAAGTTTGCCATGACTGTTTCTTAGTTACCCAGCTGTTGTTCCAATTGACTACTGCATTCTTATTTAAGTGTCTGCAAATCATCCACCTAAAGACCTGAGTGTAATTTCTTTCAAAAATCTCCAGAATGTTTTTGCTTTCTACAATCCCTAGGACCTTCCCCATAATTTCTCAAAGATAGTATCTCTGAAGCACATCAGCCAGTTTCTTCAGTGCCCTGAACGAGTCCCCGCTAGAGCCTCCAGAAGGAACGCAGCCTGGACGATAATTTGATTTTAGTCCAGGGAGACCCATTTCGAACTTCTGACCACCAGAACTGTAAGATAATAAATTTGTGTTGTTTTAAGCTACCAAGTTTGTGGCAATTTGTTACAGCAGCAATAGGAAACTATTACAGTCCCTGAATCAAAAAATCTTGGCTCAAAACCAAACTGCTTTCTTTCTGATAGGGTCCCGTGTTTGTCACCCAAATTCTTGGTCTGGATTTGTATTCCATTAGCAAGCTGTCCTTTAACATATTCCTGAACCAGCATGCCATGCTCAAATATGTTTCATCCTGCAAGACTCACCTTTATGCCCTGTTTCTAGACCAGGAACTAACTCACATGCCTATATTTTTACTTCTAGAGTCTCGGCTCCTGCTTCCACTGGGCCCTCCCTAGGGCTGGTCAGCTGCAAGCTTAACCTCTAATTGTCCACCTTGCCTTGTTACAGGATGCTCAGTTTCTTTACTTCCCCTACGTCCATAATCATTGCCCTAATGCTTACAAATTACTCAATAGTATATCAAAATAAACTAGGGCAAATGTAGCAGCAGTAGGTTTAAAGAATGGAGAATCAATAACATTAAATGAGAAGTTTTAAATATACTATAAATTCAAACTACCTAGCTATTTTAAATGAATTTAAACTTCTACACTCAGAAGAACTATATCTCAAGTATTAGCTGAGCCAATGAACATAATTTTAAAAATTCTTAGATCAGAAATGGTACCATAAAACTGGATATACCTAAATTCAGCCTTAATATTAAAAGGGGGAATTGGGAGGGAAGGAAAATCCTAAAAACTAAAGACCAATTAGTTTGACAGTGATTCCAATCATGTCTTTAAAGGAATCTATCGGCACTAAAGACAACACAGACAGGTTCACCAAGAAGTCATGTCAAATTAACCTAACACCTCTTTTGAGAGGACAACTAAGTTGATTTTTTAATAAGAAAAATGTTGGGATTAGAGGATACACTAAGTTTAATAAAGTTTTCCTTACTATCCATACGAACAGATTAAAGTTTCAAAACAACAGTTTAAAACCTGCACTACTGGTAGAAATGTAAAATGGTGCAGCCATTATGGAAAACAGCACAGAGATTCCACAAAAAAAATTAAAAATAGAATTAGCAATATGATCCAGCAATCCTACTTTGGGGGATATATTCAAAAGAATTCAAAGCAAGATCTTTGTACATACCCATGTGTAGTCAGCATTATTCACAATAGCCAAGAGGTGAAAGCAATGCAAATGTCCACTGATGGATGAATGGATAAACAAAATGTGGCATATGCATGCAATGGAATACCAGGCAGTCTTAAAAAGGACAGAAATTCTGTCACATGCTGCGACATGGATGAACCGATGAACCTCAAAGACATTATGCTAAGCGAAATAAGCCAATCACAAAAAGACAAATGCTGTTCGACTGCACTTATATGAGGTCTCCAAAGGAGTCAAAAATCATAGAAACAAGAAGTAGAAAGGTAGCTGCCAAGGGCTGGAGGGAAGAGGAATTAGTATTTAAATTGGTAGAGTTTCAGTTTTACAAGATGCAAAAGCTCTAGAGATCTACTGCACAACAACGGGAACATACTTAACATTACTAAACTGTGTACTTACAGATGGTTGACGGTAAATTTCATTTTGTCTTTTACCACAGTAAAATGAGCAAAATAAATTTACAAAATAACAAAAAACCTTGAACTGAA
Source organism: Monodon monoceros (assembly GCF_005190385.1). Lineage (NCBI taxonomy): Eukaryota > Metazoa > Chordata > Mammalia > Artiodactyla > Monodontidae > Monodon > Monodon monoceros. The sequence continues at coordinate 66,675,143 of NW_021703775.1, forward strand.
CACAAGATGATTTGTAACAAGGGTGAATTTTAGTCCTACTGATTCAAAGGCATTAATCATGTATAAAACCTTGGAAAACATGTCCTTTGAGAAAGAGCTGAAGAACAAAAGGGGAAATGTATATTTAACCTAAGAAAAGAAAGACTAAGTGAAATCTAAAAGAATTAACACAGAGAAGGGAACCTAAACTTATTCTGTGCTTAAATAAACTAGAGTTTATTAATTAATTCATTCAACAAATGTTTACGGAATGTAAACAATATGGCAGGCACTGTTCTAGGCGTTTACTATATTTCCAGTGAATGGAACAAAGATCTTGGCCTTGGTGGAATTTTACATTCCGCTGGGGAGAGACAAACAAACAATAAACATAATAAGTAAGTGTGGTAGGCTCCCAGTGATCTCTGGTATTCACACTCTTATGTAATGCCTCCCCTGCGTGTAGACTGGACTTAACAAGCAGAATACATCAAAATTGATGAGATGTCACTTCTGAGATTAGGTTATGAAGACTGTGACTTCTGTCTTGCCCACATACTCACTCCTGCTTACTCGCTCTGATGAAGCCAGCTGCCATTTTATGAACTGCCCTGTGGAGAGGCCCTAAGAAGAGACAAGGAACTGAAGGCAGCCTCCAGCCAACAGGCAGCACTATACTGAGACCCTCAGGTCAACAGCCCACAGGGAATTGAACGGTACCAAGAAATACATGAATGAACTTAGAATGGATCCCTCTCCAGTTGAGCCTTGAGTGGCTACAGCCCTGGCCAGTATCTTGAGTGCAGCCTGTGAGAGATCCTCAAACAGAGGGTCTACACAGATTCCTGGCAAACAAAAATTATGATAATAAATGCTATTGCTTTAAGCCACTAAATTCTGGTATGATTATTTTATGCGGCAACATATAACTAATACAATATGTTAATTATATAGTTTGTTAAAAAGAGATGCAAAAGAAAATAGAGAGCAGGCTCAGGGTCAGGGGAGGGTGTACAAGTTACAATTTTAAGAAGAGATGTTAGAAAGACCTGCACATGAATGTTTATACAGCATTATTCATAACAGTCAAAAAGCAGAAACAACCCAAATGCCCATCAATTGGTGAATGGATATGTGGTATGCCCATCAAATGGACTATTACTTAGCCACAAAAAGAAATGAAGTACTGACACATGCTACAACATGGATGAACCTCACACATATTATGTAAGGTAAAAGAAGCCAGTCATAAAAGACCACATATTGTATGATTCCACCACAGGTATACCTCATTTTATTGTGCTTCATTTTACTGCCCTTCTCAGATGTTCCACTTTTTATAAATTGGAGGTTTGTAAACCTTCTGTGTTGTTAGACAATATTTGGCATTTTTTAAGCAATAAAGTTCTTTTTAATTAAGGTATGTACATTGTTTTTTATAGAAATAATGCTATTGCACACTTAATAGACTACACTATGTGTAGTGTAAACATAACTTTTATATGCATTAGGAAACCAAAAAATTCGTGTAACTCACTTTATTGTGATATTTGCTTATTTGCAGTGGTCTGGAACCAAACCCGCAATACTTCCCAAGTATGCCTGTGCGTGAACGTTCAGAAAAGAAAATCTATACAGACAGAAACTAGTTTAGTGGTTGCCTGAGGCTGGGGGTGGGAATAGGATTAACTATAAATGGGCATGAGGGATATTATTGGGGTGATGCAACCACTCGAAAACTGGATTGATGGTGGTTGCTCAACTTGGCAAATTTATTAAAAACCATTAAACTTTACACTTAAAACAGGTGAATTTATGGTATCAAAATTATACCCAAAAAAAGTTGTTTAAAAAGAATGGGGGTATTAATATAGGCATTGCTGAGAACATAACACATGCGTAAAAACGTTAAGGAGGAAGGATATTAGCCTTGTGAATATCCAGGGGAAATATGCCAGACAACGGGAAAGCTATGCAAAGACCCTAGGGCAGGAGCATATCTTGTGTGTCTGCAGCACAGCAAGGGTGCTAGAGAGGCTGGAGCTGATGATTTTTAGACAGGAAAGTGGGAGATGAAGAGAGAGAAGGAATGATGGATGGAGGATGGTGGTGACAGGAATCACGTAGAGCTTTTTTACACCTCTGGAAAGACTGCGGCTTTTACTATGAGAGAAAAAGACAGGATATGAAAGTGCTGGGCAAAGGAGTGATACACTCTGACTTGCATTTTTAAAGGATCATACAATGTAAAGAAATTATAAAAGGATCCATATAAGCTGGCTACCTCCAGAGTTACTGACCCCTCTCATCTGACTGGGATACTATATACTGTCTCATAATTCAGAGTTTTGAAAAGACATTAATGTTTTTCTGGTTTCTCAAGGATATCGCCTGGGAAGTTTGTAAAATTTGGAGTCTCACATCCGCAGCCGCAGATATTCCGAAGTCAGGGGCTGCGGATGTGAGACTGAGAAAGTACACGGGCAACCTAAATCATGTTTATCTAAGGAAATGGCCAGGATTTATTATTAATGAATGTCTGAATTGATTATTTTATTCTATTACAGATAAAGTGACCTTTTTTCTCCCATTCTCAAAAAACCTTACCCAGCTGTTTTTTTTCCCGGCATAAATTTCCATGTTCTCTCCATACTGCGGCTCTTCCAGTAACGTCTGGTATTCAAACATGAGGCGGGAACTCTCACGGAGGCGGCTGCATTGAAATTGGTGATATTGTTGCACAAGTTCCTTCACCACAAGTAAGAGACATTCAGGATTTGATGGATTCCAGGAGGCAAGGTTCTGCAGAAGCCAAAAATAAAAGACCAGTAACAAATGCATTTTCACACAAATCCAGTATCATATTAGCACATCAATATAGAGAAAAAGAATAATGAAAATCTAAGAGAAACAGACTACTCTTTTTTTTACTAAAGTATAGTTGATTTACAATGTTGTGTTAGTTTCTGCTGTACAGCAAAGGAATTCAGCTAAACATATATGTGTATATAATCTTTTTCATATTCTTTTCCATATGGTTTATTACAGGATGTTGAATATAGTTCCCTGTGCTATACAGTAGGATTGTTGCTTATCTATTTTATATATATATAATATATATATAAAAAATATATATATCTGCTAATCCCAAACTTCTAATTTACCCCTCCCCCACCCCCTTCTCCCTTTGTTAACCGTAAGTTTGTTTTCTATGTTTGTGAGTCTGTTTCTGTTTTGTAAATAAGTTTCTTTGTATCATATTTTAGATTCCACATGTGATATCACATGGTATTTGTCTTTCTCTTTCTGATTTACTTCACTTAGTATGATAATCTCTAAGTCCATCCATGTAGCTGCAAATGGCATTATTTCATTCTCCTTTATGGCTGAGTAGTATTCCATTGTATACATGTACCACATCTTCTTTAGCCATTCATCTGCCAACAGGCACTTAGGCTGCTTCCATGTCTCGGCTATTGTAAATAGTGCTGCTATGAACACTGGGGTGCGTTTATCTTTTCAAATTAGAGTTTTCTCTGGATATATGCCCAGGTGTGGGATTGCTGAATCATATGGCAACTCTATTTTTAGTGTTTTTAAGGAACCTCCATACTGTTTTCCATAGTGGCTGAACCAATTTACATTCCCACCAACAGTCTGATAGGGGAACAGACTACTCTTAATTTATGATAAACTCAGAGCTGAAGTTAGAAGGGTCTTTTGGGCTTGGTGATTTTTCTTGCCTTCTAAAAATTCTTGCAGAAAATCAAGGAGAATTCCACCGTGGGTAGGCAGAAACAGTAAAGTGTAAAGTAGGGTAGTAACAAAACAAGAAACCTAAACATCCTAGAAGACCGTAATTTTAGCCCTGGAAGACTGAATTTGTTTCACAGTCTTTCATAATTTTAATTTTTTTCCCTCTGCACCTAAATTCAGCATTAAAAGCTAATGTCATTCAACTCAGATCCACAGACCATGTGCATCTGTAATACCAGACATAAATAAATGCTCTGTAGACATTAGCACCCCACAGAAATATAAGCACAATGGTGGTGGTTCAGCCTGAAAAAGACAGGAATGGAGTAGAGATGAGGGAAAATACAATTAGGAAATGCAAAGTTCAAAGAAAAAGAAGAAGGGAATGGCTCTGATAGCTTATGACCAGGAAAGGAGCTGGGAAAGATCTGGTAAGTGTATAGTAGCTGTTAAGCTCTCATTCACTCAACAAATACTTATCAAGTACCTATTCTGTATCAGCCACTGTTCTAGGCAGTGACAGGAACAAGCCAAGTCCTTGCTAAAGGAGCTTACATTTTTGTGGGCCAAAATAAATAATAAACAATATCAGATGGTAATAAATGCTAACGAGAAAAATAAAACATGCATCCCTGAAAAGTGATGAAGGAAGGGCTTCAAAAGGGAAGTGATCAGCTGGGTCAAATGGTGTTGAGAGTAACATGAGGCTTGGCAATTGACTGCTGGGTCCATTGACACAGGTCAATAGTTTGCTCAGCAAGTGCTACTTTGGTGAAATAGAAGCTTGACTGTGGAGGTTTAAAGATAGGATGAGTAGAAAGAAACTGCAGACAGCTAATACAGACAATTCAAACTGGTAACCAGAGGCAGATGCGGGGACAAGAAAAAGTTGTGCTCAGATGTTTACAGCTTGATGGAATATCCCCATAGAGGGGGGAACGTGCTGATGTAATACGGGAGGTGGGGCAAGGTTCCACCAGAGAAGATAACGATTAGGGAGGTAGGGATGGGATCTCCAAGAGGGTTGCCCTAGCAATGAGCACAGGGAGTCCATCCGTAGGTACAGGAGAAGAGGCCAGCTTAGGAGTACAAATGCAGACAGGCTGCCCTAAGTGCTGATAACAGCTTGTGGCGGTTCTCTACTGGGAGCTTACGTTTTCTCCTTAAAATAAGGTCATCAGCTGAGAGTGAGGAAGAAGGAGGGGATATGGGAAGTTTAAGAAGAAGGTGTGAAATAGTCATTTAGAGCAATAAACAATAAATGAACTGGGGAAATGGGGGAGGAATAAATGGACTGGGGAAGTGGAGGAGGCATTCCAATTAGCACCAAAAGCCCCACTGAGCTTGAGGTATGATTTTTTTTTTTTTTTTTTTTTTTTTTTGCGGTACGCGGGCCTCTCACTGTTGTGGCCTCTCCCGTTGTGGAGCACAGGCTCCGGACGCGCAGGCTCAGCGGCCATGGCTCACAGGCCCCGCCGCTCCGTGGCATGTGGGACCTTCCCGGACCGGGGCACGAACCCGCATCCCCTGCATCGGCAGGTGGACTCCCAACCACTGAGCCACCAGGGAAGCCCCAGAGGTATGATTTTTAAGTGAGACCAATTAACATAAATTCCCTTGCCTGGGTGCAATGTGGAGTGGGAGGAATCTGGATTTAACAAAGGTTGGGATTTTGCCAGGTAAGTACAAAAGAAAGAAAGAGGGGCAAGAGATCTTAGAGGGTTTGCAAAAGAATGATCATAATTATGGACCACTGACGTTAAGCCAGGAAAAAGCAAAGTAAGTTCATAAAGGAAGTGAGAGTTAGTGAAAAGGTGGTAGGACCCATGGTCCTGGTAAGCTGGAAGAATTGTTGGAGTTGAGATGCTAAAAAGAGGAAAGACACGAGGCGTGGTCAGAGAATGGGATGTTTGCAACTGAGATGATGGAGGTGATCTATAGCGGTACTGATGAGGCCTTGGCTGAGCATGTGCCTGGCTGAGGAGGTGAAGGAAGGACGAGACCACTAGAGGAAAGGAAGTCAGGGACTGAGAGGCCTGCGTGTTGGAAGGAGCTTTTGTATGAATATTAAATCACCTGGAATCATGGCAAGAGCAATAGTGCTGAGAAAATGACAGTGAACCATGTGCTAAAATCTTCAAAGAATGTCTCTAGATAACAACAAGGAGGGGGTTGTGGGTCCCATTGCCTGAGGGTCTGAGTTTCAAGGCTGGGGGTGGGGTCAGGGAAAAGGGAATGACCTTTCCTTGGCAGCAGCACTGAGGAGCATGAACACCTACCACCCCTCCAAGTTCAGTGATACAAGAGGTGAGAGAGAAATCAGCTACAATTCGCTTGAGAACAGGCAGGGAAAGACAGAATCTCAGGGTAGAGGGTCTGAATGCTCAGGCTTCAGAGTGGTGGTCATCAATCTTCAAACTGGAATCACCTAGAAATACTAATGCTTGGGCCCTACGCCCACCTCCAGACTCTGGTTTAACTGAGTTAATCTGGAGTACATCTTGGGTAATGGGGTTTGTTTTGTTTGTTTGTTTGTTAAAGCTCCCCAGGTGATTCAACATGTAGCAAAGGTTGAGAACCACTGACTTAGAAGAAAAAGGGGTAGAGAAGTTAAGGATATCAGGAACTTTACTGATAACAGACCAGGTCAATACCCCAAAACACCCAATCTCTAGAAATCTAGAAATTTAGCACCTATAAAGGAAAACAGCAATACATTACAAATGTCCAACAGGTAGTAATTATATAGCTTGCTGAGTACTATAGAAGTTCTAAGAACTTTTCGTATATTCAAGTTAATCCTTATGACAACCTATGTTATATTATTATACCATTTTATAGGTGAGGAAACTGAGGCCAAAAGTAGTTTGGTATCTCATCCAAGGTCACAGAGCTATTAAACAATAAAACTAGGTTTCAAACTTAAGCAATTTGACTCCAAGTCCCTGCCTAAGCACCACAGCAGAGGTTCTTACACATTTTAGTCTCAGGAACCTTTTACACTCTTAACAAGTATTGAGGACCCCAAGGAGCTTCTATATATATGAATTACATGGGTTAAATTTACTATATTAAAAATGAAAACTGAGAAATTTTTTTAATATTTATTAATTCATTTTAAAATAACAATCCTACTACATGTTAACATAAAAACATTTTTTAATGAAAAAACTGTATTTTCCCAAAAACTCATGAGACGCATGGCACTGTTTCATATTCTTGCAAGTCTCTTTAATGTCTGGTTTAATTAAAGAGCTGGATTCTCATATGTGCTTTTACATTCAGTGTTGCAATATGTTGTTTTGGCTGAAGTATATGAAGAAAATCCAACCTCATTCAAATATGTACTTTGAAAAAAGAGGAGTATTTTAATAGCCTTTTCAAATAATTCTGGATCTTCTTCTTTGATACTACACCAAAACTCAACAAGTGGCAGTTTCTTAAAGGTTAGTTGCAATGTGGAATCTAAAACTACTTTTTTTTCTTTTCCATTATGGTTTATTACAGGATATTGAATGTAGTTCCCTGTGTTATACAGTAGGATAAAACTATATTAATAAACACTTCATACTCTTACCCTAAATTCCATTTGTCTATCCTATACTTTAAATGAAGCTTTTACTCGTGTATGACTTTGTATCATGCATTGATCATTTAGAAAATACTGATTCACTGAGTTATACAGATCTTCCAAATGTTGACATATTTCATTTATATCATTAAAAAAAACCACATTCATTAATATCATGATCAATCTCACCAGAAAAGTCTTCTATCAAAAGAAAACAAACAAAAGGTAAAGAAATGCATCCTTTAAAAGGATGGTAATTACTTTGCTCCACTGCGTGGGTTGATTTAGGGACTAAATGACAATGGAGACACCACTAAACTTATAGGAAAGATAGGTCTTAAGGGATATCCAAATGAAGATTGATGAACAGAGGAAAAAGTAAGAGCTTCAGCATCCTATACTGAAGGACAGAGGGCCCTTGCTATGAAGTGATTGGACAGAAAGAGTACAAAGTCCTCACAGGCAAACCTCTGGACGTCAAGAGCCTGAGGTCCTTTGGGGCTACTCAAGACCACAGAAGGATATAACAACACAGTACAGAACTTAAAGTGATCATCATATAGCTGGCTATGCATTTCCTTCAGAGATCATCATTAAACACTGATAAATAGGAAAAATACACAATCTTCCATTTCCTGGTCAAGTATTCCTTTCAAGTCCTTGTTCCAGTACAAAAAGAAAAAGCTTTAGCTGCCTCAATTTAAACTCTTAATTCTATCATTTCTCTTTAGCTATTTGGCAAGTTACAAGCTTACATCCACAAATTTTTTTTAAATTATGAAAGCATATAAGCTGGCAAACACCTCTTACCAATTTGAATTCATTTCAAGTGATTCAATCTAATTGTTAAATGCATAGTAAAGACATGCCAAGCAGTCCCTTTCCATTAAATACAACCTCCCAATACATGGAAATGCATTTGACCTCTTTGGCCATTCAATGCAGACTTCACTGGGAAATGACTTAGCTGAAAAACATTCCCATCAAGGGAAGCAGAGACATGCTTACACTGATAAAAATTCCTCTACTACTGCTACTTGACCACTTTTACATATTAAGTAATTTGTGCTTTGAACTACTTGGCCTAAAAGGCGAGAACCCCGAAGATATACAAGATTTTTGGGGTCACTTCCGAAGACTAAAGCATATTTTAAAAACAAGTCTAACAATGCAGGATATTGGGGTTTTCCACTCTCTTGAGTAGGAGATAGAGAAAAATACCCAAAGCTTCCTCAAGGAAAGGGTGAGAGAGCATAAATTAAGAGGCCTCTTTATGAAAAGAAGAAAAATAAGTTTCTCTCTCTGTGCACAAAGTTCTTATTCTGCTTATTTTTGGTAATACATGAAAGAGGACATCTGAAATGTGGATGGTCAAGAAGAATAGGCACAGGACACATAATATACTAACACAGAAAAGAGTAATGAAAATGCATTAGGAGAAAGTGATATAATACGATAAAAGAGACAAAAGCAAAAGAATTAACTACTATTATGAAACTTTATTCATTCTCACCAGACACCTATGAAGCAGTTCAGGGAAGGTATCACAGCAGTGCTTTTTCCAAGACTGGTTAACTAGAGAGGTTGAATAACTCTGAGGATACTCTAGTGTAGAACCGAGAGTGTAGAATGTAAACCTGACAACCTTCCCCCATTCAGGTCACTAAAATATCCGTTTCTAACCAAAGAATTGGCATCTGCCTCTTTGTAGTCACAACCTGTCTCCCATCTAGCGATAATTTTGTTTGTTTGTTTGTTTGTTTCAGTACGTGGGCCTCTCACTGCTGTGGCCTCTCCCATTGTGGAGCACAGGCTCCAGACGCGCAGGCTCAGTGGCAGTGGCCCACCGGCCTAGCCACTCCGTGGCATGTGGGATCTTCCCAGACCAGGGCACGAACCCGTGTCCCCTGCATCGGCAGGCGGACTCTCAACCACTGCGCCACCAGGGAAGCCCTAGCGATAATTCTTCATTCCTCACTTTGGCTCCCTATCCAGGCTGCCTGACTTGAGGGATGTTCCTGTTCATGTGACCCTCAACCTTCCCACATCTCTCTCATCAATACACTCCACGCACATTATACTCCCAAATCAATGGCCGCACAGATTTGAAAAAGCACAACCAACCCTCAGCTCCTTATGTGAGCAGCATAGCAAAGGATAACTTTTTCAGATGCCTAACTCACTTCACCCGCAAATCACATCTCACTTATTCAAAACAAGGCTTCTCAGCCATACTGAAGCAAATTCATTCACAATGACACCAATATATGAAACAAGCTGGGAAACGATGTACTAGGTTCACAGCGCTAGGGAGATGAACAAGGGAAATAAGCAAATTAGCAAATGAGCCCTGGGACCATCACTGTCTAATAATGAAGGGGAAAAAAAATCTTCTAAGGGAAAAAATTTTTCTTTTAAAAAATAAAGCTTCTAATAAAAATTTTCAATCAATGAAAGGATAAAGTACAAGCATAAATTAGAAACACTTTTTTAAAATTGTCTGAAACTTCTTACTATAAAATTTCACCCAACTCTCTAGCACTGTGTACAACATAGAACACTGTACTATATAGCACTAAGTAGGCCTTCTACCTATACCACGCCAAGAGTTAAGACAGGAGAAGCATTTAGAAAGAACATTTTTTTTTACAGTCAGTTAATTTACCATGTAAAATTGAAAGTTGCTAAGATAGTAAATCTTAAAAGTTCTCATCACAAGAAAAAGAAAGCTGTAACTCTGTGTGGTGATGAAAGTTAAATTTATTGTGGTATTCATTTCATAATTCATATACATATCAAATCAAAATGTTGTATACCTAAAACTAATACAATATTATATGTCAATTACGTCTCAATAAAAAGTTAAAAAAACAATATATGAAAAGTATGTAACCTTATTAATAAGCAAAGAAATGTGATTTTCCTGATTTCTTCTTTTTCATAAACTAATATTTCATTGAAATAGTAATATATACATGGTAAAAGTAACAGCATTTTTTTCCAATAGCATAAAAGAGTATAAAGAATAAAGGTAAGTCTCGCTCCCAACCTATACTATCAGATCTCCTTCCGCCACTCTCCAAGAAGACTACTCTTATCCCCAAGCAGGAGCCACACTGGGACTCCGTAAAGTACCAATGTTTGGCCCTTCTTGGGTATTCCTACATATGACCTCTGGCTGTGCTCCCTCGGAGCTTCCTCCTCTCCTCTTTGAAACTCCATGACCTGCTTCCCATGGTTCAAGTGGCTCCCTTGGATCAGGTCTTAGTCTGAACTCATTAGCCTGACTTTTACTCCAAGACAGGGCCTCAGTCCCACAAGTTGTTTCTTGTTCCCCTGGGACTTACTAATTTGGCCTGCCCCTCACCCAGCATTCCCCACAAGAGAAGAAAATCAAGCAATAATTATTAGAAACAAAATTTACATCTTAAATTAGCCAAGTTCTTTCTGTAAACAAATAACTAATGCTGGTGAGGATGCAGTTTAACAGACACTTTACACATGAGAGCACAGACTGGTACAAGCATTTTATACATATGATTTTTTTAGGAAGATTTTTTCCTATGTATATATATATATATATATATATATATATATATATATATATATACACACACACACACACACACACACTACCATGTGTAAAACTGATAACTAGTGGGAACCTGCTGTATAGCACAGAGAGCTCAGCTCAATGCTCTGTGATGACCTAAATGGGTGGGATGGGGTCAGGGGAGGCCCAAGAGGGAGGGGATAGATGTATACATGTAGCTGATTCACTTAATTGTACAGCAGAAACTAACATAACACTGCAAAGCAACTATACTCCAATTAAAAAAAAGAAAAAGGAATCTTAAATATGTTCATTCTCAAAACCTCAATTACCCCTAGAAATCCTATTTATCAAGAGTCTTAAAAATGTTCATTCTCAAAATGTCAATACCCTTAGAAATCCTATTTCTGGAAATCTAGCTAAGAAAACAACAAAAATAAGGGGGAAAAAATCTTCATAGACAAAAAATATACTTTGAGTCATTTATAATATCATAAAATTGCAAATTGCAAATAACCTAAAAAGCCTGATAATAAGAAACAGTTGAAAAACTGTTATAGTCATTCAAAGGAATAATATACAGCCAATATGTTCACAAATACTATGTAACAGCATAGGAAATACTTTCATTAAAATATTAAATGAAGACAGATATATTATGATCACAACTTTTGACTACCGCTACCCCTCCAACCCTCCACAGCAAAACCCATCTATCCACAGAAAAATTACTATAAAAAGTGTTAACAACTGATGTCTATAGTTGGGAGCTGTTTAGAAGAGTTTTTCTTTCTCCTTCTTCCTAATTTTCTATAGTTTCCAAATTTTCTGAGTATGTGTCTACAGATATGTATGTATATGTGTATATGAGCACATGCAAAAACATGCATATACCATAATGGAAAAAAGATAAATTTTAAATAAAATAGCATACTTCAGACATTTCGTTTCAACCTGCTTCTCAATCTCAAAGTTCAAGAAATTTCACTTGCCATCTACATATTTTATGAGACTTCAATCATCTCTTCTGATCAACTAAAAGTTAGTTCCACAGCCTTCTGGAGAATAAATCTTTCTAAATAAATACTGTTCAAGTAACCTTGAACCTGGTGTTTCTTAAGTTCCAAGCCTCACAGAACATTTCCAGAAAGCTAATGCAATATGCTATAATGTAACAGTCACAGTTGTAGGAATGTATTCTTCTCTCAACCAAAACTCTTTTGTATTACACTCCTCAAGTGGAAAGTCTCAGGAAATGACCAATTGACATCTTACATTTCTAACAGAACTGTAACTGAACAGCATGAACTTTTAAGATGTCACTTCATCCAGAGAATACAAAAGATAACAAAAATAATAAATTTTCTATTTGGTCTGTTTTTAAGAGAACCAAGTATTATCAGAAATGAATGTCTATACTATACATTAGAATAGTGTTGAGTATTTATAACTCCTCTAATATAGCATCTGGAATAACTTAAGTGAAATTACCTTCAACATTTTTTCATACTTTCTTAAAATATACCAACTTCTTAACTTCTTAAAGTAGAGTTAACATAACATAAATTTGGGAGTGGGTGAGAGGAAAGTTGGATTAAGAGAAACTAACTTTGGGACTATACAGAGCAAGTCTATTTCCTTTTCCATATAACTTCCCTTCATATATTTATAGTCATGTAGCTAACAAAAAAGACAACACAGCACCCCCAATCATATCCCTTATAGTTATAATTAACTTGTAGTTAATGTTTTGGCATTTTATATTTGAGAAGAGTCAACTATTAAAAACAAAATGGGGCATGTGGAAGGGGAAAGAACATCATAGTTGTATTCTGCTCTAATACAATTTGTAGAGTACTCACAGAAATAAATATTGGTACAGCAAAAATTTAATTAGGGTAGTTTTATAATCCTCAGTGGCTTTATTTTCAAATATTCTAATAATTCTCTTCATTCTTGTAAGCAGAGCTGATTGAGTCTGAGATGTGAGAATGTTGCCATGTTCTTTGAAGTTGTTGTTAATTACAGTCTTGAAAACTCAGTGGCTTCTTGGAAGCACAGAAGCTAATTAGAAAGAGATGCAAATCTGTGACATCCAAATGAATAGCTAAGAAGACAAGCAATATAAGGCCACTTCTGGGATTAATACGGGCTAGTAAAAGCATTCCTAAAAGTACAGTTAAATTCTCACACTTACTTAAGAACTATGTCTGACCAGTAAACTGAATGTATTCTGGTAAAATGTGGCAATTTGCAGCCTGTGTTCAGTGGCTGCTACTGAAGTAATGTGAGTAGAAGGCACTCCGACCTCTTAACCTGTTTTAACCAGGACGCCTCTGCCATTCTGCTTTTGGTTTTGGTTTGGTTTGATTGGGTTGGGTTGGGTTTGGGTTTGGGTTTTGTTGAAGTTTTACCTAAGATGTCATTTGAAAAAAAAAAATTATTTTTTGGAAAAATGGGGCTAGTCTAATAAGTAGTGAATACTTCTCTGAAATCTTATGCTTCTTTTACCCTTCCTATTTGTGACCATCTTCATCTTGACCCTGGAGGCCCTCCTAGGAGCAATCCAGAATTATAAAATGGCCTGGAGCACCTTCAAGATGTGCTGAAGAAAAGCATTTTCTGTAGTTTTTTAGACTATAGTCCTAAGTCACCAAATTAGTCTATGTATACAGCTCATGCTTGGAGTAAAAGGGATTTATCTCCTTAAATCATACATATCTTGACAATAAGCAAAGTGGAACTGCCATCTTCTCAAAAAAATCTAGTCTGTTTGGGGCCAGTCATGGCAGCTTTTGCTGTGGTTCTGCCCCTGCTTTCTCTAGCGCTCTCCAAGGTTCTGACCTCCCTCTCAATCAACAACCAACTTCCCGGGATTTTTTTTTTTTTCTTTTTTTTTTTAACCTTTTTGTGATCTAGGCTTTTCTAAACAGTCTTTTTTATTGTCTTGCAGGAAAAAAAAAATACAGCAGTTCATTCCCTGGCTTACAATCAATCAAAATACACAAATAGCTTAGTTTATGAAAAATCACTTTCCCACATGATTTTATGATAGAACCAACAGGCTCATAAGGAAGAAAAAGCAAAATAAAGAATTCTAAATCTGAATTTTTTGAAATGCCATTCAGTAGGCAGCCTCACCGACAGTTGCTAGGTAAGCGAAACTTCCAATTAACAGAGGAATTCTGGGGAATCTTCAAATATCTACCAAGAGAGGACCTACTGGTGCATCACACCAGAATTTCTCTACCATCCCAATTTTGTGCTAGGGTGACAGACTCATTGGAACTGACATACTTGTTCGCTTCCTTCCACAGTCAACCATGCTTTTCATCTAAAATATACAAAAGTATCTAAAAAGTATAGCTTTGGCTCCATTCAAAAAACTCAAAAAATTGTAATATCCCTTCTTGTCCATCAGAAGTTGCTCTACAGATTACCTGTCAGCTCCTCTAAAAAGAAAGTGATCCGCATGCAGCCTCACGACATGCTGAACTACCACTTCAAATAGGTCTCTAAGATCACCCAGCACATTTTCTAAGTTCTGCTTCTTTCTTTGGAATTGGGGGTGGAGAGATGGAAGCAAAGAGGGAGGTGGGAGGGAGCAGAGGAAGAAAGGAATCTCAAACCACATCTCTTGACCCAGCCTTCCTTGTTTATTAAGAGGAAGAGAGTAAAGAGCAGATTCTTTTCTATCTTGAAACCCACCTCCCCAAGTGAAACATACTTGAAAGAGTACCCTTCCCAGAGCCTTTACTAGCCTTTCTTCTCTTAACAGTACAACCACTTAGAGAATAGGGATGGTATCTTTTCCAAAATGTGTATAAAAGAACTAAGACTGGAAACACTAAAATCACTGAGTGCTGAATTTAATAACAACTAAATCCACTCTACTTCTTCCCTAAGATGTTGTCTTCGTCCACACAACTTTAAGGTGCTATCTTTCAAATACAAAATCAAATCTATTTGGGGCCAAAATGCTCAAGTTTTATACCTACTGTTTCTCAAAAAAAGTATGAATAAATAATATTATTAAGTTCAATTTTGGATAAAATGCCAGTGTAGACTAAAATTTGATTAATGAACCCTAAACATTAGAAATCCTTCTGTCTGGCCAACAAAGTGTTTTAAAGAAATTTAAATTCCTTTAAGTTGTGCATACATCCAGTTTACCAAGACCCCAACAATTACAAAAAAAAAAAAAAAAATCCTTCTGTGACCTACGATTGGCTGTGGCTCTGAAAAGAAAGTTACTATTTACCTGAGACACTGATGCCACACACCTTCTCAATCAAGGCTACTCAGACTCTGAGAATAAAAGGCAACATTGCAATGGCAGAAAAGAAATTAGCAAATATGATTTCCAACTTAATTCAAATTGTTTTTCCTGGGGATGCATTTAAATTGTCCAGGTTGCTCGAATATCATCCAGGGATGTGATTTTGAAGGAAACAGCTTGTTACTGGTTTTCCTGGCTGTACTACAAGAAACAACAGTGTGAGCTTATTTTAAGTTAAAGTGTGCTTCTGTGTTTCTTTACAAGAAATTAACTGCAATCATTTAGTTAAAGCAAACACTTTGTTAGGGTTTCACTTTTCATTAGAAAATGTCTTCAGGAGGCTTTTAAACTTAGAAAATTAAGAAGCCCATCTGCACAGAGATTTTAAGCTTGGAGCAAATTATTTAAATCATGGCAAAAGATGATTGAAGTGATCCTCTGTTGGCACTGAGTGCTTTATAGCCATAGGTGAGTCACAGCATCACAGGAGTCCTATCCATTCTCCCCTATCAAGACAACTTTTTTTCTGCCTCAGTCAGGACCAGACCTCAGGGTAGATTCTCATTTCTTTCCAACTAATCACAAAGATAATCACAAAAAGACCTATAGGGATGAGCAGTATGGAACAAGACAGAGAACAAACAGCTTCAACCAAGTTGTTATTTTTTAACCAAACACCTGCAAGCTCTGACCCCTGGTTTCTGACCCCTGCCCTAGATGATTTCCCTAGCTAGACCTGGCCCCTGGGCTGCAATGACTTACACTGTACAACTGCTTCTCCTCACCTTGGCTGAGCTCCCTGGACTTAATTCTAGGCCTGCAGTATTTGCCAGACCGTCTTCCTCTTAGCCAAAATCCCAGTCCTGGGCCTTCCTGGCCAGTGGGCTTAGAGCAACCAGTGTCCTAGTAATACAGTCTGTGTGTGAATGATCAGGGGAAACTCCAACTGAAAAGGAGGCTGCCTCAAGCTCTTCTTGTTGCCCCAGCCACAGGCAGCGGTAAGAGCAAGGAAGGAAAAGCCATGTAGACTAAAGGAACTAAAGGGGAACTAAAGGAAAAGACATCCACTAAATGCAATACACTAGGTAGTAAGAGCTTTCAATGTCTTTATCCTTCCCCCTAAAAACTCTACCTCACCCTAGGTCCATATAATGTCCTTGGTCTAAACCCACATTTGTAGACATCTATTGTTTGATTTCCAACACCCATTTCCCTTCTGGTAACACAATCCCAAATGTCCTTTGGGAAACCACCCCTCCCCATTCTCAGGCATGGGTTTTGAGTAAGAACCTCCACTTCAAGCTCCACAGGTCCTGACTGCCTAACCCCATCAACATTTCCTACGCACCTAGGAAATTCAGCTACGTGCACATATCCAATCAAACCCAATGAGAAAAATGAAAGACATCAGCTGGGACTTCTGAGAAATAAGTGTTCCTTCCTCCCATGATAGGAGAATACAAAGTCTGAATTGGAGTAACAATTTTATATTCACAAAGGAAGAGACTTGAGCCGCTGGGTGGTTATGGAGACTGAGAATAAGGTCAACACAGTGGAAGGTAGAGCAGAGAAGAAAAGAAATAGAAAATAGGTCCTTAAATGACATGATTGTAGCCACTGGACCAAGCCTTATCTGAAACCCACCTCTGGTCTTTTAAGTTCTGTAAGCCAATGAACTCCCTCTATTGTTTAAGCCAGTTTGAATCACATTTTCTGTCAGAAGAAGAAGAGTAAGGAGGAGAAGGAGAAGAAAGAAGAAATAAAAGAGTACTAGGGCTTCCCTGGTGGCGCAGTGGTTGAGAGTCCGCCTGCCGATGCAGGGGACACGGGTTCATGCCCCAGTCCGGGAGGATCCCACATGCCGCAGAGCGGCTGGGCCCGTGAGCCATGGCCTCTGAGCCTGCGCGTCCGAAGCCTGTGCTCCACAACGGGAGAGGCCACAACAGTGAGAGGCCCGCGTACCGCAAAAAAAAAAGAGTACAAGACACAGAATAGAGGGAGACATGCATAAACTCATAACTATTTAAAAGCCCTTTAATCTAAAGTATAGATTTGACGTGGGTCCTTATGTTTTCTGCTAGAGAAAAAAGTTAGACAGCTTCTTACATTATCTGCAGGAAAATCTACAGAGGATTAATCTATTTCCACTAACCCAACAATGATTAAAATCATCTCTCTTAAGGAAAAAGTAAATTAAAAGGAGGGAAGGGAGGGAGGGAGGAAGGAAGAGTCCAGCCCTATATATTAATATTACAACTCATTCAATACACTTTTAGTTAAAATGGATCTGAAATAGGTATCTGAGATGTTCCCCATCCCAGAGCTTTTCAAACACCAGTAAGGTAATTGATTCAGTGGGTAATAAAACGAGACTTCTGAAACAGCCAATAGTCCCGTTGAAGGATGCAAAGGAGAAAAGTGAACAACTGTTCTAGTCCAGATAAGGACACTTTGATTACTGGCACGTGACTTGGGAAGGCACAACGAGCCGCAGCCCAGCCCTTCATTAGCACTGAGCTTAGAGAGGAGGTCTTCACTGGCTTCATGGTCCTGTAAACAGGAGGTATTTTTACCTTTCCTCCACTTGAGTGAGACAATCAGCATGGACAAACTGTACTATGGTGGCTTATCAATGCTGGCTCCATGCCAAGCTTGAAGTGTGCAGCTTTGACTAGTAAACCTTTATATCTTTTGCACAAATTCTCTCTCTAGAGAGAGTGAAAATAGGCCCCCACAAAGCAGCCACAGTGACGGCCTCAAACCATTTGTCGACTTAGCAATACACAGTGATTACTCGGTTTCATGAATTTTCACTTCCCTAAACTCACCCTCCCTCTCTAGCCCCCAAAGCCATTCCTCTCATCAGTTGTTTCAAAGCTGTGGTGCTCCTCACAGTCAACTAGACAAAAGCATCTACTTCAAATTGTGCCACCCACACAATCTTCCCTGGGTCTCAGTTAGGGTGAATAATCACAGATACAAACCCCTCTAGTGAAATGCCTCAAGAACCTTAACAATGCCCTTACATCCTAAGCCACCAATATCTATTACCATCAACACACTTCTATCAAACAGAATGGGGTTCTATCAATAAACACCACTTTTTAAAAAATTGTTCAACAGAGGGCTGTCAATATGCAATCTTCACTGACCAAAGAAACCTGATATCTTCCAGCAAGTATATGAAACCTTTTCTTCCTACAGCTGTAGTTCCCATCCTGTCTATCATCAGAATAACTGTAAAAGTATCTTTCAAAAAGACAGATTCTCAGATCTTACACTCTGAGACACTGATTCAGTAAGCCTGAAGTGATACCCACTCCTTGGCCCTAGAGAATCTGTTTCGTGATTTTTGGAGTCATGTTCAGACATTCTGATAGCAAGGTAGAAACCCAGAAGTTTGATCAACTTTCCGACAAGTTTTCTTATCGTGATCAAAGACCCAAATAATTTCACATAAACTCATTAGGCTTTCACATAAGATCCACTGTTTAAATGATGGCTAAAGACTCCATCCACTAGAACTTTCCATTCAAGTTTCCCTGCATATTTCCCAGGAAGTAACAGAATGTGTCTCCAGACCTGTGACCTGCTTCTAACGATAATTAACACCTGAAATCCAGGGCTATCCATACCCTGAAAGAAAAAAATCTTCAACGATGGAGAGCCAAGATCATTCTTGTGAATTCCTATTTCTCCTACAGTAGTAGAATCTACTAAACTTGATCCCCTCATCTGCCTAGATCTATATCTTCCAGGCGGCTCCTCCTGGGAGCCCATCATTCCTAATCCAATGTCATCTATGCCCCAGAAAAAGAACACCAAACAGCTTACCAAATGGTGTCATCATTCTTAAATTGGGAGTATTTATTTGTGTTTAATTTTAAATCACATCTTTCCTCCCAAATGCTTTTATGATGGTTCCATTTATATTAAGGAATTACAGAGGGGTTGCAAACTGGCAGCCTCAGCCTGCAGACATGCTTTCTCTGACCCACACAAAATTTTTATTTGAAAATCTTTAGACAAAACATATACACTTCAGCAGGTCACAATCACCACCAATTGTGGTGATTGTGACCTGCTATACACTGTGCTATACACTGATCTTTTTCACTCATTTGTATTACCTGGCTGGCTCCTTTAGGCATCTGAGTTTGCAACACCTGAATTAAGACTTTAAGGAATTTACCAAGATATTTTTTAGTTCCTTCCTTGCTTCCTTCACTTGTGGTAGATACATAAGGTGTTTATTGGCATCACATAAGCAAAATGCAAAACGAATGGCTAAAGTTCCTCAGGCATTGAAAATTAAAGATAAAAAGAAAATTCTCCTATTCAATGCACACACTAATGTTCGCGAAGAATGACTGTCTGGGTGATACAGTTCTTTCATATTATCTTCCCTCTATTAGACTATAAACTGTCTGAGAACAGGGACAGTATCTCATTGATCTTTGCACAAGGGATGTACTAGACATCATAGGCTATTCAACGTGGGCACTCAAATTATTTGCCAAATGAATGATCACTACTATTCAATTCATCATAAACTAAGTTAAATATATTAAAGGATCCGAAAATTTTCCAGGGTCAATAAAGATACCGGCTTTTGGGAGTCAAGCTAATCCGCGGTTAAGGGCAGAAGTAGACAAAAGAAAATAGGACAGCAATTCTGAAAATACAATATTGCAATACGACTAATTACAGTCATCAATCATTAAAAGTTTGAACAGTCTGACAAATATTATCTTAAAAGCATTTTAAGATATCATATCTTTCCAAAAGCTAACACGCTTAAAATAAGAATTTTAAAATTATTAAAAACAAAATCAAATTATCATGGCTCAACAGACAAGGTCCAAGGGGTACAAAATAGCACATTAAATCAGTTCCCCGTTCAAAAAACCTGCATGAGCTGTTGATCTTCCTGTTTTTCATAAACCTTATAATTGTGCTTCCAGAAAACTACCAAGCATCTGCCTCTATGTAGCTAATTCTTGTCATCTTGGAGCCCTCACACGGAAATAGAGAGCACTGTGCCAGGATCACTATCTTCTCTAGCCAAGATCATTATGCTTCAGAGCCAATTTCCTCTTGGTAAATTCTGATCAAATTCCTTCAATTTGCAATTTCCTCAGTACTGGTAATGGCTGCACATGTCACAAGTCAGTACATATGTGTTATGTGTTTAACAATATTCATTATAAATTTAACAGTAATATGTGCACATGTGCACACATGTAAACATATATCTATGTCTGCAGCCACACACATATATCCATGCATACTGGTTCCTATAAGTCTCTTTGCTTGGCTCTCTATGAACACCACAGTCACAAAGCCCATTTGGGCTTTCCTAATCCAGTGATAATTCTCTGGGAGTTAATATTACTTTGGAAATCTGCATTAATCAACTCTACTACGCAGCTACAACATCATGACAATCAAGCTTAATAATAATTCGGATGCTATAGACAGCCCCTTAAAAGCTTCTGAATCATCAAAAAAAGATCAAATTATGTTCTAGTTTTAGTGTAAAGGGTATTTTATCAAAAATCAATTATTTTAAAAGAATTGGTGATCTATATATAACTTGCACAGTAAATTTCTATGAGTCTGAATATTTGATTAACCAGTATTCCTTATTTCCCAGTTATTACTGATAAAGCAGAACTTCTGTAATTTTTATATATGACTCCTATCTTTAAAATGTACATATTTACATATATTATTAACAAGAATTGCAGACTAATCACAACACCATACTTTACAGCTATGATATATAATTCTTCAACCCTTTAAGTGCCAAACTGTTGACTCTCTAGTTGTTGTTAGTCTTTCAAAATAAGCCATATTAAATATAATTCACCTTTCCTGATGAATCAAGGTCATTTTTATGAGAGCATATTACACTGCCAGTATGTTTTTAAAAACAGTGATATCATTAGAGGTGTTTTTTTTAGAGAAAAATGAATATTTTTAATTAATTTTTATTGGAGTATAGTTGCTTTACAATGTTGTGTTATTTTCTACTGTACAGCAAAATGAATCAGCTATACACATACATATATCCCCTCTTTTTTGGATTTCCTTCCCATTTAGGTCACCACAGTGCATCAAGTAGAGTTTCCCTGTGGTATACAGTATATTCTCATTAGTTACCTATTTTATACACAGTATCAATAGTGTACATGTGTCAATCCCAATCTCCCAATTCCTCCCACCCGTGCCTTCCCCCTTGGATCTATACATTTGTTCTCTACATCTGTGTCTCTATTTCTGCTTTGCAAATAAGATCTATACCATTTTTCTAGATTCCACATATATGCGTTAATATACGATATTTGTTTTTCTCTTTCTGACTTACTTCACTCTGTATGACAGTCTAGGTCCATCCACGTCTCTACAAATGACCCAATTTTGTTCATTTTTATGGCTGAGTATGGAGGTTCCTTAAAAAACTAAAAACAGAACTACCATATGACCTAGCAATCGCACTACTGGGCATATATCCAGAGAAAACCATAATTCAAAAAGAGTCATGTACCACAGTGTTTACTGCAGCTCTATTTACAATAGCCAGGACATGGAAACAACCTAAATGTCCATCAACAGAGGAATGGATAAAGATGTGGTACATACATACAGTGGATCATTAGAGGTTTTTAAGTGAATAGGCTATCCTTAAAGTGAATGAGTCCAAGATACTTTACCTTAATAATCCTTCTGTTGCTTTTGATAGTTCTTTTCTATCTACTATACCAACATTTGTCTCATTTTGCTATAACCAGTGTCACTGTAAATTTTAATCTTCAGTCATGCATTATTTACAATTATCTAAATAAAAACTAAAGATGCCTCTATAGCTCATGTATACAATACAGCACGTAGTCCCTACCGAACCTCTTTTTTTGGGAGGGTGGGGGTTATTTTTGGTTTGTGACTACATACCAGGTGGTTGAAGGTGCACAAAATCTGGGATATATTTCCACCTACCAATTCATAGGAAATGCAGAGGAACATGTTAAACTGTGCCATGGGAATACAATCAACAGAATGTAGTCTGTGGCAATTTTATAAGACAAATAGCTCTGCTTCTTCAATCATAAATTGCAAATGGGGGAAAAAAGACAGAAACTTACAAGTTAAAAGATATTTAAAAGACAAAACAGGAGCTTCCCTGGTGGCGCAGTGGTTGAGAGTCCGCCTGCCGATGCAGGGGACGCGGGCGCGTGCCCCGGTCCGGGAGGATCCCACATGCCGCAGAGCGGCTGGGCCCGTGAGCCATGGACGCTGGGCCTGCGCGTCCGGAGCCTGTGCTCCGCAACGGGAGAGGCCACAACAGTGAGAGGCCCGCGTACCGCCAAAAAAAAAAAAAAAAAACTTTGATAATTACTAATACGGATTTTCTGATTTGGTAAAAATATAATTAAGGGTGCCTATGATTTATTCACTATGAGTTACAAAAGATACATTTATAACATAAGTCTATAACTAATACCAAAATTATTTCTAGTCAGTTCTATTCATATATCAAGACGAACATACAAACTCAAATGTTGGAAACAAGTTATTTCATCTTTTCCTGACCCTAAAATGCTTTTAAATTTAATGTGGGTGGATTTAGTGAATTTGGGTTTAGTAGTATTACCTAGGTAGGGGTTGAAAGTAAAACAAATGGTTAACTTACACTTTTAATATAATAAACTAATTTTTAAATTAAATTGAGTTTCATTGAGACAAATTTTACATTTTTAAAATAATTCCCACGGAAGCTGACTGTGCTAAAAGTTCATGTTAACCTTGCAAACATCTCCAAAGTAATAAAAGAAATAAATCCTTTTAAAATGTACCTTTAAACATACAAATTATCTACAATTGTTATATTAATTACTATTCTTATCAATTAATTTTTTCAAATCTTCTAAAGGACTCCTTTGATTTAAAAATGTGACTGATCATTTCTGGTACACTATATTTTAGATACTGTAAGTAATTAGCTGTCCTTCTTTTAAAAATCTATAATAATCCAGACTTCTTACTTTTCAATCTGGCTTCTTCACAAATATTCTTGAAACATATTCAAGAAACTGCATTAAATATGCTGAATGTTTTGCTTATAAGAATATTGTTCTTCTATGGTATTTGCATAATCCCAACAACTTAAAAACATTTTAAAAATGTATACAGGGTCTACTGAGACACTGTCAATTCAAGGCTACAAAGCATTCTGTGGTTAAGTGATTACATCAGACCATTGTAAGGGCTGAGCCGGCACTTTACTTTGCAGGTTTAACTATCTTGGCTTCTCCAAAGCTTGTGTGGGGGCTGCAGTTTGGCATAAAATTCTCAGCCGGATACAGATAATTTATCTGAAAAACTGTTTTAAATGGCTAAGGGTTTTTTTGGGGTTTTTTTGCTTTTTAAAAATGTTGGAGAAAGCATACATTAGAATCAGTTTCAAATTTTATAATATTCTTTTCCTTTTTAATGTTCCCATCCCCATAGATAATCCAAGTATAGCAAAATAATCCCAACCCTAAAGACTTTCAATAAGTACAAAACCTCACTTCTATATAAGTTGAAATGCAAACACAAAGATCAGAATAAATTGCTTTGAGTTATAAAGGGAAACCAGAGGACTTCTCAGAAAATACAAACATCTGCTAAACCTTCTATAGTTAAGATTATACACTGCCCTTGGTCATTTTGGCTTCTACACCTGTAGCTTTATTTCCGTTTTTCCATTCAAATGTTACTTTCTTTATTCTTCACAACAGCCTTGTGAGATAAAGGTACTAATATTAGCAGTTTTATTAATAAGTAAATAAATGTATAGATGCTAAGTACCTTGGCCAGCATAACCCACACAGTAATCAACAGAGCTAAAACTAGAATTCAGGTCTATCTCAACCATATTTGTTTTCAGTAACCTTAGGTCTCAGCCCTGGTCGTACACTAGAATTGGCTTTCTAAAACCACTGGTGGGGCTTCCCTGGTGGCATAGTGGTTAAGAATCCACCTGCCAATGCAGGGGACACAGGTTCGAGCCCTGGTCCAGGAAGATCCCACATGTCCCGGAGCAACTAAACCCGTGCGCCACAACTACTGAGCCTGCACTCTAGAGCCCGCGCTCTAGCCCGTGCTCTGCAACAAGAGAAGCCACTGCAATGAGAAGCCTGTGCACCACAACAAAGAGTAGACCCCACTTGCTGCAACTAGAGAGAGCCTGTGCACAGCAACAAAGACCCAACACAGCCAAAAATAAATAAATAAAATAAATAAATTTATTAAAAATAATAAAACCACTGGTGCCCAGGCTCTAACCTAGACTAAATACCTAAATTAGAATCTTCAGGAGATAGGAGGCTCAGTATATTTCCAGTGGTCCACACAAAAGAATCACAGTATTACACAAAGCAATACAAGAACAGAAGAGCAGAAGGAAGGATGGCAGACATGGTCAATATTAAGTCGACCACGTGTAAAGCCAAGCTTTAATGCTATTTTTTTCCTCACCCTATAGACACCCACATCCCCACTCCCAAGTAAACACCAAGAAAAAGTCACTTAATATTTGCCTACATAAATTTTATTGGGAACATAAGTGCTAATATCCACCAAAATGTTTAAGATAGGTGTAGCTGAAATACCTTCTGGATGATTTATAATTTTATCCCCTCTTTACCGCTATCTCCCTTCACTGATTTTGTTGTTCTTCATTCCTTTCTGCATCTCTAACCTTCCAACGGAAATCTTTTCTTCTCCCTGAAGAATTAGTAAAGGTTTACTGATGATAAACTCTGCTTTTGTTGCCTAAAAATGTAATTATTTCACTTAAATTCTTGAAGAATATTTTTGCTAGATACAAATTTTAAATGGCTGTGGTTTTCCTTCATTACATTAAAGATATCATTAAAATGTCTTCTATCTTCCATGTTGCCATAAGAAGTCAACTAACAGTCTAACATTTGCTCTTTTGTTTTCTCTGGCTATTTTTAGATTTTTCTTATTGTCTTGTTTTCTGTAATTTTGCCATGATGTATCTAGAAATGCTTTTCTTTATATTACCTTCTTAGGATTAACTGGACTTCCTGAATCTGAGCAATTACGTTAACTTTTGAATGCTGAATGTATTCAATTATTTTTTAAATATTTTATTGTAAAATATAACAAATATTTAGACAACGTCACAAAACAAAAATGTATAGCTCAATTAATAATCATAAAACTAACACGTGTGAAAGGAATGGAGCACATGTACAAAGCTAGGCTGACCATCACCTTCTATCCCTCAGGCAGCAATGTTCATGGATATGATGACCCAAGTGAGGCTAATCAAGACTAACAAGTTTCAATTCTAAGACTTTTGGTCATGATGTCAGATTTGCTCTTCTTCTGGTATTGTGATGTTGACCTAGAGGTATTAGGAGATGCTATGAAGGGCGTGAGAACAATGTCAGCAAAGCAGGAGGCAGAGCAAAGCCCTGATGCCACTGTTTGATCCTAAAACCAGTCATACTCCAAGCTAGCTTTATCCCTGGTCTTTTTGGTTATGTGGACCAATAAATCCTCTTTTTACTTAAGCCAGTTAGGTGACATTTTCTGGCACTTGAATGCTACCAGGTTCTAACTGATACAATTCATTGTGTGATCTCCCTTCTTGAAGCATTTCTCCATCTGAATTTTGTTATTACCTTTCTTTTTTACCTTATATCATAATTATCTGCAGCCACATTTTCTCTACTATTGAACTATGAGCATGGAGCACAGGGGCTGACACAGAGGTATTTGATAAACATGTACTGAAGAAACCGTAACTACATCAAGCACTCATCTTTGTATTCCTAACACCTAGTACGAAGGCTTAAATATAGTACAGATTCAATACATGCTTGTAGAAGGAATTAACTAACAAATGAGCAGCTGGAAATAGTATTACAATAGAGCAGAGATCAGGACACACAAACGATATCTTAAAATAACCCTTTCCAAAGGCTAGAATGGTCCATGTGGTCGTGGATTAGAGTTGGAGACATCAGTATAAAGTCATGTTTCACTTAATATAGATACAAATGGTTAATATATACAAACATTTATAGATATGTGTGTTTCCTTGCTCTGTTAGCTCAGAGGACCCAAAAGGAATGACACCCCAGTAGCAACAAGCACACTGAGCACTCAGATCTTGGTTTCTAATACCTTTGTCCAATAAAATTAAAAGAACTAGGGCTTCTTGGGGAAATGGCTGATTCCAAGACTAGAGCAGGAAAGAGATAAGATAGGCCTCAGCATCTTGTCATGCTATAAAGTAAGAAAGTGATCCAACAAACAAACCTATAATAATGGGGGCATGTTAAAAGGATACAGGAGCCAACTGAATAGCTTCCAGTGGCCAAAGCTGGAAAAATTTCAGCAGCAAAGTAAATAATGTAGTATTGGATTGTAACCCAAAGTATAAAATAAATAAGTCCATACTGATATAAACAAGTGATGTGGGAGAACACACAAATCTCCCATGCAGAAGAACTCCAAATAAATCATGTAGATATTCTGCCATTAAAGAGGTATATCATACCTCCCAATCCTTAAGTGTGGCCTGCACACAGTGACTCCCTTCTAGGGAGGACAGTATGGAAAGGAGGAGAAAAGAGTTAACTTTACAGTAAAGAACTGACAAACACTCTCTCAAGCCAAGTAATTAAGGTTAATATCAACAGTGATAAGTCATATTGATAGTATGCACCCTAGATATGATGTGATGAAAATGGCACATTACCTCTGAGGTCCTCCTACCAAAAGCCCATAACCGCAGTCTAACCATGAGAAAAATATTAGACAAATCCCAGTTGAGAGACATTCGATAAAATACCTTACCAGTACTCCACAAAACTGTCAAGGTCATCATAAACAAGGAAAGTCTTAGAAACTGTCACAACTACAGGAACCTAAACAGACAAAAGAACTAAATGTAATGTGGTATCTTGGATGGGATCCTAGATAGGAAAAGGACATTAGGAGAATACAAAGGAAATCTGAATAAAGTGGGGACTTTAGTTAATAATGATGAATCAACATTGGTTCATTAATTGTACAAATGTATCATAGTAATGTAAGATGTTAGTGATAGGCAAAACATTGTGGGGTACACAGGAACTCTCTGTACTATCTTTGCAATTATTCTGTAAATCTAAAGCTAAAAGTTCTAAAAATTATGTTTATTAAAAATAAATAGTCCTTCACTCATAAGGCCCTGCATACCAAAAGCACACAAGGTAAGCTAGCTGTAAGACTACCTTTGAAACAAGTAGAGAATGGGAAATAATCAATTTAGACATTCTGAGGGAACATAACCAACAATCAAGTACACATTTTTCTTTAAAAATGTAGAATAAAATTTGACTCCTCTGGAAAACTAATGTACACATATGAAGTTCATAACTATTTCCAGAAATGTACTCACCAACAGGTGGCTAAAAAATAAAGTCATCAAAAATTTCTGGAATTGGGGCTTCCCTGGTGGCACAGTGGTTGAGGGTCCGCCTGCCGATGCAGGGAACATGGGTTCGTTCCCTGGTCCGGGAAGATCCCACATGCCACGGAGCGGCTGGGCCCGTGAGCCACGGCCGCTGGGCCTGTGTGTCCGGAGCCTGTGCTCCGCAACAGGAGAGGCCACAACAGTGAGAGGCCCGCGTACGGCAAAAAAAAAAAAAAAAAAAAAAAAATTTCTGGAATCCTTATTACCACAGGGGAAAAAATATCTTCAACTCATGAATATCTCACAAAAGCATGTCTTGGTAAACCATATTTTTTAAAAAAGGAAAACAAAATAAAATAAGACTGCAGCAGTTTCTTAAAATCACAGCCTAAATCTGTAATGAATAATCTTCTGTATCCTAAACCCCTAACAATTTTGCTTCCATCTACTTCTATAACTACACTTTCTATTCTTTTTTTTTTTTTTTTTTTTTTTTTGCGGTACGCGGGCCTCTCACCATTGTGGCCTCTCCCATTGTGGAGCACAGGCTCCGGACACGCAGGCCCAGCGGCCATGGCTCACGGGCCCAGCCGCTCCGTGGCACGTGGGATCCCCCCGGACCGGGGCACGAACCCGCGCCCCCTGCGTCGGCAGGTGGACTCCCAACCACTGCACCACCAGGGAAGCCCTATACTTTCTATTCTTTACCTATGCAAACTCTACTCCAAGAAAACTGGTTTGCATAAACAAAACAAAAAGACAACCTACAGACTGGGAGAAAATATTTGCAAACGATGTGACTGAAAAGGTATTACTCTCCAAAATATACAAACAGCTCATAGAGCTTCATATCAAAAAAACAACAACAACTACCCAATCAAAAAATGGGTAGAAGACCTAAATAGACATTTCTCCAAAGAAGACAAACACATGGCCAACAGGAAGATGAAAAGATGCTCAATATCACCAATTATTAGAGAAATGCAAATCAAAACTACAATGTGGTATCACCTCACACCAGTCAAAATGGCCACCATTTAAAAAGTCTACAAATAATAAATGCTGGAGAGGGTATGGAGAAAAAGGAACCCTCCTACTCTGTTGGTGGGAATGTAAATTGGTACAGCCACGATAGAGAACAGTATGGAGGTTTCTTAAAAAACTAAAAATAGAGTTACCATATGATCCTGCAATCCCACTCCTGAGCATATAACCAGAGAAAACTCTAATTTGAAAAGATACATGCGCCCCAATATTCATTGCAGCACTATTTACAATAGCCAAGAAATGGAAGCAACCTAAGAGTCCATCAACAGATAAATGACTAAAGAAGATGTGGTACATACATACAATGGAATACTACTCAGCTATAAAAAAGAACAAAATAATGCCATTTGCAGCAACATGGATGCGCCTAGAAATTACCATACTAAGTAAGTCAGGCAGAGAAAGAAAATATATGATATCACTTATATGTGGAAGCTAAAAAAGTGATAGAAATGAACTTATTTACAAAACAGAAATAGACTCACAGACAGAAAACAAACTTATGGTAACCAAAACGGATAGCGCTGTGGGGGAGATAAATTAGGAGTTTGGGATTAACATACACACACTACTATATATAAAGCAGATAAATGACAAGGACCTACTGTATAGCATAGGGAACTATACTGAATATCATACACACACACACACACACACACACACACACACACACACACACACACACCTGAATCATTTTGATGTACATCTGAAACTAACACAACACTGTAAATTAACTATACTTCAATTAAAAAAAAAAAAAGAAAAGAAAACCTGTTTTCTCAATGCTCCCAACATGTCATACTTGGTTTGTGATAATTCGCTGTAGCTTTGTCTTCCTGACTACAGTGCCGTTACCTCTGTCATTTTCTAAATCCTACCGCTGCTTAAAGACCCAGCTAAAACCCTTCCTCCCTCATAAAGCCTCAGGTGACCATAAAGGCGCAATAATCAACACTTCATCAGAACTCCTGTACCATTAATGTGGTACTTAGCATATTCATTCATTTAGAAACAAAACAAAACAAAACAAACCTTACTAGTGTGTACTTACTAAATGCCTATACCACAAGTAAGTATTAGGGAAATTAAAGATGAGTAAGATATGGTCTCTGGCCACCATCACCCTGATACCAAAACCAGACAAAGATGTCACAAAGAAAGAAAACTACAGGCCAATATCACTGATGAACATAGATGCAAAAATCCTCAACCAAATACAAGCAAACAGAATCCAATAGCACATTAAAAGGATCATACACCACGATTAAGTGGGGTTTATCCCAGGAATGCAAGGGTTCTTCAATATATGCAAATCAATCAATGTCATAAACCATATTAACAAATTGAAGGAGAAAAAACATATGATTATCTCAATAGATGCAGAAAGAGCTTTCAACAAAATTCAACACCCATTTATGATAAAAACCCTCCAGAAAGTAGGCATAGAGGGAACTTTCCGCAACATAATAAAGGTCATATGTGCCAAACCCACAACCAACATCGTTCTCAATGGTGAAAAACTGATATCATTTCCTCTAAGATCAGGATAAAGACAAGGTTGTCCACTCTCACCACCATTATGCAACATAGTTTTGGAAGTTTTAGCCACAGCATTTAGAGAAGAAACAGAAATAAAAGGAATCCAAATCGGAAAAGAAGAAGTACAGCTGTCACTGTTTGCAGATGACATGATACTATACATAGAGAATCCTAAAGATGCTACCAGAAAACTACTAGAACTAATCAATGCTTTTGGTAAAGTAGCAGGATACAAAGTTAATGCACAGAAATCTCTTGCATTCCTACACACTAATGATGAAAAATCCAAAAGAGAAATTAAGGAAACACTCCCACTTACCATTGCAACAAAAAAATAAAATATCTAGGAATAAACCTACCAAGGAGACAAAAGACCTGTAGGCATAAAACTATAAGACACTGATGAAAGAAATTAAACATGATACAAACAGATGGAGAGATATACCATGTTCTTGGATTGGAAGAATCAACATTGTGAAAATGACTATACTACCCAAAGCAATCTACAGATTCATTGCAATCCCTATTAAACTATCAATGGCATTTGTCACAGTACTAGAACAAAAAATTCTACAATTTGTATGGAAACACAAAAGACCCCAAACAGCCAAAGCAATCTTGAGAAAGAAAAACAGAGCTGGAGGAATCAGGCTCCCAGACTTCAGACTATACTAAAAAGCTACAGTAATCAAGACAGCATGGTACTGGCACAAAACAGAAATATAGATCAATAGAACAGGATAGAAAGCCCAGAGATAAACCCATACACATATGGTCACCTTATATTTGATAAAGGAGGCAAGAATATATAATGGAGAAAAGACAGCCTCTTCAATAAGTGGTGATGGGAAAACTGGACAGCTACATGTAAAAGAATGAAATTAGAACACTCCCTAACACCACACACAAAAATAAACTCAAAATGGATTAAAGACCTAAATGTAAGGCCAGACACTATAAAACTCTTAGAGGAAAACATAGGCAAAACACTCTATGGCATAAATCACAGCAAAATCATTTTTGACCCATCTCCTAGAGAAATGGAAATAAAAACAAAAGTAAACAAATGGGACCTAATGAAACTTAAAAGCTTTTGCACAGCAAAGGAAACCATAAAAAAGATGAAAAGACAACCCTCAGAATGGGAGAAAATATTTGCAAATGAAGCAACTGACAAAGGATTAATCTCCAAAATATACAAGCAGCTCATGCAGCTCAATATCAAAAAAACAAACAACCCAATCCAAAAATGGGCAGAAGACCTAAATAGACATTTCTCCAAAAAAGATATACAGATTGCCAACAAACACATGAAAGGATGCTCAACATCACTAATCATTAGAGAAATGCAACTCAAAACTGCAATGAGGTATCACCTCACACCAGTCAGAATGGCCATCATAAAAAAATCTACACATAATAAATGCTGGAGAGGGTGTGGAGAAAAGGGGACCCTCTTACACTGTTGGTGGGAATGTAAATTGGTACAGCCACTAGGGAGAACAGTATGGAGGTCCCTTAAAAAACTAAAAATAGAACTACCATATGACCGAGCAATCCCACTACTGGGCATATATCCTGTGAAAACGATAATTGAAAAAGAGTCATGTACCACAATGTTCACTGCAGCTCTATTTACAATAGCCAGGACATGGAAGCAACCTAAGTGTCCATCGACAGATGAATGGATAAAGAAGATGTGGCACATATATACAATGGAATATTACTCAGCCATAAAAAGAAACGAAATTCAGTTATTTGTAGTGAGGTGGATGGACCTAGAGTCTGTCATACAGTGTGAAGTACAGAGTGAAGTAAGTCAGAAAGAGAAAAACAAATACCATATGCTAACACATATATATGGAATCTAAAGAAAAAAAAAAAGGTTCTGAAGAACCTAGGGGCAGGACAGGAATAAAGACGCAGACATAGAGAATGGACTTGAGGACACGGGGAGGGGGAAGGGTAAGCTGGGATGAAGTGAGAGAGTGGCGTGGACATATATACACTACCAAATGTAAAATAGATAGCTAGTGGGAAGCAGCCCCATAGCACAAGGAGATCACCTCAGTGCTCTGTGACCACCTAGAGGGGTGGGATAGGGAGGGTGGGAGGGAGAGGCAAGAGGGAGGAGATATGGAGATATATGTATATGTATAGCTGATTCACTTTGTTATAAAGCAGAAACTAACACATCATTGTCAAGCTGTTATACTCCAATAAAGATGTTAAGCACCTCTGCCTGCAAGGTGCTCTCGGAATGGCAGAGGAGACAAAAATATAAACAAACAACTACTGGACAAAATAGTATTGCTACAGAGGTATATAATGTGTTATGACAACACACAATATTGCAGCAATATGCTACAATATTTCTCTAGTTTTGTTTAAGTTCTGTTTCTCCAATTAAATCAAAGTCCTCTTGAAAGGTAGAGTTCTTTATCTCTACTCAATGCTGTATACGTGTTAGCCAAAAACAACTTGGATGTTGTTTCACTAAAACCTTAATTTCACCTCTATTTTCTTAAGAGAAGTGTGGGTAGAATCCCTGTTTACAGAAATTAGACTTACAATGATGAATTAATATACTTTTTTAAGCAAGTTACTGTAATATTAAGTAATATTATAATCACCAACTATTAGGTATTAAGAATTCACAAATTATTTCCATTTCACTTAAGTGAAGTTCATTTTTTTTTCGATGAAAAACAAACTTGAAAGTAAAGAAAAAGGACGGGTTTGAGATACACTTTTTATGTTCCTGGGGAGGCACTAACCATCAGGGACAGGGCAAAAGAACAGAAGCCAATTTTAAAAGATTCTTCAGATGAATTCATCATGTCAAAGGAAAAATGCTTACAATAATATGTAAGGTAAAAAAATATATATTGAAAACTGTAAAGGACATGTATGCGTGTGACAAAGACGTAGAAAAATACTGAGAGTAAATCCACTAAAAGGTTAATAATACTCATCTCTAAACTGTGGGATTAAGGATTTGTTTTTCTTGGTACTTATCTGTATTTTATATGTTGTTAATAATAAAAATACACTGTGATAATTTAAAAATCTAACTCTTTGAGAAGAGTGCTGGAGAGGAAAAAAGGTGATAAAGGGAGGATGACAGAGATGACCAACCAAAGACAATGAATAATCTTCAAAACTGATCATCAAATAACTCCTCTGAATAAGCAGTTTCTGAACTGAAATTCTTCACACACAATTCAGTACCTCATTTTCCCAGAAGCATTTTTACAAATTCAATTGAGTAAGTCAAAACTGGCAATATATGCTAAATGTTATATTTGCCATTGGATTTCAAAAAATAACTTGGTTTGCCTTTTTTTCATTTGTCTTATAAGAGTGAACATTTTTTTGGGGGTATTTATTTTTGTTTAACATCTTTATTGGAGTATAATTGTTTGACAGTGGTGTGTTAGTTTCTGCTTTATAACAAAGTGAATCAGCTATACATATACATATACATATATCCCCATATCTCCTCCCTCTTGCGTCTCCCTCCTACCCTCCCTATCCCACCCCTCTAGGTGGTCACAAAGCACCGAGCTGATCTCCCTGTGCTATGGGGCTGCCTCCCACTAACTATCTATTTTACATTTGGTAGTATATATAAATCCATGCCACTCTCTCACTTCGTCCCAGCTTACCCTTCCCCCTCCCCATGTCCTCAAGTCCATTCTCTATGTCTGTGTCTTTATTCCTGTCCTGCCCCTAGGTTCTTCAGAACCTTTTTTTTTAATATTCCATATATATGTGTTAGCATACGGTATTTGTTTTTCTCTTTCTGACTTACTTCAAGAGTGAACATTTTAAATGTACCTTGTTTGTACTTACAAGATGTTCTGTTTTTCTACAACTGTGCTTTTAAAAGCCTTGTTTGTAACACATGGCTTCAAAATTATATGTGTGTATGCATATGTGTGTACATTAATACTCATCTTAATCCACAGTTGGTTATGGTAGCAACACCTTTGAAAAAATAGATGAACTCATAAATCATCATTCCTAGACCAGGGCCCTTCCACTGTCTCCCCTAAGGAGGTACATTTTACAAAGAATAACAGTATCAGCATATTTCCTACCTCATAAAATGTTTCCATGGCTGATAAGGAAAAATAGATAATGGTGGAAATACAGAGTTTTTAACTCATCAGCACATAAACCAAGCTTGCATCGAAATTTCTCGTAATTTTCTCATATTCACTTGGACCATACATTGAAGCATCCTTTGAATCCAAGCTGCCATCAGATCAAGAGAACCAGAGATGCCATCTCTAAACAACGTTTACCCTTATTTCTTTCCACCTTAGGAAAATCTACTGGAACTTAAAATCTAGGTTTTCATAAGAAAGGAAGAAGTACACTGTTTTTTGGCATTTTCATAATTTTTATTGATGTTATTGAAATTTTATTAACATTAAGTATTTTTATTATTAATAATGATTTTTCTTAATTCTGTATTCTTGCCAACATAGGAAGTGGTATTTATGGTCCACTAAGGTTTTGTACTTTTGCTTTGTTTGTTTTGTTTTGTTTTTTAATTGGAGTATAGTTGCTTTACAATATTGTGTTAGTTTATACTGTACAGCAAAGTGAATCAGCTGTAGGTATACATATATCCCCTCTTTTTTTGGGTTTCCTTCTCATTTAGGTCACCACAGAGCACTGAGTAGAGTTCCCTGTGCTATGCAGTAGGTTCTCATTAGTTATCTATTTTATACATAGTATCAATAGTGTATCTATGTCAGTAAAGGGCAAAACTATATGTAGGACAACTGACTTATGCTTCCAGATAGGATGCAGTGGCTTTGTATAAACCAGCAGTCTCAGTAAGAACAACCAGAAAGCCAGATCGTTGAAGGTATTCGACGTCTGCTGAAGCAATGGGAACTGGAGGGGCTGAGAATTCAGAAAGGAGAGAGCATCAGGGAGAGGTATCCCTGGGACATTTGCAAATTCTGGGCACAGGAAGGAGGCTGAGAAACCAGGCTTTGCACAGCACAACGTTGCTGTTGGACTCAGAAAAAACCATCAGAACAGAGTCTTGAGAGACCTCAAAAAACATGCAGCCAGTTCCCCTCAAGACATCTGATAAATTCTGGGGCAGCCCAAGGGCAAGAAGCTAAAAATTAAGCAACCACTTCTGAAAAGCACAGCAGAGTTACCAGCAGGATTAACAAGACAAAATTTAGAATATGAGATCTCTCAGGGCAAAGATCCATGCTGTGCGGGTGTTCAAATAATTTGATAAAAAACATGGTGTCTATTTTAAAATATTTTATTGGCCAAAGCACTTAAAAGGGTCTAAGAACAGTGGCCACTCCAGACTCTTGTTTTAAAACCCTGAAGAGCTCTACTTCAGAAACAGTAGTAAAGCAGAGGTAGACCCACCCTTACCAAAGCCATAAACGAGCCTCAACCCAGCAGAGTCCCTGTCTGGATTAAGTCATCGGTCAACATGCATCTGCCTATGAGAGGGGACAATGAACCTTCTCTCTAGAAGAAAAGAGCACCACCTGGAGCCTCTATTGTTTTTGAACTGGAATGTCTGACATCCACTCAAAACAACTAGAAACACCAAATACAGAAGCATATCACTGATAAAGAAAAAAAGCAGGCAAAACAAATAGACCCAAGAATATTCCAGATATTGGAATTGGTTCATAAGGACTTGAAAATAAATACAATTAGTATGTACAAGAAAATGGAGAAAACTATAGATGAAAAGATAAATTCACTAAAGAACTTTTAGCAAAGAACCAAATGGAATTGTAGAATTGAAGGATCTATTACCTAAAATTAAGAGCTCATTAGATGGATTTAATAGCAAATTAGACACAGCAGAAAAAATAAACTGGAAGGTAAGTTTGGTGTTACATAGTTGTGCTAGTTATTCCCTTATTGCCTCTCATCTTCCAAATCTACTCTTCTTTGTCCCGCTTATGAAACTGGAACTGGGCCCTGTAAACATGTTTCCTCTGTCAGCTGGTACAATGTTTAGCTTGTCAACAGAAAGTGATGGAGGGATGGTGCAAGGCATGACAGAAAGGGAGCTTCTTACCCTGGCTCTAGTGCACTTTTCAGAGCTGCACCTATGGTGCAGCTGCTAGAGGCACACAGGAGACCCAGCAGTGCTCACCCTCCAGCCCGTTTAACTGGCACCTAGCCCATTTCTACTTGCCAGCCTTGGCCTACCAGCACCCCCACGTAAGGGTCTCCATCATCCAGGGGGCTGTAGCCACACCCTCTCCAACAAGGAGGTCAGAGTCTCAGCCTTGGGGGGCTGCAGGGAGCCATGGGAAAGGGGTCTTCCCAGTTTGTTCCTTTTGGGGTATTCTTCCTCTACCCTCCTCAAATTACTGATACGGTTTCTGTCTCCTGACTGAATGCTGACTGACAAAATGGTCAAGTTTCATTTTCAGTGTACCCTGTTTGTACTTTCAAGATGTTCTGTTTTTCTACAACTGTATTTTTAAAGACTTATTTATAACACATACCATCAAAATTATGTGTGTATGCATATGTGCGTATATTAACAGTCCTCTCCTTA
Source organism: Monodon monoceros (assembly GCF_005190385.1). Classification (NCBI taxonomy): domain Eukaryota; kingdom Metazoa; phylum Chordata; class Mammalia; order Artiodactyla; family Monodontidae; genus Monodon; species Monodon monoceros. The sequence goes on from NW_021703775.1 coordinate 66,711,919, forward strand.
ACCCTCTACACAACGCGAGCCAGTGAGCCCGCCCTTCAGTATACGCCCATCAGAAATGCACACATATGTCCACTGAGACATGCAGAATATTCATAATAGCACTATTCACAACAGCAAAAAAATGTAAATAATCCAAACGTTGATCAACACTAGAATGGATAGATGCACCGTGGTACGCTCACACAGTGAAACACTATGAGCAATGAGCATGCAACAACAACAACTACTACACGGGTAAAGCTCCCAAATAAATGTTGAGTGAAAGAAGTCAGGCACACAAGTACACGCTGTTTGATTCCATTTGCAGGAAGATGAAAAAGAGACAAATTAATAACGGTGAGAAAGTCAGCACAGCGTTTACTCTTGGGCAAGGTGGTCACAGCGATGGGAGAGGGCATGAGTGGGGCTTCTGGAAGCTGGATATGTTCTGTTTCTTGACCTGGGTGCCGATTACATAATGTCTCTGGAAATTTGCCATGCTAGGTAGTTACGATTTGTACATTCTTCTGTAGGCATGTTATTCTTCAATAAGTTACATAAAATGTGTATTAGTTATAAACAACCAAATAATACGTTTCTAAGTCCTTGACACTTACTATCCATGGATCTGATAAACTGCTCCTCCTACATGTCCCCCCAGCACCCTGTGCACATATCTCTATTTCCTGCTTATATCACCCGAGGCTGCAATTCTGTTCACTTATTTGTCTTGAGCATTATGTCCAGCTGGAGGGTGAAGGATGAGTCTTTTACAGGCCTCAATTGAGGCATTAAACAGATATTTGAAAAATGCAGAGCGTTCTATCTTATAATATGTTAATGGCAATGGACGTGTCGAGGAGCAGGGGCACCACACATCTGGATGGCATTTTTGAATGGTGGGCCATGCAGTCTATCTCAGCTTAGTGCGTTCTTCACATATATTTCAAATATCTTTTATGTACACAGAATACAGACACTATTTTCCATGGACACATTCAAAAGATATCTTTCTTCAGGTAGCACAGAGACGAGCAGGGAAGGAGAAGCAACAAGGTGTGAGCACACTACTCTTTCTACACTTACATTCCATGAGCAGAACAGAGTCAGTGAAATAATTACACAACCAGTGGGTAGTACCTGCAGTAGCGTTAGGTTCCCTACCCTGAAGATGCTTGTCGCAAACACAAAATCGTTGTCACCTTCTTCAAACTAGGAAGTCAGATATCAGTGGTTTCTAACCATGCTATAATTGCAACATGTTCTTCTTATTTAAATATATGATCCACCCTTCCTCCTTTATGCAATTTTATTTTAAATTAAAGTGAATTATCACTATTACTTTGGGGGGAAAGAATTTCACAATACCCTCTAAGTCAGCTGAACACAACACACGGCGTTGCAAAAGCGAGGCTGAAAAATCACAGCTTCAGAGTTTCTGTTAACTGATTTTTATCCTACAAATTTCTCAAAAATTGAATCTCTTTCTTCTAGTTTGAAATTTTTATTTAAAACATTTTCTAGTCTTGGAAACCAACAAGTCCCTTAAGGATGCAGAACCTTAAAGGCAAACTGTTCATCTAACAGATACACACTGCACACCTCTATGCACCAGGTACCCTTCTAGACACTAGGATACAGCAGTGAAGAAAACAAATTCCATTCTCTCAAGAAGCTTCCAATCCAGTGAATAAACAAAGGTGATCATGTATCCCAGTTTGCCTGGGACTGTCCCGTCTTAGCAGTGAACATATTAAATCCCAGAAAATCCCTCACTCCGGGACAAACAGGGCAGTCGGTAACCTTAGCAGAAACAGATGCCTAATAAATAAGCAGCCCCAAATTTATCAAATGATGATAAAGTGCAGTGAAGAAAATAAAGCAGGATAATGATGAGAAAGTAACGGGGAGAGCGTTACTACTATTTTGTATTGGGATGTCAGGGCAGGCCTCTCATATAACAACGTTTGAAGATAGGAGGAGAGCAAGCCATTCAGATAACTGGAAGAAGAAAGTTCCAGGCAGAAGGGAATGAAACTGGTAAATAGCAAATAAAAAGTTTCTAAGGAGGTCCTCAGACTTTTGGAGGAATAGCAAGGAGGCCTGCGTGGCTGGAAAAGAGTGAGAACGGAACAGAACGGAAGGAGAAGCAATTATAACCGCTAGAGCAGGCCCATCACTTACAGTTCAGCACACGTTCCAACTTCTTTCTGATAATTTTAATCCTGCAGTTCCAACCCATGGTAATTTTCCCTTTTTCATTTTAATGGAGCCTCTGTCTTAATTTAGTGATCATCCTCTCTTCTCATATTATATAATATATGTGAAAACGCTATGTAATTATCCCACTGCACTTCTTGGTATCAAGTATTCCAGCACTGAAGTATATACCACCTATGGCCATTTGTTTTCACGTATCTATGTCTCCCTAAAATTTAGCCTCCTTGAGGTCAAATTCCATATAACACAGTGTTGGACACACAGTGTGTAATCAATAAATACCCACAGATAGGATTTTCCTCAATTTGTCTTTTGTTGATTCTTATGCTTTTTCATTAGTAAAGGAGGGCATCAATAAGTCAGCCTCTTAGTTATAATATGACAGATGAAACAGTATGGCAAACACATAAGACAGAACAGAGTGAAAGCAAAGCCACTGACAAATTAACTTATATGGCAGGGACAGCTCTTTAATCAGCATATGCTTCCGACTTGAGGCTCAAAGCAAATCTACAAACAGCAAAAAGCTCTGCAAATAACCTCTCCAACCAAGAATCAACTCTTCTTAAGTGTCCCTGAAAAATACTTCTAAGCACAGATTAACTGGATGATTATCACGTTACTGTTGTATTAAAAACTTTCCACCACCAGCCCCAAACCAAATTAACATATCCCTCTGCCATGTACTATGTTGTATTCACATGATTTTCTCATATTGTCTATTAAATAAAGTTGTGTGCTAACCCTGCTAACCAGAGAACACATCTAGAGTATAGTTCAGGCTTTTTTTTTTTTAATTGAAGTACAGTGATTTACAAGTTGTGTTAATTTCTGCTGTATAGTGAAGTGACTCAGTTATACATATATAATAAATTCTTTTCAAGATTCTTTTTCATTATGATTTATCACAAGATATTGAGTACAGTTCCTTCTGTTATACAGTAGGATGCTGTTTTTCCATCCTATATATAATAGTTTGCATCTGCTAATCCCAAACTCCTAATTCTTCCCTTCCCCCCATACCCTCCTTGGCAACCAGAAGTCTGTTCTCTATGTCTATGAGCCTGCTTCTGTTTCATAGATATGTTCATTTGTGTCATAGTTTAGATTCCACATATAAGTGATATCATGTGGTATTTGTCTTTCTCTTTCTAACTTACTTTACTTAGTATGATAATCTCTAGGTCCATCCATGTTGCTGCAAATGGCATTATTTCATTCTTTTTAATGCCTGAGTAATAGTCCTATATATATATTCCACATCTTCTTTATCCATTCATCTGTTGACTGATATTTAGGTTGTTTCCATGTCTTGGTTATTGTAAATAGTGCTGCTATGAACATAGAGGTACATGCATCTTTTCAAATTATAGTTTTGTCTGGATATATGCCCAGGAATGGGATAGCTGGTTCATATGGCCGTAGAGTTCAGGCTTTACCTCCATTGCTTAGGCCTTAGGTCCTAACTTTCAATTAATATTACCTTACATGGTTTGGTGAATAAATTATTAGCATATATAAGGTACAGCAAGGAGGCAAATTTTTAAGAAATCTACTACAGTTTATGAATGTTGATCTTAAAAGAAGCTCCCAGACATACTGTAAGCTAATTGCAATGCTGCTTCCATTTCTATCTTATGAAATGCTTTGAGTTTAAGAGATCAAAGGAAAAGCAATATCGGTATTTTATGACCACATCTCAATATCAAAATATGTAATCACATATGTAATGCACAACAAACTGATTTACATCAAAAAAGTAGAAAAAGGTGAAGAACGTAAGTCTGTAAAGAGATTTCTGCTCAATAGAAAGAAAAACTTTATGTTTAAAGTTAGAGCTGTAAGGTTGCTGGATACAAGATCAATATACAAAAATCGATTGTTTCTGTATAGTATCAATGTGAAAATGAAATTAAAAACAAGTTTATTTACAAAAAGAATAAAGTTCTTAGGAATAAATTTAACAAGTGTAAAACCTGTACTCTGAAAAGTACAAAAATTATTAAAAGATGTTAACAAAAGACTTAAAAATGTTAAGGCATTTCATGTTCCTGGATTAGAAGACAATGTTGTTAAATGGAAATAGTCTCTAGCTGGATATACAGATTAAATGCAATCTCTTCCAAAATCCCAGTTGGATTCCTTGCAGAAATTGACAAGCTTATCCTAAAATTAATATGGAGGGCTTCCCTGGTGGCGCAGTGGTTGAGAGTCCGCCTGCCGATGCAGGGGACACGGGTTCATGCCCCGGTCCGGGAGGATCCCACATGCCGCGGAGTGGCTGGGCCGTGAGACATGGCCGCTGAGCCTGCACGTCCGGAGCCTGTGATCCGCAACGGGAGAGGTCACAATAGTGAGAGGCCCGCGTACCGCAAAAAAAAAAAAAAAAAAAAAAATTCATATGGAAATGAGAGCAACCCACTAGTCAAAGCAATCTTGGAAAAGAAGAACAAAATTCAAAAACTCATACTTCCCAATTTCAAAACTTATTACAAAGTCACAGAAAGCAAGACAGTGTGGTACAGGTATACAAATTGGGAGTTCAGAAACAAACCCACACATTTATAATCAATTGAGATTCAGAATGCCAAGAATGCCAAAACAATTCAATAAGGAAAAAACAGTCTTTCCAATAAACTGTGCTTGGGGCATCTGGATCTCCACTTGTAAAATAATACAGCAAGGCCCCTACCTCACATAAGAGCAAAAATTATTAAACTTGGACTAGGCAATGGTTTCTTAGATATGAAACCAGAAGCACAAACAACAAAAGAAAAAAGACAAGTTGGATTTCCTAAAAATTAAAAATTTTTGCCCTTCAAACAGTACTATCTAGAAAGTGAAAAAATAATCCATCGAATGGGAGAAAGTTTTGTAAGTCATATATCTTGATAAAGAACTTGTACCCAGAATATATAAAGAACACTTATACCTCAACAATAAAAAGACAAATAACCCAATTTAAAAATGGGCAAAGGATTTGAATAGACATTTCTACAAAGAAGATAAATAAATGGCCAATTAACACAGAAAAAGATGCAAAACATCAAAAAACCACAATGAGATAACCACTTTACACCCACTAGGATGGGTCTAATCATAAAGATAGATAACAATAAGTGTTAGTGAGAATGTGAAGAAACTGGAACACTTATACACCACTGATGGGGATGTAAAATGGTACAGACACTTTGGAAAACAGTCAGGGAGTTCCTCAAAAAGTTAAACATAGTGTTACCATTTGACCCTGTAATTCCACTCCTATATATCCAAAAGGACTAAAAATATGTCCACACAACAGCAGTATTTATAATAGCCAAAATGTGTAAACAACCCAAATGTTCATCAACTGACAAAAGTACAAATAAAATGTGGTACATGTATACAATAGAATATTACTTGGCAATAAAAAATGATGTAGTGATACATCTTACATTGAAAACAGTATGCTAAGTGAAAGAAGTCAGTCACAAGTACCATATATTATATGATTCCATTTACATGAAATATCCAGAATAGGCAAATCCACAGACAGAAATATACATTAGTTATTGCTGACAGTGAACACAGGTGGGGGTGGGGAGGATAGGGAAGTGACTGCTAATGGGTTTGGAATTTCTTTTAGGGGTGATGACAATGTTCTAAATTTGACTGTGGTGATAGTTGCACAACTAAAAACCACTGAAATTAATCAAGACAGTATGGTACTGGCACAAAAACAGAAATATAGATCAATGGAACAGGATAGAAAGCCCAGAGATAAACCCATACACATATGGTCACCTTATATTCGATAAAGGAGGCAAGAATATACAATGGAGAAAAGACAGCCTCTTCAACAAGTGGTGCTGGGAAAACTGGACAGCTACATGTAAAAGAATGAAATTAGAACACTCCCTAACACCATACACAAAAATAAACACAAAATGGATTAAAGACCTAAATGTAACGCCGGACACTATTAAACTCTTAGAGGAAAACACAGGCAGAACACTCTATGACATAAATCACAGCAAGATCCTTTATGACCCATCTCCTAGAGAAATGTAAATAAAAACAAAAATAAACAAATGGGACCTAATGAAACTTAAAAGCTTTTGCACAGCAAAGGAAACCATAAACAAGATGAAAAGACAACCCTCAGAACGGGAGAAAATATTTGCAAACGAAGCAACTGACAAAGGATTAATCTCCAAAATATACAAGCAGCTCATGCAGCTCAATATCAAAAAAACAAACAACCCAATCCAAAAATGGGCAGAAGACCTAAATAGACATTTCTCCAAAAAAGATATACAGATTGCCAACAAACACATGAAAAGATGCTTAACATCACTAATCATTAGAGAAATGCAAATCAAAACTATAACGAGGTATCACCTCACACCAGTCAGAATGGCCATCATCAAAAAATCTACAAACAATAAATGCTGGAGAGGGTGTGGAGAAAAGGGAACCCTCTTGCACTGTTGGTGGGAATGAATATTGATACAGCCACTATGGAGAACAGTATGGAGGTCCCTTAAAAAAACTAAAAATAGAACTACCATATGACCCAGCAATCCCTACTGGGCGTATACCCTGAGAAAACCATAATTCAAAAAGAGTCATGTACCACAATGTCCATTGCAGCTCTATTTACAATAGCCAGGACATGGAAGCAACCTAAGTGTTCATCAACAGATGAATGGATAAAGAAGATGTGGCACATATATACAGTGCAATATTACTCAGCCATAAAAAGAAATGAACTTGAGTTATTTGTAGTGAGGTGGATGGACCTAGAGTCTGTCATACAGAGTGAAGTAAGTCAGAAAGAGAAAAACAAATACCATATGCTAACACATATATATGGAATCTTAAAAAAAATATATGGTTCTGAAGAACCTAGGGGCAGGACAGGAATAAAGACGCAGATGTAGGGAATGGACTTGAGGACCCAGGGAGTGGGAAGCGTAAGCTGGGACGAAGTGAGAGAGTGGCATGGACATATATATACTACCAAATGTAAAATAGATAGCTAGTGGGGAGCAGCGCACAGCACAGGGAGATCAGCTCGATGTTTTGTGTCCAACTAGAGGGGTGGGATAGGGAGGGTGGGAGGGAGATGCAAGAGGGAGGAGATAGGGGGATATATATATGTGTATAGCTGATTCACTTTGTTATAAAGCAGAAACTAACACACCATCGTAAAGCAATTATACTCCAATAAAGATGTTAAAAAAAAAACCCACTGAATTATACACTTTAAATAGGTGAATTGTATGGCATATAAATTATGTCTCAATAAAGAAGTTGTTTTAAAAAAATCAGAGCTATTCCCAAAATGGAAAATGATACCTCACTGGAAATAATGTCAAGCAAAGGCAAATGGCCTTCTATTGGAGATATTACTGTAAGAGATGGATTCAATTAGTGGTTCCCAATAGCAGTTCACAGACTAACACATAAAAATCACCCAGGGAACTTAATGACTCTGTGGCTCCCTAAAACATCTATCTAATTCAGTATGTCCAGTGAGGTTCAAAAATTTGTATTTTTAACAGGCTTCCTAAATTATTCTAGCATATAGCCAGAAGTGGGACCAACTATACCATTAAGATCCTAACAATAATTTTATGATTCCCTGATATCTATGAGATACCTATCTCTAGATCTGGTATCTATCTAGTACTTTCCATTCAGCTGAGAATCCCAAAGTCCATAATGAAATTCACCTTCCTGAATGAAAAGTCTGTGTTTAGAAAAAAGTGGCTTCATCAGATCGATTAGGGCACCTCATATATTTTTATTAACCTTACGTGTATCCTTTAAGCTACTTCAAACCGTTTTTTGCAAAGATACAGGGCACCCTCCAGAGCTGTGTAGACCTCACCCAGCTAGTGCAGGGTGTATCCTGGTTGCTTATCTAGACTTGTCCAGCTGACTGGTCCATGAAGAAGCACTGGGTAACCTGCCTGAGGCCTTAGATAAACTATAGCTAAAGAGAGGTGTTCCCCTAGATTTGTAATCTTTCTTTTAGATATAGTGCTTTATTTTTTTGGCTGTTCTTTTTCAGCTAATTTCTCAAAAACATTTATGATAACTTCACTCAAAACTAAACATCAGGGGACTTCCCTGGTGGGGCAGTGGTTAAGACTCCACGCTCCCAATGCAGGGGGCCCAGGTTCAATCCCCGGTCAGGGAACTAGATCCCACATGCATGCCACAAAGAAGAGTTCGCATGCCACAGCTAGGGAGCCTGTGTGCCGCAACTAAGGGGTTGGTGAGCCACAACTAAGAAGCCCACGAGCCGCAATTGGGGAGCCCACCTGCCACAACTAAGACCCGGAGCAATCAAATAAATAAATAAATAAAATATACACCATTAAATAAATAAATAAATAATAAAAAGGTTACACTTCTAAAAAAAAAACTAAACATCAGAAGAGTGAAGTTATAATATGAACTCCAACACAACACTATGGTCGATTTCCCAGATGAATGGATAAAGAAGATGTGACACATATATACAATGGAATATTACTCTACCATAAAAAGAAACAAAATTGAGTTATTTGCAATGAGGTGGATGGACCTAGAGACTGTCATACAGAGTGAAGTAAGTCAGAAAGAGAAAAACAAATACCATATGCTAACACATATATATGGAATCTTAAAAAAAAAAAAAAAATGGTTCTGAAGAACCTAGGGGCAGGACAGGCATAAAGACGCAGACATAGAGAATGGACTTGAGGACACAGGGAGGGGGAAGGGTAAGCTGGGACGAAGTGAGAGAGTGGCATGGACATATACACACTACCAAATGTAAAATAGATAGCTAGTGGGAAGCAGCCCCATAGCACAGGGAGATCACCTCAGTGCTTTGTGTCCACCTAGAGGGGTGGGATAGGGAGGGTGGGAGGGAGACGCAAGAGGGAGGAGATATGGGGATATATGTATACATATAGCTGACTCACTTTGTCATACAGCAGAAACTAACACACCATTGTAAAGCAATTATACTCCAATAGAGATGTTAAAAAAATAAAATTAAATAAATCTAGGTCGATTTCCTGAATATTAAAACAGAAAAGTGGAATAAGATAAAACTTAAGGTCCTTTCTAACTTTTAAAGTCTATACTCTCACCAAAATAAATAGATAGATAGATAGATAGACAGATAGATAGAAAGATAACATCTATACTCACAATCCTTGCCAGTATTGAAGATGTGCTTTGTAAATTTTACAGGCAATTCGTAAAAGAGAAATTGTAAACATATATTTCCTATCCTTTCCATCATAGTGTTCCCTCTTGCATCATCCTAGCTCAAAGCCCCTTCCCCCGCACAGATTTTTACAACAGTCCTCAATCTCTCTTAATCCATTGTACTGACCACACTGCTGTTAGATAATTCTCCAAGTATCATTTCCTTCAGTGGCTCTTAACCTAGCATTCAATGCATTCCACAATCTTATCCCAAGTTATCTTTCTAACCTTTTCTAGCCCTTCCTTATATTAACTTACCCTTCAGCAAACCTGTCAAGTACCTTCCTCTACAATATATTATACATATCATTTGCTTATGTCATTCCCCTTACTTGAAATACTCTCTGCCACACTCCCCACTCTTGTTCCATTCTTCAAGTATTATTATAAGTTTCACCTCCGCAACAAAGCCTTTTCTGACAAGCTCTTAGCCTGTAATATATCTTTGGCACTTAGCATACGCTACCTTCCACTGGGCGGATTTAATACAGGACAGATCTGTAGGGGCACGTCCGCCTTATTTTCTCCAGGTAAGGCCTTCAGCTTCAATATGGGGTGAATTTGTAACACAAAGCATCTAAAGGGACCATACTTAAACTACAATTTTTTAAAAAAATCAACTAAAGTAACAGTTTATGTGTAATTATTAGATATTTTGCAACAAACCCATCCTACTCTTGCCAACTGTATTTTTACAGCTGTGTTCCAAAATTTAAGATAATTCTTTAGGTTTGGGTTAGTACTTCCTGTTTAATACTTCCCTTTTAAAAAAGGGAGGGGGGACAAGATTTCAAAGCAAGTCCTCAAACTTTTAATTACAAAACTTTAATGAGACAAAAAAAAATTTCCAAAAAACATAGTTTTTGAACAATAATGGAACCTCTTATGGTATAGGCATCATAGCAAAATCAAACTTGAGAAGGGAAAGAGAGAGACATTTTGTCTGGTCAGACCTTTTAAACAAAATGGCACATGCTTTTCTCCACCAGCCATGAAAAAAACACTTTTTATACAAACCACATGTGATCTGACAAGTACTACCATCCTTTTCTCTGCTTTAAATCCAGAAACATTTTACTTCAACTACAAAGTTTCTGGTCTTGCTTAATAAAGAACACTTAATCTGGTCTTTACCCTTCTGATAATAATACTGAGAAAATGCAGATGTAAGTCCAAATTTGCCACTTTCACTTCTATACAAAAAAAGGCCTCCTGAAGAGCCAAGAAACACTCCCCTAACAAGCCCCGTGATGAAGTGTTAGTAAACATTAGAAAATCGATTGCAGGCATGAAATATTAAGTTAAAACAAAGAAAATGTTTTCAACATGTCTCCTTCAGCTGAAGTAAATATATTTTAACCAATATGCTAGAGGTTTTCATTAATTCAAAAGAGTCTGAAAATAAAACTGCAATGAAAAAAAATCTCTTATTTTAACTATTTTGGCACATAATGAGTTACACTTATTTCACAGGACAGAGAAAAAAGGGGTGGAAAAAAATCCATGTGTTCAGCAAATGTATCTGTTAAAGAATTGTCAAAAGCTAACTTTATTCTCCTTTCAGCAAACAGAGATCATCCAAACAGGCCTGCAGTACTCACATGCAGAGCAGAGGGGTCTGGCAGGAACTCAGCATCTTCTCCAAAGATGAAGTCGGGAGGCAGCTCTGGGTACTGGGCATTGAAAATGATATCCCCTGAAATAAAAGAAAATGTCAGGCTCTTCTTATTTCCTTGCAAATGTGTGAATGATCTGGGGAGTGCATCAGAAAAACTTCTAAAAGAAGTTTATATTAGTTTAACAAAAATACTGAAAAGCACTTTCAGAAACAAAAGAACTGATACCTTCTTTGAAATTAACATTCACAGCATGCAATCAGAAAATGTTACCTCCTAATACACTATAAATACCCATGTAGAAAAGTAGAAGCAACGACATCCAGAATACATGCAGATTTTGTTAATAGGAAACATTACTGTCCAATCACTGCCCGCTAATTAATAAGCCTTTATCAAGGACTGATTTTCTAAAGATAAAGTCCTTGCCTTGAAGAAATTAAACACACAAACCTTTGGTATAATGGAAAGAACATTTGGCTTGGAGTCCAAAAAGTCAGATTTAAAACCACAGGATCTCCTAATTATTTATTAGTTCAAGTCATCTTGGGCAAGTTTTAACTTCTTTGGAGTTCAGTTTCCTCATCAGTAAAAAGGGGATATAGTAGTTCTGACATCACGGATTTGTTGTGAGGGTAAAAAGAGATAGCATGTCCAGCTAGGTGTCTGGCATACGGTAAGCACTCAACAAGTCATACAGGAGTACTACTATTGTTAGTAATAGTGTTATTACTACTGAAAGTATTATATTGAAGCATAAGATAAATTACAAAAGCTCCTTGACAAATCTGTACTATAAGTTCTTCTACCTCTCTGTTCCTCTCCTTTCTCCTTCTTTAGCTTCCTTTTCTTCCCCTCTGCTCACCCCAAGAGTCAGCCCTCATCATTCCACTAACAGCAACGAGCAGATTAGTATACCCACAATCTAACGCACACACTGGGTTGTGGTGTATAAGAGTGTGTATACTTGTATACATGCACACAACCTCTGTACCCATACACACACGCAGTGGTGGATCAGTCCAGTCATTTTTACTGCTCAAACAATAATATCTTCACAGTGACATCTAAATTCAAACATTCAGAATTCAGTTTTCATTTGAGCCTTTCTAACCCTGTGTACTGTGTATTTCAACTTCAAACTCAACAAGTCTAAAAACATGCTCATGACTATCCCTTTTCTCACTCCTTTCTTCCCCTAACTGACTTCCCCATTTCTAGGGATGGCACTGCTACTCCTTAATCACCCATGCTGAAACTTTAATGTCATCTTTGAACTGACCCACACCCTTTATACTCTTAGAAAACAAGTCATCTCAATTTTTTCCCCAAAATGTTTCTCATATGCATATTTCCTGCTGCTAACAGCTCAACCCAGGCCCAGATGACTTAGTCCATACAGTTATGCATCCAAAGAACAAAAATTTGAACTCTCCTCTAGGCACTATGCTGGGCATGAAAGATCAAACAAAAAACTCTGTTTTTAAGGACTCAACAGACTAGAAGAATTATTGCCATACCCTCTTAAATGGTCTCCCAATACATCCAGCCCATACTACATACTATCATAAAGTAAATCTTAAAGTACTGCTTTGCCCCAAAACATCCTAGCTCAAAAACTTTCAATGGTTCTCTAATGTCAAATGGAGTAACAGCAAACTTCTCAAACTGGCATTTAAGGCCTCCAAAATACAATGTTCCTTATTTATCCACCCTTCTATCTACAAGCCGATGCCAATATTCTATTCCAATCAACATGATCCACTCGCTAACCTCCAAACTATGACACCTAGTTGAAATGCTCTTTCCCCTTTCTCAGTTCTTACTCATCCTGTATGAGCCCTCTTAATTACCTTCTCTTGCATGAAGCCTTCCCTAATAAATCCAGTACACACTGATCATGGTTACTTCTGAAATTCAACAATACTGATTGGTCATGCCATTCAGTGAGTATTTAACTGTAGACTTATATTGGTTTTGTAGCTCCATTAATTTTAAAAATCCATAATAAACACATGGTACATGTGAGGCACTATGATACATACCATGTCAATACAAAGACGGAGCTTACATTTAGTGAGGGGGACAGAACATATACACTGCAGCACAAATACACAGCAGTACAAAGTAAGTACATATACTTGATCTTCCTAAATATCTTGTAAGCATTCAGAGAATAAATATGCTCTTATTCTTATTTCATGTCTTCTCCAACAGGGCAAAGTACAGTAGATACAGAATATATTCAAGAAATGCTCAATATATGAAAGAAGTTCTGTTCTCTGAATTGGTAAAGAATAGGGCTTCCCTGGTGGTGCAGTGGTTAAGAATCTGCTTGCCAATGCAGGGGACACGGGTTCAAGCCCTGGTCCAGGAAGATCCCACATGCTGCAGAGCAACTAAGCCCGTACGCCATAACTACTGAGCCTGCATTCTAGAGCCTGCGAGCCACAACTACTGAAGCCCATGAGCCTACAGCCCATGCTCCATAACAAGAGAAGCCACCGCAATGAGAAGCCCGCGCACCACAATGAAGAGTAGCCCCTGTTCACCACAAATAGAGAAAACCCGCGCGCAGCAACGAACACCCAACGCAGCCAAAAATAAATAAATTTATTTTTTAAAAAAAGAATAAAGTATGGAAGAGTTACTTCCACCACTTTCTGTAGGGAATAAATCTAAACAAGAAAATATACTCTTCAGAAGTTGGGTGTGGAATTAAATGATCAAAAGTAGTACAATCACTACCTCTCCTTCACCCTACCACAATCATTATCCCTGGTTTTTAACTATATCTTTTACAAATTATAAACCTCCTTCAAGTGTTGTAACTATAAAGCATTACCCCAAGCCAAGACTAAGAGGCAAAGGCAATATAAATGTACTGATTACTCATTCTTACTCAACTATACCCATAAGTTAATAGAACAGAGGCATTAAAGTTTTGGAAAAAGCCAAGCTAGAATCTATTGTGCCTTGATGTTCAAAAAATAAATAGCATGCTAAATTCCAATAGAAGAAATTTTATTACTTTTGTTACTACAGGAGGACACAAAGCTGGATTTTCAAGTTCTCAAAGGAGCACTGTCAGTAATACGTATTTCCAAACCACTAAACATTAGAAATCTGATCCAAGGATATGTACTCTTGCCAATTCTATTCAACATTGTACTGGAGGTTCTAGCCAGGGCAATTAGGCAAGAAAAAGAAATGAATGGCATCTAGATGGGAAAGAAAAACTAAACTTATCTCTATCCACAGATGACATGATCTTGCATATAGAAAACCCTAAAGAATTCACACACACACACACAGACACACACGCACAAAACTATAAGAACTAATAAACAAGTTTCACAAGGTTGCAAGATACAAGATAGATGTATAAAATCAACTGCTTTTTTATACACTACTAACAAACAATCCAAACATAAAGTTAAGAATATAATTCCATTTACAACATCAAAAAGAATGAAATACTTAGGAATAAACTTAACGAAAGAAGTGTTAAGACTTGTACTCTAAAAACTACAAAACATTGTTGAAAGACTTTAAAGAAAGCCTACATATATGGAAGATGAACAACTCATGCTCATGGATCAGGAGACTTAATATTGTTAAGATGGCAATACTACCTAAATTAATCTATAGATTTCATGAAATCCTGCTGGCTTTTTTTTTTTTTGCAGAAATTGACAAACCACTCCTAAAAGTCATATGGAAATGCAAGGGATCCACCATGGCCAAAAAGTAATCCTGAAAAAGAGCAAAGTTGAAAGACTCACACTTCCCAATTTCGAAATTTATTACAAAGCCACAGTAATCAAGACAGTGTGGTAACGACATAAGGACAGACATACAGATCAATGGAACAGAATTCAGACTCTGGAAATAAACTTTCATATTTATAGTCAACTGATTTTTGCCAAGGGTGCCAAGACAATTCAGTGGGGCAAAAAGAGTTTTACATCATTTGACACCCATAAGGATGACTATTAAAGAAAAAAGAGAGAGAGAATATAACAAGTGTTGGCGAGGTTGTGAAGAAACTGGAACCCCTGTGCACCACTGATGGGTATGTAAAATGATGCAGCTGCTATGGAAAACAATATGGCAGTACCTCAAACATTTAAAAATACAATTACCATATGATCCAGCAATTCTACTCTGGGTATATGTTCAAAAGAAGTGAAATCAGTGTTAGTGTCTCAAAGGAATATTTTTATACTCAGGTTCACAGCAACATTATTCACGATAGACTAATGAAAACAACACAAGTGTCCATCGACAGATGAATGGATAAACAAAATACAACGGAATATTAATCAGCTTTAAAAAAGGACATTCTGGGACTTCCCTGGCAGACCAGTGGTTAAGACTTCGCCTTCCAATGCAGGGGGTGCGGGTTAAATTCCTGGTCAGGGAGCTAAGATCCCACATGCCTTGCGGCCAAAAAACCAAAACATAAAACAGAAGCAATATTGTAACAAATTCAATAAAGACTTTAAAAATGGTCCACACACACACGCGCGTGCGCACACACACACAAACAAAGACATTTTGACACATGGTATAATATGGATGAACCTTGAGGACGTTATGGAAAGTGAAATAAGCCAGTCATAAAAAACACAAATACTGTACAAGTTCACTTATATGAGGTAACCAGAGTAGTCAAATTCATAGAGGCAGAAAGGAGAATGGTGGTTAGCAGGAGCTGGGAGAAGGGGAGAATGGGAAGTTGCTGTTTAAAGGGTATAGAGTTTCAGTTTTGTAAGATGAAAAGAGTTATGGAGATTGCACAACAACGTGAATGTACTTAACACTACTGAGATGTTTGTTATATATATTTTACACAATTTTTTTAAAAATTTTAAATAAAAGAGTCTGTTATAGACTGAATGTTTGTGCCCCTTTAAAATTCATATGTTGAAACCTAATCCCCAGTATGACAGTACTTGTAGGTGGGCCTTTGTGGGTGATTAAGTCATAAGGGCAGAGCCTTCATGAATGGGATTAGTGCCCTTATAAAAGAGACCCAAGAGAAGGCCCCTCCCGCTTCTGCCATGTGAGGTTATAACAAAAAGACAGACTGTTTATGAACCAGGAAGAAGACCCTCACCACTGACTCTGCCAGCACCTTCATCTCAGACTTCCCAGCCTCCAGAACTGTGAGAAGTAAACATCTGTTGTTTAAGCCACCCAGTGTGTGGTAATCTGTTATAGCAGCCTGAACAGACTAAGACAGAGTCTTTTCAATAAATGGTGTTGGTAGAACTGGATAGCCACATGCAAAAGAATGAACTTGAGTCCCAACTCATACCATATACAAAAATTAACTCAAAATGGATCTAAGACCTAAGTGTATGAGCAGAAACTATAAAAATCTTCAAAGAAAACATACGAGTAAATCTTCATAACTAGGCAATGTTTTCTTAGATGATAAATCAAAAGTACAAGCAACAAAAGTAGGTTAACTGGACTTCATAAAAATTTTAAACTTTTGTCCTTCAAAGAACAATATCTAGAAAGTGAAAAGACAACCCACAGAATGGGAAAAAGTTTGGATTTAGGATTTGGCAAATCACATATCTGATGAAGGACTCGTACCCAGAATATAAAGAACCCTTTTACTTCAACAATAAAAGGCAAACAACCCAATTTAAAAATGAGCAAAGGATTTGAATAGACATTTCTCCAAAGAAGATACAGAAATGGTCAATAAACGTATGAAAAGATGCTCAACATCATTTGTCATTAAGGAAATGAAAATCAAAACCACAAAAAGATACCACTTCAGACCCACTATGATGGCTACAATCAAAAAGACAAATAATGACAAGTGTTGGTGAGACTGTGGAGAAACTGGAACCCTCATACAGTGCTGGTGAGAATATAAAACAGTGCCATCACTTTGGAAAATAGTTTGGCAATCCTCAGAATGCTAAACATAGAGTTACTTCAGGACCCACCAATTCCATTCCTAGTTATATATCCAAGAAAAATGGAAACGTATGTCCACACAAAGACTTGCACATGAATGTTTGTAGCAGCATTATTCACAATAGCCAAAAAGAAACAACTCAGTGTTCATCAGCTGATAAATGGATAAATAAAATGTGGTATATACATAGAATATTATTCAACTATTAAAAAAAAAAAGAAGGGGCTTCCCTGGTGGCGCAGTGGTTGAGAGTCCGCCTGCCGATGCAGGGGACACAGGTTCGTGCCCCGGTTCGGGAAGATCCCACATGCCGTGGAGCGGCTAGGCCCGGGAGCCATGGCCGCTGAGCCTGCGCGTCCAGAGCCTGTGCTCCACAACAGGAGAGGCCACAACAGTGAGAGTCCCGCGTACCGCAAAAAAAAAAAAAAAAAAAAAAAAGAAGTACTGATATATGCTACAATGTGGATAAACCTTGAAAACTTTATGCTAAGTGAAAACAGCTGGACACAAAAGGCCACATATTGTATGACTGTTGTGTAATTCCACTTCTATGAAATGTCCAGAATATGTAACCCCATAGCAACAGAAAGTAGATTAATGGTTGCCAGGGGCCTGGAAAGGGGGGAGTGGGGAGTTATTGCTAACAAGCACAAAGTTTCTTTTTGTGGAGATGAAAATGTTCTGGAATTTGTGTTGATGGCTGCACAACTTCATGAATGTATTAAAAACCACTAAATTGTACATTTTGAAGAGTGAATTGCATGGTATGTGAGTTATATCTCAATTAAGGCATTGTTTTTTTTAATCTGATGCAAAAATTCATCCCATTTTAATCCAAACTTAAACACAAATAAATTAGAAAGTGTTTACTCAATGGTTATGAGTAAATTATTTTTTATAAATAAAATCATCTTGAAAATGCAATTGGAGAGTTCTCCATTTAAAGAAACTCTGCAATGAGTCCTTTTTAAAAGCAAAGAATGTTTTTATAAGATGAATACTTACAAAGACCTTTATTTTTCAAGAAGTTCCCCAAATGGGTTCCTTTTAAAGGAGAGTACTGGGGAGTGTTATTTTTTTTTTAATTTTCATTGATTTAAAACAATTTTTTAAAGCTGCCAAAATTATTTAAATATGCAATAAATTTTTAAAGGAAACAATGTATACCAATTATTACGCCCTCAACTGAAAGGATCCTTTTAGAGAGAAAGAAAAGAGAGGGATTACCATATTACACATAGTAAAAATATTATACAAATAATTTTCAAAACAAAGAAACAAATATCTTTCAGAATTTCACACTCTTACATTTCAGAATTTCTCAAAATATTACTTTCAACCTCAAAGAACTCCTAAAACACTCTACCTTAATACTCTATAGCCTCTTGGGAATAAAATGCAGCAATGTTTTCTTGCTAGGGAGAATGGTCAGTAAATCAGACAAGAACATTTATTAAAAACCCACCATGCACAGATGCACATATTAGACACCTGGGGTGTTATCTAGGAAGTAGAAAACATAGTCCCTGACCTCAAGGCAGAGATGGTGGAAAAAGACCGACACAAATCATGGAGAAGTGCGATAACATCGCATTTCCTTTATTTCACCCTGGAGAAGATGATACAAACACAGGGTACAGATCACTAGGATACTGCTTACTCCAACTTTTCATAAAAAGGAAGAGCAGGCAAGAGAACAAAGAAATAAAAATAGGATCAGAGGTGATATAAGGTGAGGTTAAGAAAGAAAGAAACAAACAAACAAAGAAAAGAAAGTAAAAAAAAAAACACCTAGAATGGCTACAAGTATAACAAACACCTAAGAACTAAATGGTGGTTTCAAGCGTTATTTTTCATGATTCCCTGAAAATTGACAGACAACCACTGTAGGACCAATGGGGCAGGAAAACTTCTCTTTGAAAACACACATCTACAATTCTTCATAGAAATCACAGTCGGTGCTAGAAAGTTTCTATTTACATGCTGTGCCTTGGCAGCTGACACTCTTCAGAGCCTATCAACACCATCTCAGGAAGGCCCAATCACCAGATCCACAGAGCGGGCCACATGTCCTGCTCCCCGGTTACAGAAGGAACACAGCTTGTCCACAAGCTCCTTTCCTTATTCTTATAGTGTAGTGCTATTTTGTCTATCTTAAGCTTAAATAACTGCCAGGAAAACAGAGTTTCAAAGGAGCAATTCAAATGGTATATAACTGGTATTTTGCCAATGACGGAAGAATTATTCCTATCAGTGGCTACATAAAATGATTATTTACTGAAACTCCCAATTATGGGAAGTAAGGGTCAGACAAGAGTCTTGTGGAAATGCTAGGCTGAAGGAGATTTTCAACAGAAAGGCAGGTTTAAGCAACAGTTTTACAAAAGATTTTGAAAAGGTTAACTTATTTCCAAAAGTTAGTTCTAACTCTTGACAGTGTTTCCTTACACTGAAATGCAACCTATCTTTCTCTGAAAATTTCATCTACTGGTTCTTAGGAATTTATGGAACAAGTGTAGTTTCACTTTAATATCAGAGCCCTTCAATTCTTTCCAGGCAGTTCTTGTGACCTGTCTTTCAACCCCACCATGAGTCACCTCTTGACCAGGTTAAATATCCCAGTTTCTTTCACTATTCCTCTTATGACTTGGTCTCCATTTCCTTTATCACTGTCTCCTCTCTCTTCTCTGCCTGTGTACCAGTTTGTCAACAGTCCTCTTAGAGGGTAATACCCAGAACCAAACTCAAGATTCCAGGTGTGCGCTAAGGAACACAGAATCAAGTAAAAAAAAAAAATCCATGCCTTCATTTTAGATACTAAACTTCTATTAATAAATACCACTGCAAACTGAAGTAGCTTTTTTGGCAGCCATATCAATGTTAACTCATATTATGCGTCCTATCAACTAAAAGCCCCAACATTTTACATATACACTAACGCTAAGCCATATATCCCTCATTCTTAACTTGGATACCTGAATTTCGGAAGCCATTTCAGGAGTTTAAATTTATCCCTATTACATCTCAATCTTGTTAGATTCACCTCTCTATTTACAACCCATCAGAATACTCTTAGGTTCTATTCCAGTTTAGGGTTGGCACCCTCACTTTGAAGTTATACACAGACTGGCTAACCGTGCTTCTGGGAAACTCCCTCTCTGGCAGCCACAGTTCAATTATCAGTACCTCCTGGGTGCAATCATTCAAACAATAATATTTACCCCCAAATATTACAAACCTGCAGCACTGGAGCCAACAGGCTGTTGGCTGGGACTGACGGCAGCCTCCGGGAGGGCTCGCGCCAATGAGTCCTCCCCAGAACTGCCGCTGCCATTTTCTTTGTCCCCGCGGTGAGCCACAGCCGCCTCCCCACCTCTGCAGGAGACCTCCAGTACTAGCAGGATTGTGGTTATGGAGAAGGTGGAGATGCATATTGCACAGCCTGCTCTCCCCTCAGATACAAAAGCAGCTGGGGCCACCACAGATGTCAGACTTGCATCACCTGTGCCGTCATCAATCGTACCCAGAAGGCTAACTGTACAGCTACCTCTAATGCCGTCTGTGGGGACTGTCTGCCCAGGTTCTACCAAAAGACACGTACTGGAGGCCTGCAGGATCAAGAGTGCATCCCATGCACGAAGCAGACGCCCACCTCTGAGGTTCAGTGTGTGTACCCAGTTCCCTTCTCCCCTTTCTTCCCCAATCCATTGGGTGACAGCAAGACAGGGTAGTAAAGACTTCCCCTACGCCCCCATACTCCTTCCTATAGGGTAGATTGGAAAGGGAATGGGTTAGATTTGAGTAACACTTTCACAGTATATTATCTGTGTAACCTTCTATAAATCATTGAAACTCATTGAACCTCATTTCCCTCATCTGAAAAAAATGTAAGTCATGAAAATCATTGTTTTTCATACGTTATGGGATGCTGTCTAGTTCTAATGAAATAATAGGTTCGAAAGCACTTTGCAACTTAAAACATTTGTACACTTGTGGATTATTTATTTGAAGTTTACAGGAGTCCCTAATGCTTAGGACTAGTAAAAGGCTGAATGAAGTACTAGGATCTAGTCTATGCCCATATCACTATTCATTTATCTATCATTTTTGTCTATCTACCATCTATGTCTACTATTTTTTTAATTGATTGATATCTTTTTAAAACATGAAGTATTTCGAATATGTAGAAATATTTTAAATGCAGAAAAATATAAAAATAAAAATGTTCAGTTACACAGCATCAATAATTAATAAGTCTTAAAATTTTGCCAAAAAAACCCCCTACAAACCTGAACATCCATCACAAGGATATGATGAAGAAACTTATCAAATGCCTCAAACATACACTCTGTTTTCCCCACAAATTCAGAGGTACCGCCAATGATTCCACTGTACAGCACATTTTTTTGTCTTAAGAGGTAAAATTTGTTTTCCTATATTAAGAAAAAGAGACTATAAAGAGTTATATCTGAAAGTTGTTATAATTTGCATGAAACAGGCCCTCAAAAATTATCTGTAGAGGAAAGAATGAAAGTGGGGGTAGATTAAACTGAGATCATTTAAATTTCCCTCCTTTCCTTATGAGACTTCCTTCTGTCAGATTCCTGTCTCTAGACTGAGACCACATGTACTCCTTATTTGCATTTCCAGTACCTAAGCTGCACTGTGCAACAGAAATATAATACAAGCCATATACATAATTTAAAAAGTATTAGTAGCAACTTGAAAAGAGTAAAAAGAAAAGGATGGAATTACATTTTTAACTATTTTTTTAAATTTTATATACAGTAAAATGTACTTTTTTCTGTAGAGTTAAATGAGTTTTATCATATGTGTAGTTTCACATGCATAGATTTGTATAAATGCTACCAAAATTAGGATACAGAACAATTCTATCACCCTCCAAAATCTCTTCATGCTATGCCTTTGTCATTGAACTTTCCCACCATCCCTCATCCCTAGCAACCTCTGATCTGTTCTCTGTCCCTTCAGTTTCACATTTTCCAGAATGTCATATTTAGAATCATATAGTAAGGTATTTAAAATCCAGCCAAGTGTATTGATACATTTAAATGCATGTATGAATAGTCTGTTCCTTTCCTTGGCTGACTAGTGTTTCATCGTATGGATGTACCACAGTTTGTTTATCCATTTACCCAATGAAGGACATTTGGGTTACTTCCAGTCTTATAATGCAGCTACAAACATACATGTACAGGTTTTTGTATGAATACAAAATTTCCATCTCTAGAAAAATGATTATCATTTCTAGTAAATGCTTAGGAGTGGAACTGCTAGGTCATATGAAAAAGTGTATCTTTAACCTTAAAACAAATTGCCAAACTCTTTTCCAGAATGGCTGTTTCATTTAATAGTCACACAATGCATGAGAGTTCCAACTGATACACATTCTCACCAACTGACTGGTCAGTTTGTTGTTCTCATTGTCCTCGTTGTTTTTAGTCCTTCTAACAGGTGTGTCATGGCATCTCATTATGGTTTTAATTTACATTTACCTAATGACTAAGTAAGTTGAGCATCTTTTTACATGCTTATTTGCTATCTGTATATCTTTTTTGGTAGACTGTTCAAATCTATTGCTCATTGCTTATTATTCAGTTGTTTGTTTTCTTATTATTGACTTTTGAGAGCTCTTTATATGTTCTTGAAATTTGTCCTCTGTTAGACATGTGATTTACAAATATTTTCTCTCACTGTGTCTTATCTTTTCACTCTCTTAACAGCATCTTCAGCAGAACAAAGGTTTTAATTTTGGTGAAATCCAATTCATCAACTTTTTTCTTTTACAGATTGTGTTTTTGATGCTGTATCTAAGAATTCATCGCCTAACTCAAGTTACAAAGACTTCCTACCTATATTTTATTCTCAGAGTTTTATAGTTTGAAATTTTACATTTCAGAACGTGATTCATTACTTTTTGTACATGGTTTAAGATACAGATGGAGGTTATTTATTTTCCCTTGGCACAGAGATGCCCAATCACTCTAGCACCATTTGTTAAGAAGACTATCCCTTTTTTCCACTGAAATGTTTTTTTCATAATTGTGAAAAATAAACTGACCATATTTATGTGGTTCCATTATTGTACTTTGTATTTTATTTTATTGATTCATGTCTATTCTTTTATCACTACGGCACCACCCTGATGATAAGTCTTAAAATTCAGTAGTCTGATTCCTCCAACTTTGTTCCTCTTTCCAAAATTATTTTACTATTCTAATTCCTTTGCCTTTCCAAATAAATTTTAAAATCATCTTATCAATATCTACAAAATCCTCCTGGGACAGGGTCTTAGTTCCCCAACCAGGGATGGACTCCGTGCCTTCTGCAGTGGAAGCATGGAGTCTTAACCACAGCACCGCCAGGGAAGTCCCAAGGTCTTTGATTCCTTTCATCTGCATATAGATCCTGAACATATCTTATTAAATTTATAACTATTTCTTTTTTCTTTCCATTTTATTTACTGTATTTTATTTTGAGAGAGGGTAGCTATTATAACAACACTGTTTTTAAATTTTCTGTTTCCAATTGTTCTTCCTAGCATAAAAAAATATGATTGATTTTCCTGTGTTGACCTTGTATCCTACAACCACGGAAAACTCACTTATTAGTTCTAGGAGTTTTCTAGAAATTCCTTGGGATTTTCTACATAAACAATCATGTCATATCAAAGGGTTGAGATTCTTCTACTCCGTAACAGTTTCCTGTGTCACTTCCCACTAGAACACAAACAGAGGCAAACAGAGGCAGTGTTATCTCTTCCTTTCCAATCTGCATGCCTTTTATTTCTTTTACTTGCCTTACTACTCTGTCTACAATTTCTAGTATAAAGTTATACAGGAGTGGTGAAAGTGAACATCCTTGCCTTGTTCTCAATCTTAGGAGGAAAGCATTTAGTTTTTTTTTGCCATGTATGATGTTAGTTTTAGGTTTTGTGTAGATGTCTTTTCAGGTTCAGGTTGGGGAAATTCCCTTCTATTCCTATTCTGCTAAAAGTATTTGTTATGAACAGATTTTGTTTTTTCTGCATCTATTGATATGATCATACAGTTTATCTTGTACTAGTCTGTAAATAATGAGAATAACATTGATTGATTTTCAAATGTTGAACACGTTATTTATTCCTAAGATAAAGCCCACCTGGTCATAATACATTTTTTTGTTCTGCTAGATTCAATCTGCTGATATTTTTTGGTTTTGTTTTTGTTGGGTTTTTTTTGCGGTACGCGGGCCTCTCACTGCTGTGGCCTATCCCGCTGCGGAGCACAGGCTCCGAACACGCAGGCCCAGCGGCCATGGCTCACGGGCCCAGCCGCTCCGCGGCATGTGGGATCTTCCCAGACCGGGGCGCGAACCTGTGTCCCCTGCATCGGCAGGCGGACTCTCAACAACTGCGCCACCAGGGAAGCCCTGCTGATATTTTTTGAAGAGTTGCTTCTCTCTTCAAATGATGGATACTGGTATAAACTTTGTTTTGTTTTTCTTGTATTTCTTTGACTGGTTTTTATACCCGGAGAATGTGGCCTTATAAAATGAGTTGGTAAATTTTGTGTCCACTTCAATTTCTGGAAGAGACTGTGTAGAACTGATGCTATTTCTTCCTTAAATGTTTAGTAGAATTCGCCTGAGATGGTCTGGACCTGGAGTTTTATTTTTGAAAGATTGCTTTTTTTAAGCTATGAATTCAATTGTTTTAACAGATATGATATTATTCAGAGTATCTATTTCTTCTTGAGTGAGTTTTGATCATTTATGTCTTTCAAGGAGTTTGTTCATTTAAGTTGTCAAATAAGTTATAAAGTTAGGTTCAGACTGAAAGTGCTAAACTATGTTCTATGGACTTAGTTCAAATGG
This sequence comes from Monodon monoceros, assembly GCF_005190385.1. Lineage (NCBI taxonomy): Eukaryota > Metazoa > Chordata > Mammalia > Artiodactyla > Monodontidae > Monodon > Monodon monoceros. The sequence continues at coordinate 66,736,804 of NW_021703775.1, forward strand.
CAGTAGAGTTTTCAAAGCCTTTTAATGCTATCCTAGTTTTCCCCAAGGGTATGCTACCCAGAGACCAGTCAGGGACCTGGGCAAGAGTCTACACCACAGTTTAATTCTCAAAGCCTTTGCTATATTGATTCTGTCCAGTTCCATACATGTGCAGCTCGAAAATAAGCCTGCAATTCCATACACAAATTAAAGGATGCTTTTCTCCAGCTCCTTCCTCACCATGATTTCCCTCTGTACTCTCTGACTCCCAGGGGTGACTTTTCCTGGTGTTCCGGCTAGAAAGCAGGAGTTTTAGCCTTCCCAAGTTCTCGTGTGTTTCCCATGACTGTGTCCCCCTAAAGTTGAAGCAGCAAAAGAAAAGAGTTAGAGAGGCTGCTGCAGGAGTCCAGTTTCACCAGTGGAGCTTACCTGAGTTAAGGCCAGGAGAGTTTAAAAAGCTCCATCTTAAAGCCCCCCCACCCCACCCTTTTGATCTTCTAACCCGAGAGAAAGGGCTTTCCTTGCAGCTTCTTCTGTCCACGTCCATTGCATAGTTCTAGGATACAGGGTACTCTAGGATCTAAACCAGGAGATGGGAAAGGAAAAATTGGCGGGGGGAGGGGGGGGCAGGAAACTAACCTTTAACCTCTATATGGGCCATTCTTTGAGCTTTGATCTCTCCTCTTAGTATGTCTGCTATTATTTATTTTTCTGAGTCCTCAGGTAGTTGCTGTTTATATTCTTTAGGTATTCTAGGGTTTTTAATTGTAACCACTGAGAGAGATAGGGTGGAGAATATTCCTTCTTATCTGGAACTGATAATTGTAATAAATAAATATTTAATAAATAATCATAAACAAAACAATTAACTAAAATTAATTAATCTTAATTATTTATTTAGCCAATAGATACAAAACAGTATCATTTCAACACACAATGAATATAAAGGTAATTAATGAGATATTTTACATTATTTTTAGTACTAAGATCTCAGAATCTGTTGTGTCATATTTACAGCACATCTCAAATTCAGATTACCCATATTTTAAACACTCCATTGCCACTTGTCGCTAGCAGTGACCACGCTGGGCAGCACAGAGCTAGAGGAACAAATAAAAGGAAAGAAGAGAACAAAGGGAATGAAGGGAAAGTAAGAAGGTCACCCAACCTTCCATGACCACTTCCAGGTAAAATGTGCTATTTCATAGGCAGCAGATTCTGTTGCTGGGCAGTCATCAGTCGATGGATAAAGCACTGTCTTGTACAGGAAAAACATATATGCCTACAGATCACTTTTACCTACTCATGGAAGTCCTACCCTAAGCCTTATCCTACATGGCAGTCCCTAAATCATCCGCAAATGACTTCTTCTTTTAGTCTTCTTCTCTCCAGATAAAACACGTCAGTTGTCTCAGTGGTTTATAAAAAGAGACAGTTGTCAGGAAATTAAGCTACATAATTCTTAGGTGTGTCAAAGGGAATTTGCTATGTTGCTGATTCTTAGAAACTTAGGCTAATTAGGAAAGGGGTATAATGTCCCATCTTCAGATGCTATGCTTTAAATGAACCTTTAACCTTGAATTTTTGTATCCTTATTTCAGCACATAAAATAACAATATCTTAAGTCAAATTGCTATGAATTAGCATTACTTTATTGAGTAATAAATATTCTATTGTAGACAATTTTAATCTTAATAATTTTCTGATGCATATTCACAAAATGTTTCATTAATACAATTTGTTACCAACTTTTTTTTAATGACTAAAATGCATCTGAAACCATAAAAAGAAAGTAAGCTTCCTCAACCTTTCTATGATTGTTTTTTGTGGTTTTAAAAAGTAGTTAGGTATCAAATATAATTTTTAAACAAATCAGTAATAATGACTGTCATGACATAGTGAAACTGATGTTAATTAATTAATTTAGGTATGCAGCCTCTACACTACTATGTACTTACATTTCATTTTCTGTGAACTAAATATCATGGTGAGATGGATAAAAAAGTTGATTTAAATGTACAGAGTAAGTAACTTTGCATTTACAGAGAAGAGACATTGTCATTCGGAGGATACTATGGAAAAAATCATAGTATTGTATGTGAAGCAATACACACACACACACAAAAGGTAACTGATTATTCTATACTTGAAGAAGCTTAAGAGAAAAGAGTATGTAACTGTAAAGATTTAGGTTGAACTGGCAGGATAAAAGAAGGCTTTTTTTCCTCATTTTTAGAGAGATAACCTTTACTTGTTAATTCACCCAATACCTCAAAAAATATGGAGCATATACAATACTCTACGTCATGTCAGTAACAGAATAAGAATTAAGAGATTCTACTCCAATTAAGCTTGCAATCTAGGAGGTATGATCTTAGAGGTAAGACATTTATGAAAATAACTATAAACACTAATAAATTATTGATTCAGAATAGCATCAACCAATGGATACTAAAACCATCGGACAAAAACTTGTTGAGGAACAGGATAGTCTCAAATATCAACCCACAGATAACTAATAAATTACAATATAAAGAAAAGGTATCTTTATAATGGAGAAATCTGGCAGATACTACCTTAATTTAACCATGTGGTCAAACTTAGCAACACCAACAATGGAACAAACGGGCATCATGGACCTTATGATGACTGCACTGAGAACGATATACCACCACCTGTTTAGAAAGCTTGTCAAACATGTTTAAGCTAAATGCAAGCATGAAGAGATAATCAGACAAACCAAACTGTGGGACATTCTACAAAACAACAGGCCTGGAGTCTTCAGAACCATAGATATCATGAGTGAAGGAAAAAAAAAAAAATGGTAAGAAAACTATTCTAGATTAAAGAAAATAAAAGAGGTATGAGCAGTAAATACAGTGATGATCCTTCCCTGGACCACAGATCAGGGGAAAAAAGCTAAAAGGACATTAATGGACAACTGGAAATATAAATATGACCCACAAATTAGATAATATTATTGTATCAATGTTAAATTTCTTGAGCGTGATAAACGGCATTGAGATTCTATAGAAGAAAAATGTCCTTTTAATGAGAGATATATACTGAAGTACTAGAGGTGAAGTATCAAAATGTTTGCAACTTACTTTAAAATGGCTATGCAAAAAGATTTAGATATATAGATATAAATATAATCTATATCTGCATACGTATGCACACGTGTGTGAGTAAAGAGAGAAATAAATATGATAAAATGTTAACAACTGACAAATTAGATAAAGAGTTTACAGATGTTCATCGTACAATTCTTTCAAAATTTTTATAGGATAGATGTTATTTTTAAAAATCACAATTTGAAAGAAAAAAACAGTATAAGGTTAAAACTGATTAGTGTCACATTAAATGTACAAAATAACATGCCATGGAAATTCTGAAAATGGAGGTATTAGTAAGGAATATAAGAGATGGCTTCATCAAAGAAATGGCACTTGAGCTGGGTGTTAGATAACAAAAACAACTCTAAAAGAAAAAAAATTTACAAAATACATTAATACATTCTTTCATAAAAAGTGAAACAACACAGAACATATACAAAAAAGTTAAAGAATGAAAAGGATTTAGAAATGAGTTACGAAGGGAACATCGTCAGCAAAAGCAGAGTTGTAGGAAACCCAAAGCATATCTAGAGAAGTGTAGCAGATGCCGCCGTTGCCCAACCCATATCCCCCTGGTCCACCCACCTCAGCACTCACTGAAGCTCTGGATTCTTGTACACCAAAGCTTCTCAACCTCAGTCCCACTGACATTTGGGCCTGGATAATTCTTTGTTGTAGGGGGCCACTCTATGAGTAGGATGTTTAGCAATATCCCTGGCCTCTACCCACTAGATGCCAGCCAGGAACACTCTCCTCCTCCCTCAGTTGTGACAACCAAAAGTATCTCCAGATATGGCCAAATGGTCTCTGGGGAGCAAAACAACTTCTCCACCCCAAACCCCACTCCCCATTTCCCTACCTCCCCTCCTTATCCTGCTACTCCCCACATACACTATAAACCAGTGGCCATCCAGCTCAAGTAATTTCACCTGTCTGCCTGAGGGCATTCTCTGGCCTAAAAGAGAGCTTGGCGGGGTGGGGGTGGAGCAGGTGACAAACAGACAAAAAGGCTACAAGGCCTGAAAGTGAATGACACTAAGACCAAAGGATGAGAATGGATGTCTAAAGAACTTCTTTGCCCTTCCTTGGGACAATACGGAGGAGTTCTACACGGTTGGGAGGCTGGAAGTAGGCTTTAACCCCCTCTACCCACAACAATAACCCACTCATTTATGCACCCTTTTTTGGCATTTCCCTCTCCCTTGTCTCTCTTCCCCACTCCCTCACTGTGTTTCCAGAGATCACCTTCCAAATAAACTATATGTACCCAAATCCTTGTCTCAGGCTCTGCTGTTCTAAGTATCCAAACTTAAGGCAGAAAATTTGGCTGTTCAGAGAAGAAATGTACATTCCTCCTGGAGAAATGAAATGTTTAATATCTAACCATGACTAGGTGGGAGTTTCCAAAATCACACCTCTGACAGTTTTGCTCAGCACTTGGTCTGAGCCACTAAAGTTCAGCGTCATGAGACAAGGCTCTGGTCCTTCCACTTCTATTTCACAAGCAGAAAAGGAATGCAGCATGCCTGTACTCAAAAGGCAAAGAAAGGAATAAAGACAGAACAAACAAACCAAGTTACTTCAAAGAGAGGAGAATGGTTCAAACTATTAAAGCTGCCTGATCTACCAACTTAATCAAACCAAGGGGTAACTTCAGACCTGAGAGAATCTGGCTCAGCAACTCACTAGAGACAGACACACAACTTTGCAAAGTGCAACAATTTCTTACAAGAAATTGCTTCCCGCAGTTGTTCCCTGGAGGGAGAGGAAGAGTGAAAACGCTGGCGTGAGGCCTGGAGTGAGAAAAATACAATATGAGCCTGGAATATCTGGTCATGCCAGAAAGCAAGACAGCCATCAAATGCTTTTGGGGTCATATTGACAAGACTCAGGAACATCACAAACAGGCTCTCACTGGCCAAAGCTGGTTCACTTCAAGTGTCAACAACAATAATAAGTGTAATGGGCTAAAACACATCAATAACCAATTAACCATGAGTTAATCATGATACACTAAAAAAAAAAATCAAGTTATCTTTGGAAGATGTGAAGGAAACTACTCATTATTTTGAAAACTGATTCATACAGGAAACACAGGAGCAAATGACATGGCTGAAATCATCAAAATTCAGACGGGGGAAAACTCTATAGGACAGGGCTTCCCTGGTGGCGCAGTGGTTGAGGGTCCGCCTGCCGATGCAGGGGACACGGGTTCGTGCCCCAGTCCGGGAAGATCCCACATGCCGCGGAGCGGCTAGGCCCGTGAGCCATGGCTGCTGAGCCTGCGCATCCGGAGCCTATGCTCCGCAACGGGAGAGGCCACAACGAGAGGCCCGCGTACAGAAAAAAAAAAAAACAACTCTATAGGACAAATGCCCCAGTTTCTTAACAAATAGATTGAAAATGAAAAAAAAAAAAAAAGAAGAGAGAAAAAAGACTGAAGGAGGAGGAAAGAGAATAGGAAAGAAAAACAACATGAAGAGGAAAAGGAAAAACAGGAGAAAGAAGGAGGGACCAGGGATGAGATGACTGTAAATAATACATCAGTCTATTGCAATATATACACTCTCAGTATCCAAACAAACTGTAAAACACACACACACATTTTGTTTACATATGTGTGTAACACACACGCACATTTTGTTTACGTGTGTGCGTGTGTGTATGTATACATTGACCCAGGGAAATTTGAATACTACCTGGTAATTAAAGATTTTAGAATTAGTATCAACTTTTTAAAGTGTTACAATGATAGTAAAGTTATGTTTTAAAAAAGAGTCATTATCTCGTAGCAATACATACTGAAATATTTATAGATGATGTGATATGACACTCTGGATTTACTTCAAAATAATCCGGGAAAAAGTTGACAGAGGACTCATCAAACATGATGGACCATGAACTGATAATTGTGAAGCTAGGTGATAGGTACCTAGGAATTCATTATACCACTCTCCCTACTTTTGCATTTGAAATTTTCCAAAAAAAAAGTTAAGTGACTTTCTCAAAGCTTCCACATATTGACACCAGAGTTGATCTCTGATGACAAACAATATAATTTATGTTGAAATAATCTTCATTCAGCAGACACAGAGTTGGAAGGGACCTTATAATGAAGGCAATCATACAATTTATCATCCAAACTGGGACACCCTAGAGTGGGAAAGAGGGCATTATTAATAATTAACCAGGACAAGAGATGTAAAAGGAATACAGTTGATCGCCCTCCACGTATGATAACCAGCTCAGTTTCTGACAGCTCACAATTATCCCTTAAAATACACAATGTCTCTAATAAACAAGTTATATGGAATCTATTTTAATTCTTCCAGTAACAGAGAACTCCGTATATTAGTGGACAACACCAATCACTAAAAGCTCTTTTGCAGAGCCCAAATCCTCTTCCTAATAACCTGTCCCTGGTAGTATTAGTTTTAATACTTTCTGGGAGAACAGACTGTGATGAGTAGAAAAAACCCTGAACTAAGAGTAGAGAATGGGATCCGCCATTAACTAATGTCTGTCACGCATCATTGTATCAGTCTCTTTAAACTTGTGTTCTCCACAAGCTGAGCAAATATGTCCATATCACTCACAAAAATCTTGAACAAAACACAGTCAAAAATACAATCTTAGAGTACTTCATTCAGAGACCTTCCAATGATTGTACAATTTACTGCGAATCTACTTAACCATTTTTTGATTTAATAGCATACGCATCCAGAAAGACATCACAGGAAAGTGGTCAAACTTTCTGCTGAGGGACTCCCCTGGTGGCGCAGTGCTTAAGACTCCGCGCTCCCAGTGCAGGGGACCCGGCTTTGATCCCTGATCAGGGAACTAGATCCCACATGCATGCTGCAACTAAGAGTTCTCATGCCACAACTAAGGAGCCCATGTGCTGCAACTAGGGAGCCCACCTGCCGCAACGAAGACCCGGCGCAACCAAATAAATAAATAAATATTTTTTTAAAACCAGCAACAAGAAAAGCTTTCTGCTGAAATGATTTGCTATGTCAGCTGATCTACCATCAAAAAAGAAATAAGGTTAGTTTGGCATAACGTGCTTCTAAGTAAACCTATGTTGGCTACTAAAGATATAACATGTTTTAAATGCTCTCAAACCATTTGTTTAGTAACCAGCTCTTGAAGCTTACCCAACATCAATATAAAAATTAAACTGTCACTTTAAGAACATATCTCTCCTTCCTTTTCTTTAAATATTAGGACCATGTTTTTTCTTCATTGTAGTCTGCTACCATTATCCACAATTTCTCAACCCCGATAATTACCTGGTAATTCTAATAATTCCAGTAATTCCATTTTTTCAAAAAGATCACCACTATAAAAGGAATATTGGCTTGGCTAATTAATTCAAACAGGAATTCCACTGAGTGCTCCTTTCAGTACCATAAAACTGTCATGCAGATGACAAAATAAAGCTGTTTTGTCTCTGGGACAAAAATATTTTTTGAAGAGCACTGCAATGCTGTCTCATGAATAATAAGATTCCTATTAATGATAGTAGCTATATATCCACTTACCAAGGACACTACTAAAGAAATTGCTACAATCAGTAGTGGATTAGATGACATCAAAGAGTCTGTAGCTCTAAAAATAAAATTCTTTCACTTCAGTTAATTATCAGGATGACATAAATTCTAACAAATCCATGTCTCTTAAGAGGAATTGTAGCAAGACTATAATAGGTTGAAGGCAGAATATTCTATTTTCATTAAATTTGCTTTTGATCATGTCTAATTTCTTTCAGATTCCTTTTGTTTCATAAAATAAAACTGAGTATTTGATATTTAAAGCTTATGTTAAGGTCTAAATCTTTTCATGATTTCATTTCTAAATAAATGTTAAGTACATTTTTAAATGAAAAGCCAATTTTTTCAACTCAAAAATGCCCAAAAAGTTTAGCTCTACATATCTGGTCCACCTTATTATCTTAACCTTTAAGTTATCTTGACCTTTAAGTTTTCTTCCCTCATCTTTCCCACATTAAAGCAAAACCATCCAAGTGATTTTAGAAAGTTGCTAGAAACTGTTGTCTAATTTGTGATCTGACTGCAAATTAAACAACAGATTTTACTATATCACAAAGACACAATTAAGACAATGAAAGATGTATTAGGCCAGATAATAGATCTGAATCATAAAGCTATGTTGCTAAGTTAGGGTCTATAAGATAACTGAAGATCACAGGCTTAAAGACACACACAGTAAAATCAGCATTTCAGACAATTCTCCACATCTCAAAAGCTGAAACTAAGCCTTTATCTCTCATAAACCTGATTAACTTCTCATCCTATTTTCAGCAACTTCTGCTTGTGATTTTTGCCCTCAGAAACAAAACAAAAATAACCAACCATGAGTTGTTACTCTTCAAGTGTCCAAGAGAGATCCACACAAAAGTGGAAGTTTGTCATGTCAGTTCGTTTCCCAGTCAGGTACTAATCAGACTGACCACCACCTTTCCCAGCTGATGTATGACTGAAGTGTTAACATTTGATGTTGTGTTTACTTCCTTTTCAGCAATGCCACTGCTTGTTCTTATTCCCTGCATAACTTTCTCACCTCGTTGATTTGCTCTTATCTGCTTCTACTAAGAAGCCAATTGTGAGTGTATGGTAATAAAGACAATAATTCTTTCCCAGCATGTTACAGTGGGAAAAGCATCGGGCTTGTACTCAGAAGTCTTGGATTTGGCTCCCTGACTTGCCAGTTATGTGACCTAGTCACTTGGACTTTGTGAGTCCTCCCTTGTATGTAAAACAGGGCAACTGGCCCTCTTGAAAGTTGTTGGGCAATTACAGTGAGATCATTTAAGTAAAAATACTTTGGAAAATATGGAATGCTATATGATTGCAAATGCTTCTTTCTAATTCCTAGCTGAATTATACAAAGCAAAAATTTAAAGCTGCTGTGGTCACAGCTTGACACAGACGAGCAACACTTGCCAAAAAATCAGGAGAAATAACCACAGAACACTAGATGGGGTAAAAAGAAAAAAAAAAACCACACCAATCTTTCTTTCAATTCTGAGTTCATTGTTTAGCAATGTGTCTTTTGCTGACTGCATCCACTGGCACAAACCAGCACACCAGCGGCAGAATCAAATGAGCACACAAAGAACAATCTCAGCCTGGGCCTTTGCCTTCAGCTCCCACAAAGCAAGGCTTGGAAGACTGTGCAAAAGCCCACTCAGAAACTTTCAGAAACTCTGTGAAAACCAAGCACTAGCCTGTGGAATTCATGAAAAAAAAAAAAAACTGAATAATACTTCCTACTGTCAAATAACTCTGAAATGCCCAGCAGCTGAACCAAGAAAGATTAAAAAAAAAAAAAAAAATAGTATGAAAGATCCTTTGAGTTCACACACGACAGAGTCAAACAAGTCTAACAATGAACAAAAGCAAGTCCCGTAATCCACAGAAGCTAAAGTGGGGGGAAATCTACTGAAATGAATGAAAATTTAGGATGCTGAAAAATAAGGATGAATAGATTAAAATTCTTCAAAAGTAGATAAGAGAAAATGCTTTACAGAAACAAGGAATGATAAAATTTTAAAAAATAAAACCACTACCAAAGTAAAAACAGTTAAAGCTCTAGCCAACATTCAAAAAAAAAAGAAAAAGAAAGCCACATAAAATGAACAGTTTTTTAAAAGCAATGGTATCACGATGACAGTTTTTCTGTTTGATAATTTAAGTTGATGATAACAAACGACAGAGACGGTCAAGCTCCAGCCAGGAAAATTACACAAGTCAGAAAGAAACAAATCAAGCAGGGTCTGTAAGAGCAAGTTATCTACATGTATCACAGTTTTCAGGGAAAGGGTGGAGAAATAAGCAAAACAAGTCACAACATCTCAGAAGTGCCAAGGTCATTCCAACAGAGTGGGGGAAAAAAAAAAAAACATTAAGAAATGGTATAATCTAAAAACATGTAACAGAGACCAAGTGAAATATAGTAGAATCCCTTATAACACAGGGGCAAATTCTATCTTGACCACAATACGTGAAGTAAAGGGTTGATACATCATGGTTACCCTGTCATGAAAGTAGCGCTCTTTTATCCAGCAATAGTATTTCAATGAGGCTACAGCATCTCTCTTCTTACAACATTAATTAAAAGATTTCAACAAATTAAATATTTTACTGAATGGAAAACTATCTAAAACTACAGGATTCCCAGACTCTTAAGAGTACACTTAGACATGGAGCTTGTAATCCTTCTCAGAAACAAATTGACTTGCGTGTGGCTGGTGGCCAGACTGCTGGATGGCTACAGAAAACAATTATTTTATAGAAGCAATTCCACCACTCAATCACAACATGCACTGAGTCTTCAACGTGGACAAAAGCCCTCTTAAGCTCCATAACCAAAACTGTAGATTTGTTCCCCTCTTCTCTCAAGAAAGCTGCTACTTAAAATCAGTGCCCCACTCCAAAGGTAGGATCCCTTCCATTCCCCAAAACCACAAGCATCTTTGGGTTATTCGAAATCCTGAAGAGCCATGTTGAGGATCAGAACTCACACAGAGTCCTGGTGGTCCAAGGCACTCCTCTGGAGAGAGTCCCCTGTACTTCTTCCAAGGGTTCCCAGTACTTCACACTGACAGTATACACTACGCACAAAGCTCACTCAAGAAAGGCACACCGTAATGACTAAACACCAAGCCTCTCTCTTTCCTCACAAGAGTATTTGTCACAGGCAAGGACCTGATGGTCAGTTATCTGCACTGTCTTGAATACTCTCCACCAGGCAGCCAAGCCCTCTCCAGACCTTCCACCTCTTGGAAGGAGACTTCAACTCCAACCTCATCCAAATGTGAAAATAAATAATATATATTCAAATATATATATATATACACATATATATACACACACATACATAATTAATGTAATAGATCATCAGTGTGAATTCCCCACCCTTCCTCCTCAAAATTTACCCATTTCTTTCCCAATCCTTTTGTCTTTTCCTCCTCCCTCTGAAGACTTCACCTCTGGTCTCTGCACTTGATCCCACCTCTGCCATCCTCCTACAGGCTCTTGTTCCACAGCTATTCTTCAGGGTCTGTATTCTAATTACTAATGCTACTGAACAAACTACCCCAAAACACAGAGGCTTAAAATAACAACCATTTTATTATGGTCACAGATTCTGTGGGTTAGAAATCTGGGTAGAATGCAGGTGGGTGATTCTTTTGCTCTTCACAGCATTGCCTGAGATCACTCAGTGGAATTCAGCTGGTGGACAGACTAGTTTGAAGGGTCCAATATGGTTCCACTCACATGTTTGGTGCCTGGGCTGGAATAACCCCAAGGCAAGAACTGCCAACTGCAGTGCCTACACGTGAACTCTTCATGTGGCTTTGGCTACCTGACAGCATGACCACCTCAAAACTGTCAGACTTCTCATGCGTTGGCTCAAAGCTCCAAACCCAAGTGTTCCTGCTAATAAGACAAACACTGAATTGCCTTTGATGACCCAGCCTCAGAGGTCAAGCAGCATTACTTGCATCACACTCTACTGGTCAAAATAATCACAAGCCCACTCAGATTCAAGGGGAGGAAAATTATCCTCCAACTCTTGAAGGAGGAATGGCAAGGTCACACTCAGTACAGAAGAGCATGCAGGACAGGAGATATTGTGACCATCTTTGAACAGTCTGCCACAGTCTCCTACTTCACTACTTTGTTTCAGTTTAAAGTCATGCTCAGTCTAATCAATTCTCTCTTAAAATGTCTACTCTTAGTGCTGTCCATAGTAGGCTTAGATAAACAAAGAAATTTGAGAAGGTAATTGTAGGCAAGGGTAAGAGAATTAGCAAAAGTTGGGGGGTAGAAAGCAAATTATGTGCCCAGGGGATGATGAGCAGACTACACTGGTAAGAACAAGATGTTCAGAAGGGAGAGGGCAGATAGAGTTGAAAATGAAGGCTAGGGACAGATTATCCAAGTTGTCTGGTTTAGAGTAAAGAAGGGGGTAAAGAGAAGAGAGAGTGCTGGCAAGGTTATGATAGTGCCAAACAAGGGAGGCCCTCAAATACTGGGCTTCAGAATTTGGACTGAGGAGGTACTGAGTAATGACTGGATGAGTGGATGGGAGAAAGTGCTTTGAGATTCGTGAATTCTTTCCTTTCTATAGGAGATGGCCAACCCTGAGAAAGCAAGTAAACAATCTGATGTTTGAGGGTGATTGCCTGGAACTTATCTTACCCAAGAGTAATGAAATTACACTGCGAAAAACAGAAAAGAAGAAACAGGAAGATAAGAACAATAAAAAAAAAATTAACTGGAGAAGAAAACATTTTGCAATTTGCTCTACATTAGGACGACCAATTTGTCTGATTTCAACATGAGGTAGCACTTATTCTTCAGTCATGACAGTCTTTAGGCATACTGTCAAGCAACGCATTTCATGTCTAACTAATCATTTCATGATCTGCTTATTGGACCCATCCTGAAGACAGAATCAAAAGCGCTGCTACTCTCAGGATAAATTCAACTTACTCTTTTTTTCCCAATGTATTATACTCATCATTTTAAAATAAGAGATTCATCAATTAAGAGTTGTTCTTTACAAAGTAAAGTCATTTAGTCCTACTGTAGCCAAGTGTTGGCAAAACTACTTTTGTGAGTCTTTTCCCTGGTTCTTTCTAAATATGCATATCAACCGGGTAGATTTACATAAACTTGCAGAGCTCTCTTTCCCTGTCTTCAGTGCAAAAACCATGATGCCCTTTCTCAAACCTTTAGATACACCCTTGTCCCACTGAAAGTCCCACTGAAAATTAGTATCCTTCCAATTGAGACTTTCCACATGAGATATAATCTTTTAGTGCTCTGGTCTCACTCATTTAATAAATAAGCATTTCCTGATCAGCTACTATGTGGGGCATATGGACCTTAGAGATCCCAGGGATTCTGCCCCTAGAGTTAGCAATATGCTATTTCAGGAACCACAGATTTGACTGGATATAAATAATCTGGATAACAAATTCTCCCATGTCTTGGAATCCAAATTTCTTCCTTCATGCTCTCCTTAGTGCATTATCAGGATTCAGTCTGTTTCTATGATGAACTGCCTGATGTCCATAAATCTGACATAAAATCCACCTTCAGAAAGTTCACTTTTTCTGTAAAGCAGCACAATTTCTCTTTCCTTTCCTCTCATCTTAAGAACCAGAACACAAAAGAAACAGAGAGCTACGCTAATGATGTTGAACCTTACAGAAGATGGGGTTTTCATAAATACGAAAAGAAGAGTCAGAAGTAGAAATGATGTGTGCCAGGACAGACTGTTAAGGATGCCACTTAAAATAACTCATGCATGGGTCTGTATTCTCTTTATAAACAGGTTCTTCTCTCAGATGAACCGGGCTAAAGGTAACTCCTATTCTACATGAATAAAATCAAGTTGTCACAATGTGACCTCCAAGTCATAAGAAAGTAAGAAAATTGCTCTTTTCTAAGTCCCACAACATAGTTCACCCACTATGGCATGACAAATTAGAACCAAGATGACATTTATCTTCACATTAAGTAGTGAAGACATGTGCTTTAAATTATCTCTGCTTTCCAAAGAGTGAAAATCCAATGCAAATACTGAAGTCATATCCAAGGTGAACAGTCTTAATGGATGCTGGTAACAGGAATTGAAAATTCCCACTGTTAAGAGGAAGACACACAGAGAAGAAATAACTGGGCAACAACATGCCTAAGTCATTAAAATATCCTTGAAAATCAAAGCCCGAAATAAAACGAAGCACCCCATGTGACTCTGAAGACTTAAGCATGACTCATTTGCAATGGGGGGAAAACTTCCACTAATGCATATACATGTGTTAGGAAAAAAACAGACAAGATTTACAAATGATGTCAAAGATCACTCAAGTTTTTGCCCTAGACCAACAAAATGGAAAGGGTAATTTCAAACTGCTACCCAGCACTTTTAGAAGTTGCCAAAGTTTGAAGATTTTTGTTCTTTCAAAGGAAGAAAGCAACGATGACTAACAATAGGGTACTTCCTGGCCTGAGGAAGAGGGAGACAGGAGCTCTCCAGCTGCACTTCCTAGAGAAGTATGCCAGCTGCCTTCTGCAAACTGAGATCAAATTTCCAAGAATTTACAGGATAGCAGTTATGATAGATGACCTAAAATACTGATCTGTTGCAAGGAGGATGCAGTGCAGACCACACAGGAACTGACAGGAAATCAGCCCTCGGGCTGGCACTTACACATTTAAGAAGGCTAGGAATTCTGGACCTTTGACAGCCAAATTTCATCATTTTCCTTTGTAGGAAGAGTTATCCTTCAGAGAGAACAGTCAGAAACATCTTGTACAAAGCTTCTTGGTGCCTATTTCTATTTAATAACACTGCCCCCTGCCTGAACCAGTGGTTTCCTCACATGTTAGAAGTCCATTTAAGGTCCTACAGCACTTACGTGACCAAAAATCACATGTTTGCTGGCACACACCTTCATTTTCTCAGCCACAAGCCCACTGAATGCCATAAATGATTCACAGACTGTGATGATGCTAAGCAGAAAAACTAATATTTGGAGTTCACCAAATAATGAGTCATCCTCCTGGAAGAAAAGAAATCCTTAGGACTGGCAGCCCTATAGGACAAAATTTTTAAAATTGTTTTAACATTAGTATTAATTCCATAAAAGTTGGCGGAATGAAAACGGTTGAGAAACATGTGACATTTGGTTTGCTCGTGCCTTCTAGAAGTCCAGTTCACGCTCCAGGAAAAAGAACGAGTAGGACATCTATTACCTATTCCTAGACCTGCCTTCTGGACTCACTGCTGCCAAGTTACTCACTCTCCCACACAACACTTTCCATACTAATTTTGACCCTTAAAAATCAAAAAGAAGCCTTGCCTTCTTTGCACCCAAATGCCAAAATGGAATCTTTTAGTATTTCACCTTTATAAAGGGAATGTTTGAAAACAGGCCTCTTTGGCTGTGACACCAGGGAGTTGCTGAGGCCTCCAAGGGCCGGAGGAAACATTCCCAGCCCCTCACAGTGCTGCCTACTCCTACGGTGCAATCTGGCAATGGCCAGGGACCAAGTCTTTAAAGCTGTTTTATGGTATTTAACATATGGTCATAAATTGCTCAGTGCTCTGAAGAGGGGCTAAATTTGCCACCCCTATTGATGAGAAATGTTCTTATTTATTTAAATTTAGTGGCAAATTGGCACTTCTCCAGATGGAGAGGTTTAGGCATAAGTACAAAGGAAGAACTAACTAGAGATGGAGTTGGAACTTTTCTATACGCTGAATGCAACCACATCAATTTAGGTTTACGGCACCACGATTAAACAGGGTTTCCCATACAGAGCGACAATAATAGGAAAAGAGTCTAATTTCTAAGGCCCAAGGAGGGGGGGAAATATAAATTTTATTCAGACTGCATGAAAACTTTTTTTTTAAATTTATTTCTCTTTCTCCTCAGGTTAACTCTCTCTCTTCCTTTGTGCCTTCACCTCCCCCACAAGTTAGATGTATGTGGACTTCATCTGAAGTCTATAGACCCCCTTGGAAGTTCCTAAATCCCTTCGCATCCACCTTCCTATTTTGCCACAATTTTTAACTTGCTTATTTTTTTTAATGGCTCTAACTCCCCACCACTAAAGACATGATCCTACTAAAACACTTTGTTCTCTTCCTTTTCCAACCAAGCCCTGTAGCCAAAGGCAGAAGAAAAACAAGAATCTTATTTATTGATTGATTTGTTTTTTGGTGGTATTGTTACTAATGGTATTAATGTGAATGGCATCAAAAGGGAAATGGGAAAGGTAAAGCCACTTCTGGTTTTGTTTTTTATATGCTGATATAGAACCAGCAGAAGAATCAAAAGATCTCTCGCCTAACTCCGGAAATGTGAAGAAGGATTTCAATAAATTGGAGGTTTGACAGCAGCCTGGGAAAAGTATTAAAAGAACTGTTTTATGAACAGTTAGGCTGCTTATATCAAATAGAAGTCTCATTTTTTATTTTGATAGAAACAGAAGAGCCATATCTGCCACACAAATAAATATAAAGAGAGATTGATTTATTAAGAATCAACATATACAAGTTAATATGAATGATGCCACATA
This sequence comes from Monodon monoceros, assembly GCF_005190385.1. Lineage (NCBI taxonomy): Eukaryota > Metazoa > Chordata > Mammalia > Artiodactyla > Monodontidae > Monodon > Monodon monoceros. Next base: position 66,753,023 of record NW_021703775.1, read on the forward strand.
CTAGGAAATTTAGACATGGTTCATATCCTTTGGGAGAATGGAAATATGCAATCTCAATTATTTCCCCTAAAGCAGACTAATGATCCAGTGAAAATCAATGGAGATCAGCAATCAGAAAATGTCACATAAAGCCTGCCGTGCAACCAGAAGTGATCGGGAGTGCCTGTGCCATCTGGAATGCCCATCAAATGTCCCAAAAGGTCTTATGCTAACTTCTGTTGAAATATCCTGGAGGTGAGAGCAGCTCAATGTCCTTAAGGGCCAAAATAATAAAGAAAAAGGACTAGTTCAAAAGAAACAGAAGCACATCTGGGCCCTCCATACACTTCCATTAAGAACCTCGTTTCCTAAAAACCTTTAATTCTTAGGTCAGACCAGAATTTTAAAGTCTCTGCTTTACCTATTCTGAAAAACTATTAGTCCCTCTTTTCTGATATGAAGTCACTATTGCCAGTACCATAATCTTGCAAAAAAAGGGAATCATCCTAAGATACAAAGTTAATTAACAGAAATGTACTGACACCAACTTTGTACCCTCACAAGATGCTATACATTTACTAAGACAGTCCATACCAGAACCCATAAAACAAGTCACAATAAATTTTAAAAGATGTAAATCATACAAAGTATGTCCTTTGACCATAATGGGACTAAATTCAAAATCACTAAAAGAAAGATATCTGAAAAATCTAGAAAATTCTGGAAACTAAATGACGTTTCTAAATAACCCATGGGTCAAAAAAGAAATCAAAAGGGAAATAAGAAATATGATGAACTAAAATGAAAATATAACATATCCAGATTTGAGGGATAGAGCTAAAGCAGTACTTAGATAGGAATTTATAGCATTAAACACCAATATCATAAAAGAAAGATCTCAAATCAATGACCTCAGCTTCCACTTAATAAACTAGAAAAAGAAGAACAAGAAAACCCAAAGTAAGAGAAGAAAGAAATATCAAAGATCAGAATAGAAATCAATAAGATAGAAAACAGAAATACAACAGAGAAGATGGATAAAGTCAAAAGATGGTTCTTTGAAAAGATAAAATTAAAAAATTAGCCAGACTGGTAAAAAGAAAAAAGAAGAAACAAATTACCAATATCAGGAAAAACAGATGTGACAACATTATAGATTTTATATATTAAAAAAAAAAAAAAAACGAGAACATTATGAAAAACATTATGCCAATAAATTCAGCAACTTGGATGAAATGGACAAATCCCTTTAAGGATACAAGCTACTGACACTTGAGAAGAAGTAGATGACTTAAGTTCTATATCTATTAAGGAAATTTAATCTGTACTTTAAAGTGGTTTCACTGGAGAATTCCACCAAACATTTAAGGAAGAAATAATATGAATTCTTCACAAACTATTCCCCAAAACTGAGGAAAATGGTTCTCATTTCACAATTCATTCTGTGCTGAAGTCAGTTTTGCCATGATGCTAAAACCAGTAACAAGCATAAAAGAAAACTACAAACCAATATCATCCATGGACATAAATGCAAAATTCTAAACTATTTCATTTAGCAAACTGAATCCAACAACATATAAAAAGGCTAATACACCATGACCAACTGGAGTTTACATCAGAAATGCAAGGTAAGTTGAACATTCAAAAGTCAATCCACCACACTAATAAAATTTTTTAAAAACCACATGATCATCTCAATAGATGAAGAAAGTACTTGCCAAAATACAACATCCATTCCTGATTTTAACACAAAACAAAAAACTCTCAATTAAATAGGAATAGAAGGGAACTTCCTCAAACTGATAAAGGGTGTCTGTGAAAAATATACAGCCAATATTATACTTAATGGTGAAAGACTGTATATTTTCCCCTAAAATCTGGACAAGGCAAGAATGTCTGCTCTCATCACTTGAATCCAACAACATGTAGGAGACTCTAGTCAGTGCCCTAAGGCAAGAAAAAGAAATATGGGGGGGATTATATTTTCAATATATTAGCAACAAAGAGTTAGAAAAAGAAAGTTGAAAATAGATATACTATAAATTAGCATCAAAAAATATGAAATATTCAGAGGTAGATTTAACAAAATTTGTACAAGACCTGTTCACTAAAAACTACAAAATACTTAAAGAAGACCTAAATAAATGGAGAGGTTATCATTTTCATCCATTGGAAGACTCAACGTTATTAAGATCTTAATTATATGCAAATTGACCTCCAGATTCAATGCAATCTCAGCAGGATTTTTGCAGACATTAACAAGCTAATTCTAAAATTTCTATGGAAATAGAAATAGTAGAAGTAGTAGGACTTATAGTACCTGACTTAAAGATTTACTACAAAGCTATAATAATCAAGGCAGGGTTATACTCACATAAGGATAGATATATCAGTGGAATACAATGTAAAGTCCAGAAATGGGCCCACACTTAAATGGTTGATTAACATGCATACGGTCAAAGTTAACTCAAATTGGGTCATAGACCAAAATGCTAAAGGTAAAAAATATAAAACTTCTAGGAGAAAATCTTTAAGACCTTCAGGTAGGCAAAGATTTCTTAAACAAGAAGCCAAAAGCATAAACAACAAAGAAAAAATGTTAAATTTGACTTCATCAAAGTTAAAAAGTTGTGCTATTGGAAAGACGCCATTAAGAAAATGAAAAGAGAAGCCATAGACTATGAGAAAATATTGACAAACTGACAACTTCTTTTCAGACTATATAAAGAACACTTATAACTCAACAAAAAAACCAACAATCCAATCAAAACATTGAGCAAAAACATTTGAACACTTAACAAAAGATATATGAATAGCCAATAAGCACATGAGAATGCAAATCAAAACTACAATGAGGGGCTTCCCTGGTGGCGCAGTGGTTGAGAGTCCACCTGCTGATGCAGGGGACACGGGTTCGTGCCCCGGTCCGGGAAGATCCCACATGCCGCGGAGCGGCTGGGCCCATGAGCCATGGCCGCTGAGCCTGCACGTCCGGAGCCTGTGCTCCGCAACGGGAGAGGCCACAACAGTGAGAGGCCTGCGTACCAAAAAAAAAAAACAAACTACAATGAGATACACTACACATCCACTAGAATAAATATAATTTAAAAGACCAACAATATCAAATGTTGGTAAGAATATGGAATAACTAGAGAGCCCATAAATTGCTAGTAGGAATGTAAAATAGTACAACCACTTTGGAAAACAGTTTAATGATTAACATACACTTAGCTTACAACACAGCAGTACCATTCCTAGGTATTTACCCAAGAAAATGAGAACATATCTCCACAAAAACACATGTACAAAAATTTAACAGCAGCTTTATTCATACAAGCCAAAACCTGGAAATAACTCAGATGCCCTTCAACAGATGAATGAATTTTTGTTTTAACTGTGGTATATCCATACAATGTTCTATTGTTGGCAATAAAAGGAACAAAGCATTAATATATGGAATAGTATAGATGAATCTCAAAAACATTAAGCTGAATGAAAGAAGCCATATACCCAAAACTACATAGTATATGATTCCATTTATATGAAATTCTGAAACAGGCAAAACCGTTTACAATTTCAGAGAGAAGATAAGGATCAAGGGTTGGGGGATGGTGGTGGAAGGAACTGACTTGTGGAGGAAACAAAATGTTCTATACCTTTGGACGATGAAAATGTTCTACGTCTTGACTGTGGTGTAGTTAAATAGCTATTTATAGCTGCCAAAATGTATGGAATTGTTCATTAAAATGGGTACTTTTTTTTTTTTTTTTTTGCAGTACGCGGGCCTCTCACTGTTGTGGCCTCTCCCGTTGCGGAGCACAGGCTCCGGACGAGCAGGCTCAGCGGCCATGGCTCACGGGTCCAGCCGCTCCGCGGCATGTGGGATCTTCCCGGACCGGGGCATGAACCCGTGTCCCCCGCATCGGCAGGCGGACTCTCAACCACTGCACCAGCAGGGAAGCCCCCGGTACATTTTATTTTATGTAAATTATACTTCCATAAAGTTAATATAAAAAAGTGGGATATAAATTTCTATCTCAAAGTTACTGTGTGATTAAATGAGAACATGTATATAAATAAGCCTGTCTATAAAATATATGCTCAATAAGTTAGTCATAGCAATTTTATCAGTCATCTTTTAATAAACTATAATCAGCACCAAAGCCGGATTTTATACATATATAGTTAGCCTATAACTAAGCTGACTTCTGACTTTACAAATATTTAATAACGTTAGTTGCTATTATTAAAAATTCTTCCAACATTCCATGAATTCCAAGAAGAAACATTCTGAAATACCAGGACAAAGGAATCCTCAAAATCTAAGGGAGAGTTAATGTCTAATCCACAAAATTAGCACTTCTTACTTGACTTTCAATGATCATTTTTTAAAACATTCACTAAATCAAAGGTGACCTGCCTCCCTAATTAGCCTCTAAAAATACCTTGAACGCTAGATAATAATAATCTTTAAGTAAATGAATCTTTTGAAAAGATAAAAATAACGTAAAATGAAATATACTACCAAGAAAAATTATAATGCCTCTTGGCATGATGCCAAACTAAATCCCTGGACTTCTGTGTCCAAATTTTTACTTAGCCCAACTGTTACAAGTCCTAGTAAAATTGGTTCAATCCTCCTCTCCTCGCAGGTGATCTGGAGTCCCAGCCAAGGAGCCTCACAAAGAGCACAGCCATCAGAGCAGCAGGTTGGCAGGTGCCAATGAAGAACCAAATACGTCACAGAACAGTCGGCCATTTTACTATTGCCTTGGTCCGTCCTACTGAAGACTAAACAGTGCGAACAGAAGTAGAAAGAGGGGGCTTCGCTGGTGGCGCAGTGGTTAAGAATCTGCCTGCCAATGCAGGGGACATGGGTTCAAGCCCTGGTCCGGGAAGATCCCACATGCCGCAGAGCAACTAAGCCCATGCACCACAACTACTGAGCCAGCACTCTACAGCCTGCGAGCCACAACTACTGAGCCTGACTGCCACAACTACTGAAGCCCACAAGCCACAACTCCTGAAGCCCACGCGCCTAGAGCCCATGCTCTGCAACAAGAGAAGCCACTACAATGAGAAGCTCGCGCACCACAATGAAGAGTAGCTCCCACTCGCCACAACTAGAGAAAGCCTGTGCACAGCAACGAAGACCCAATACAGCCAATAAATAAATAAATGAATAAACAAAAAGTAGAAAGACAGGATATTTGAGAAGTACAACAAGCAAATCACTTGTATATAGGCTTTTTTTTTTAGAGAGAGAGACAGAGTAGTTTAATATGATTGTTTCCAAACATGGCAGCAGCACCTAAGAATTTTTTTTTTTTTTTTTAATGCAGATACCTAGGAAACATCACAGGAAATTCAGATTCTGTAGGTCCAGACTGGGGTCTGGGAATAAAATAAGGTTGTTGGACTCTCCTTAAGGCCCTCCTCCAATTTTCCAATGTTATGATCCTGAAAGGCAGACTAATAATTAAACCCACTTTTTCCTTCACCCTCATTCTCCATGGGTTGCCGTCTGCTGCCACAGGAAACCAAGAAAGGTCACAGACCCAATGGAAAACAAAGCAAAGATAAACCACTGGTACAGGGGATTCATACAAGAGAGGAATTTAGGGAAAATGATTGGAGGGATGAAAAAGCCCTAGGAAAGGCAGGTGTTAGAGAATGGCAGAAAATAAATGAACTGAACTTCATTATATTACATGTTACATTTCCTGTCTCAGGGATTGTGAGCATCTAACGCTTGGCTATTTCTTTTCCCCTCCTGTTTTAAAGTGAAAGTCTTAAAGAAAAGAAGAAAATTATGAGAGTATTTTTGTTCGTACTTTACACTATTGAAGAAGGACATTAAGTGAGTTAATATAAGACTAAATATTGAATGCATAAATATTGCTGTATAATTCTATTCACTTTAGTAATTCAGTGAAAGACGAATCCATCCATCCTCTAGATCTTATCTAAGGGGTTGTGTTTCAGCTCCTCAAAAGCAAAGGTAGAGTCATATGGCTCCTTCAGGATGTAGGCCTCTAACGTAAGTTGCAAATACAAATATTTTGAGGGTATGTTTGCTCTTTGCTAAAAGCTCTAAATTTTTTGCATAAAGATTCTAAAATTCCAAAATTTTTACGTTTTAATGAAATTCATTGTTTTAAGGGAGAAACCTTTGAGGTCCCAGAAATTGTTCCATTTCGCCTGACTCATAATATGGTTAATGGAATGGGTCCTATGGAAACAGAATGTCTTTTTTGAAGAGCCTGTGAAATTACGATGAGGCTGATGCGAGATCAGAGAGAACCTTTAATGAGGTAATCATCTATATTTTGTAAACAATTTAATAGTAACTTTGAATGTGATTATTGGTTTCTAGGTTGTTTTCTTTACATAGAAGCTACTTTGCTGAGCCTGCGAGCCACAACTACTGAAGCCCACGCGCCTAGAGCCCATGCTCCGCAACAAGAGAAGCCACCGCAATGAGAAGCCCATGCACCGCAACGAAGAGTAGCCCCTGCTCGCCGCAAGCAGAGAAAGCCCGTGCACAGCAACGAAGACCCAACGCAGCCAAAAATAAATAAATTAATAAATTTTTTTTAAAAAGACCGAATTGTATGGTATGTAAAATATATCTTAATAAAAGCTACTATTAAAAAAAATCTACTTCAACCAGTACAGTGTATATAGGCTTTTGACTTGGACTGTCGTCAGCTGAGCTCCACCGAGGGGGGCCAAGGAGAGGCTGGAAGGGCAGCCTGTGACAGCCTCGAATGCTAGGCTGTGAGATTCGGTTGCTAAAATACTGAAGGGAAGGGCGAAAAGGTTAAAGCAGAAAGATTACTCGGTTAACATTTTCCAAATAGATTATTTATTTTAAACAATACAAGAAATTTTTCATAAAATAACACTGTCATCCCAACAAAACTGCCAACAGCTACAGCCACAGCAGCCAACCTTTGAACCTACACCAAAGTTCAGAATATAAGGTATAAGAACAAAGCAAGCAAAGTGCAAAGTTCTTACAGATAAGATTAAATCAATAGAACCTTAATATCTCCTTCAGCTGATGCAACAAACTTCTCCAAAACACCACTGGGACCTTCTGGTGCCAGCAGTTTGGGGTTTAGTTTATGTTTGACAGCCATCAGGCAAAGCCCTTGAGTGTCTCTACACACCGCTACGTAAGTGAAAAGGACAAAGAGCAGAGGAAAAAGAGCTTTCTGAGTTTACTATGCTGATTGGCTAAGACCAAGTAATATATAATAGACCTGAGATGCAAGAAGCACTGTGTCAATGCATACACACACACACACACACACACACACACACACACACACACACACACAGACACACACACACAGAGCAGCCAAACCACTTGAGATAGGATAAAAATGAAGTCAAATTTCAAGATTCAGTAAAGCAGAAGTTCTGGAACACTATTTACAATTTGTCTATAAAAATCTTTGTGTATATTTGACCACTGTTTAATTAAGTGATACATTCCATTTAAATAGCAGTTCTGAGATTGGTTTCCTTTTGTTGTAATCATTCTCCAAAAAATACACATTTAAATTTAGTGACATAGTATCGAAGCCCTGGAAATGCTTCGATTTTATACTCCTCCTCTGAAGACAAGGAGACATAACATATTATTCAAATCATAATCTTTTTTTTTTTTTTCACTTTTTCCTCTGAAAAAAAGGCTTTTCCTCTGGGAAAGTCTTTCAACTTCAAAACCTTTGGAGATAATTTTTTGGCATGACTTCTTGACTCTGTCACAAATGGCTTTGAAATATTCATCATTCCTCTCAGATGATAAACAATGGCACTGCTTCTATTGCTAAAGACAAAGGGAAAATGCCTCTAGTTTCACGTGGAATCTCTTTAGAAAGAACTCCTGAAACACTGTAATAGATACCTCTCTGGGTACCTGCCCAGCCCATGCTCACTTTGTGTTAAAATGGCCTCTAGTAACCATGATAGTACATGAACCAGAGCTCTTGGCTATATGACTGGATCCCAAGTGGACACCCAGCCCAAGATGCCAAACAGACCCTCTCACTCGAAGACCACAGACTGTCTCTTGTGGCCTTGAACTTAGTCACCATGTCCTAGGGGGCTCAGGAAGCCATTTCTGCTCTACATGAGGAGAAACAGAAATATGGGGGGAAAAGAATAAAGTGAATATGGTGACAAGAAAATATGTTTCAGGAGAAAGACAAAGACATACAAGAACACAGATGCCGACCAGCTACTATTGTGTCTGCCATCCTTCCAGTCCCTATCAGGCCTGGCTATACTTCCTGCCCTTGGGCACCATGGAGTTCACTTAATTCCTTATAAAGACAAACAAACTTTTTATTTACGTTTGTTCCAATGGGTTTCTTATAACCAAACAGTCCCTGATTAAAATAAATTGTTAGTATGAAAAATAGAAATTTTAAACAAAAGATAATTTCAAATTTGAAACCAGTGTTAGGAAACCATTTGATTTCGGCCACAGATTTGCTTGATATAACTTAAAATATTTCAATTATCTCTCTTTAGTTACATAATAGTGTTACTCAAAAAACCTGTAAAATTGAGAATATTTCAGAGTTCTGTCACTTCCTCATCAAACCTCTTCATTATCATATCCAAAGAATGAACATGGTCCATTCATTACACAAACACAAATTCCCCTCTAAATACCAGGCAATAAGGTACAGGTTACAAATAAAATACGAGCAAAACAGCTTCACACCCGCCCTATTTAAATAGGGCACAAAAAAACACAAACACAATAATTTCTTCAAGAGTTAAGTGCTGTAGCGCATGACTATTTTTACAAATATGCATTTATAAAAATCTCGCTGATCTCCCTCTGTGAATTTTGCTGTAATGGGCATATTTTCACTCATTTTAGTGGCACCATCCTAGATCTTAACATTTGTTTTATTTAAATCAATTTCATCACTGATGATTCACTTCTCCAATCCTCTTTAAGTAAGTACCAGTTGTCTCTTCTACAATCATGAAATTCAGGGACTTTTTTTTTTTTATTAATTTTTATTGGAGTATGGTTGCTTTACGATGTGTTAGAAGGACTTCTCTTTATCAGATATCCTTTGATATCTTCCATGAGAATCTTACACAAATTGGCAATGCTTTCAATGCCCAAGTTTTCTCTTCACATTGAAAAGAGCTGAGGAGACAATAACGTCATTCCTAATGTACTGTAATCTTCTGGTCTTTTTTACTTCAATTATTTCATTTTACATGTGGGTAATTCTGTAGGAATAAATTCATGAGGAGAAATGTGCCCTCTCCTTTGTCTTTCATTCTCACTATCATTAACTGCAAAATTTATAGATGAACTGTTTCCTAGTATATAAAATATCTCAAAATATAAAATTTGGTTACATAATGTTGTCATTAATCTGCTTTGAGAAGGCAGAGTAAAATATATAAGACAAAATAGAAACAGACTCCAAATCTGCAAAGTACTGTACGTCCTTCCTGTTTTCTGAATTGTTAAGAGCAATGTTCCAATTACAAATTCCTTGTACAATAAATAACTTCTAAAGATTGAATTCTGTTGGCAAAAGACTGATACAAGTAACAGAATGTCACATTCTTATTTTTCCAATTCAATAAACTTTTGTAAATACAGTTTCCATAATCAATTGTCTTTTCCTTTTATTTGGCTATGCGCTGCTTAAGGTTAGGGGTCTGACTCACCTTAATGTGCAAGAATCTCGGTATATAAAGTTCATCTATTACTCAATTATTATAGAGCATTCTACAGGCTAAATTAAGTCTCTAGCATATAACGATGATATCAAGCAATAACTTAGTAGGACATAACTACAAGATATGGTAAATACCAGTCCAAATACCCTTATCACCAATGTTATAAAAGCTTACAGTAGTGAGAGGATACAGGATACTAGTAAATGCTTCCTAACATAAACTCATACAGCTAGAAAGATCTTTGTGAAGTCACATTACTTCTGGCTCAAGACTGTGGACTGACCACAAACATTTACTTCCTCTCTCTCCTAAGACCCACCCTCTCATTAAATGATAGTGGAGGAACAGAAAGATAAAAATCAAAAACAACAGGAGAGTGAAGAGGAAGGGAAAACAGTAGCAACATTTCCACAAATTCCTAGAAGGCAGAATGCAGATGGTAGAGTAGTACTTGAAGAGACAGGGCAGAGAAAGCTTTAGTTGCAATAATGAGAGGAAGAGGCTACTGATGAGGAGGAAGCCATCCGTCCTGGTAAAGCCATAAAAACTTGTAGTCATCCGGTGTAAGGAGAGGCAAGAATGAGACGAGGAGCTAAGAACAGGGAGACTGACTAAAAGCTCCACAGGCAATAATCTATATACCCATCTCCCAAAAATGGCATGGTGGCCAGATATGTATCCCCAGGAAAAAAATATAGAAGACTTTCTTAAAAAACAGAATAAACTATTTGGGGGAGAACTAGAACAGCTGAACTCCAAATATGACACGTAGGGGTGCTCATATTAACAGCCTGCCCACCATTAACCCACATACCCTATTAAGTCCTGCCCATACTGAAGTCCCAATCAGAGTTTTATCATGTTTTAAATATAAATGGACAACCAAAACCCATCTTTTATTTGAGGAAAGGCTATAGAATAACAGAGGTTAAAAAAAAAAAAGATTATAAAAATATAATCCCTGGGGAAAATCAAAATAATTCAGAAAACAGAAAAAAAAACTATATCCTTCAAAAACTTTTAAGATACTACATTCATAAAATAAGAACAAGATGTTGCAAAAGAGAAACAGAGCTCTTAGAGCTCTTAAAAATTAAGATACCTGGGCTTCCCTGGTGGCGCAGTGGTTAAGAATCCGCCTGCCAATGCAGGGGACACAGGTTTGAGCCCTGGTCCGGGATGATCCCACATCCGGCGGAGCAACTAAGCCTGTGTGCCACAACTACTGAGCCTGTGCCCTAAGGCCCACATGCCATAACTACTGAGCCCATGTGCCACAACTACTGAAGCCCATGCACCCAGAGCCTGTGCTCAGCAACAAGAGAAGCCACTGCAATGAGAAGCCCATGCACCACAACAAAGAGTAGCCCCCGCTCTCGCCACAACTAGAGAAAGCTCAAGCACAGCAACAAAGACCCAATGCAGCCAAAAATAAATAAATAAATAAATTTATTAAAAAAGAAAATTAAGATACCTAATTATGACTGTGGTAATAAAAAATTATCAGAGGAGCTACAGGAAAGGTGGAAGGATGGAGGGAGGAGTGGAATCTGAGCAAGTTGTTTGAGACTGTGGTCCAGCAAAATAACAAGGTAACCTGTTTACCAAGACATAATTCTAAAAACACAGAATTTTCAATACACAGATTCTACACAAGGTCAAATCCAAGAGAATAATAAAGGTAAATCCCATAGTGATAACTGCAGGAGCAGGCCTGCAGAGTAATCATTCAAGCAATTTGTGGACAAAGCACAGATGGCAACTGCAGATTTAGAACAGACAGTAAATTATCACCCTTGACAATGCAAAAGGAAAATAAGAGAAGACAGAAGTTGGGAGGGTGAGGAAGAGGAATGGAAGGAAGGTCAGGGGCTAATATCTTCATCTTATAAAGTGAGGAGCCAAAAGACACCGTCTGTGGTTAACGGGAAGCTAAATAAAAGCATACTAAGTGGTCATGATTACTGCACAGAGATTTTGCTTAAGTAATAACAGTGATAACTGTGTGCCAGGCACTGACTGAGAACTTTTAGGAGCTGTTCACTTAACTATATAATACAATGCTTTAAATGATCCTTTAAAAGAAAAGAAAAGAAAAAATTTGAAGCTACAGGGTAACCAACACAGGAACCAATAGTGGTGGTAAAATTACACTACAGAGGAGAAGAGAGAGATAAAGGGTGCAGTGAAAATAGGCTGATACCTTATGCATCAGAGCAGAAAATCAAAAGATAGTAATATCTAAAATTGATATGCCAAAAAATAGAGGCATAAGCATATTACTTAGATATGTGGCGATCATCCCCAGGAGAACTAAACACTGAAACAATTTTTTTTTAATATTTTAAGTGGTTCCCTGGAGAAAGAGGACTAGGGTTGGGGAGAAATGGAACAGAGGACTACTGTTTTCATGTATTAAAAAATGTTTGAATTATTTACATTTTTAGTAAATGCGAATGATTTACTTTGATCATTTTCTTCAAATTTAGTCAAAAATATTTTTCCCCAAAAAAAGTAGCAACCTAGTCTGTCCTACTACCTCAGACAGGTGAAATTCTTTTGTATTTTAATGGTTTCCAGAGAATGATCTAACAATGAAAGGTTAGCAAGTCAGCACGTCACAAATTTTTTGGTTCACGTTGCATTTGGTAAATTAATATAAAGTGATTCTGCGAATACTAAGATGTGGCCTTTCCTAGCCTATAGTGGTCTGAAAGACACTGCTTACCCATCTGTCCCACCTTCAACATCTTTGTTCTTTATTCCTCTGTATAAGAATTGAGAGACTTTCATACCCCATTCACTAGTACAGTTTCAAGAAAGAAAATTCCTGATGAGATTATTGATACTAACCAACCAAACCTATCATCATTTCCACACGAGGCTAGAGCTTCAGTACGGGTAATTATGGCAGAGAAGGGCTGATGCAACCTAGGCAGATGCTGTAGATGGTGGACTAAATCCTACAGTAAGTCTTGCATACTATTCATGGAGGTCACAAACCAGTGGTTCAAGAGCTCAAGCCAGCCCACAAACACATGGTTTGGCCTGCATAATGCTGGCCCACATTGTAATTTTGAAGAAGTGGCCTACATCTAAAACTGAGAATTCAAATAAAAATTCAGATTTCTGCCTTTTCTCAATAAATCAGTAAGGGCAACCCCTCGAAACTGGGTAGGAGTGCCCCAATTTGCCACACCTAGGCTGCTTCCCTCATTCATGTTACCAGTCTGGCCTTGTAGCCATTTGTATTTCTGACCTTTGCTATAAAAGATAAAAGGTGTGCATGCCCACTTGACCACAATTTACTCCCTGCCAACTGCCTTACTTTGTTTTTGTTTTTGTTTTGTTTTGTTAACATCTTTTTTGGAGTATAATTGCTTTACAATGGTGTGTTAGTTTCTGCCTTACAATGGTGTGTTAGTTTCTGCTTTATAACAAAGTGAATCAGCTATACATATACATATATCCCCATATCTCTTCCCTCTTGCACCTCCCTCCCTCCCGCCCTCCCTATCCCATCCCTCCAGGTGGTCACAAAGCACCGAGCTGGTCTCTCTGTGCTATGCGGCTGCTTCCCACTAGTTATCTGTTTTATATTTGGTAGTGTATATATGTCCATGCCACTCTCTCACTTTGTCCCAGCTTACCCTTCCCCCTCCCCCTATCCTCAAGTCCATTCTCTAGTAGGTCTGCGTCTTTATTCCCGTCTTGCCCCTAGGTTCTTCATCACCATTTTTTTTTTTTTAAGATTCCATATATATGTGTTACCATACAGTATTTGTTTTTCTCTTTCTGACTTATTTCAATCTGTAGGACAGGCTCTAGGTCCATCCACCTCACTACAAATAACTCAATTTTGTTTCTTTTTATGGCTGAGTAATATTGCATTGTATTTATGTGCCACATCTTCTTTAACCATTCATCTGTCAATGGACACTTAGGTTGTTTCCATGTCCTGGCTATTGTAAATAGAGCTGCAATGAACACTGTGGTACATGAGTCTTTGAATTATGGTTTTCTCCGGGAATATGCCCAGTAGTGGGATTGCTGGGTTGTATGGTAGTTCTATTTTTAGTTTTTTAAGGAACCTCCATACTGTTCTCCATAGAGGCTGCACCAATTTACATTCCCACCAACAGTGCAAGAGGGTTCCCTTTTCTCCACACCCTCTCCAGCATTTATTGTTTGTAAATTTTTTGATGATGGCCATTCTGACCGGTGAGAGATGATATCTCAATGTAGTTTTGATTTGCATTTCTCTAATAATTAATGATGTTGAGCATTCTTTCATGTGTTTGTTGGCAATCTGTGTATCTTCTTTGGAGAAATGTCTATTTAGGTCTTCTGCCCATTTTTGGATTGGGTTGTCTGTTTTTTTGATATTGAGCTGCATGCCTTACTTTGACCAGAACTAGGACTGAAAGACAAATTTTCAAAAAGTGGTAAATCCTTCTGATCAGTATCTTAGGAGATAACACCTAAAAGCCAGAAATAAAAACTAAAGCACAAAATCCAATAGCTAGCACTGTAATCTACATTTTTCAGTAGAAGAGTCATCATTTACTTACATTTTAATGTCTCTCCAGCATATGGTATGTGCAATTTAAATCGGTCACAGTTGGGTCCAGGAGTCAATGACGTGCAGCTTTAAAAAAAAGAAAGAGAAGAAAAGAGTTTCTTAAAATCCCGCATATTTACAATATTTAATAAGTTAATAAAAAGTGATCCTTAAAGACAAACGATTAAAACACTGGCTTATAGAACAAAATAAAAGCCCTTAATGGTCATGGAGGCCAAGACACAGCAAGACTTGCACTCAAACAAATAATTCATTTCTCCCACAATAAAACCTATATGCCTTCTAAAAATAAATACCAACACTGCATCAACTACTTCTCTCAAAGAAGTGTATCTCGACTTTGAAAACAGGTATATGATCCAAAACAGGTCTGTAGTCTTTGATGTCAAGAGCTGTAAAAGAAGAGTAGTTTTATGGTCATATTTTAAATATAGACTCTTGGTTTTCACTCAGTTAGTACTAAAAAGAGCCCACTTGTGGTCTTTTTCTGGTACCAGATGGTTTTCTCTCTTTTCCCGAAAATGAGGCGCTTCCTCTAGATTTGGCACCCCATAACTTACATCTGTAGCAGAGCACAATGCACTGCACTCAGTTTCAGATAAAATGCAAATCTAAAAGGGGGGTGAGTTAGTCACCCAGGTCTCAACAGCTTGTTTTTTTTTTTAATCTATTACTTCACAAAGTTATACAGTACTCTTTGTTCTTTACAGAGATTTACTTTGTAAGATATCTCTCATAATCTTCTGAGTCATAACTTCAACTGCATAACAGCAGTATTGGCTTCATAAATTAATAAAATATTAATATGAAGTCAGTCAAGGAAGTTGTATGTCTTCATTTAGTCAAAAAAAAGCAAGGTTTTTAATTTGTAAAGAAGGCTAATTTTCATTCATAATTCCAAAACTGCCTATGAAACATTTCTGAAAAAGAACCTACAAAAGTAGTTTAAGGAATGGAAGCATTGTTAGAACAAATGTACAACTTTCCGAGACGGCCACTTTGAAGGGCAACAGTCATTTGAAACTAAATTTAAGAAGTGCTGGCTCGAAGAAAAACTAACTCAGATCTCAGATTAACTATTACTTTTTCCCAAAACTATTTGAATGTGAAAGAGAAAAGAAGCAGACAGAAACTTTAATGTATTTAACATAAATCACTAGGTTGATTATTCCTCTTTACCTTTAGGGGCCAATAAAAATATTAGTTTATAAACTAAACAAAATTGCACTAGTCATTGCAGAGTAATCTACTTTAATGTTTTACAGGTTTTAAGAACACAGTCTCCTTTACCTTTCAATATAAAAAATTCTTCAGGGCACATTTTATTAAAGGTACTAAAATATTTCTCTTATAGTATAATCTTTTCTAGCTCACAACATAGTAGTTCTTTGAAAACGTTTATGGGAAACACATAAATTTTCGCATTATAAAATACAAAGGGACAGAAATGACCCTATAAGCAACACTAAGAATTTTTTCTCTTATATTCAACCAGCAATGTTTTTAAATGATTTTTTTTAAAAATATTCAATCAAGTGTCTTTTGGGGTCTTGAAGATCATCAAATTACCTACACTGCTTAATGACTGAAGTTATTAATAGTACAGGAAATCCTCAGGATTAATCTGATTCTGGTTTGTTTGAATAACTCATCCTTCTTCAATGTGAATTAGGTTTCTAGATTCTTACATTCACGGTGGGGCCACACTTTATATTATTCACTTTATGCCTTAACCATGACTAGGAAAGTGCTTTTGTGCTCTGCCTCTTCACCTTCCTCCCTTCCTACTTGAAGGGCTGGTTCCAGCCACCTCAGGGTGTAGAAAAATACATTCCTCCACCTGCGTGATTCACTCACTGATTCTTTTCACTTAGATAAGATTTACTGAACATTGTTCTATGTGTTAGGAATACAGGGTGGACAAGACAGACAAGAGCTACAGTCTCACGATAATTAAATTCTAGCGAGGGACGGAGAAATGATAAAAAAAGAGACAAACACACAAAGATGGTTTAAGATTGCTAAATGTGATGAAGAAAATAAAACAGCGAGCTGCAATAAAACAGGAGCCACATTACACTGGAAGACTGGGGAAGACCCCTGGAGGAGGTGAAATCCGAAACCTGAATAACACGAAGGGGCCAACCATGAAAGCTCTGGGGAAGAGCGTTCCAGCTAGAGGAAACAGCTGGTGCAAAGGCGTGAAGGCAGGAACAAGTTTGATATTTCTGGGGGAAGGAATCTTGCTAAGTCTGGGCAATGCGGCTAGAGCAGAGTGACTGAGAGAGAAAACAGCAAAAGATTAGGACAAGAGATTAAGCAAGGGACAGACCACGCAGAGCCTTGGAAGTGGTGGCGGTTGATCCAGGTTTTACTCTAAGCACAAAGGAAGGTTTTAGGAAGAGTAATATTATCTGATTCTAAGCTTTTAAAAGATTACCCAGTATACTGTATGGAAAAGGGAACTGTAAAGAGGCAAAACGGAAACGAGGAGACCAGAAACGAGTCCATTTCAGGCCAAGAATGATGCTAGGTACTTGGATGAGGGAAACAGCAGTGGCAAGGGAGACCAGAAGATTTATTCAACAGGGACAACTAGCGGAGAAGCTCACGTTTAAGGAGAAGGGAAGTCAAGAGCTGAAAGTGTGAGATGACAGCCAAGTCTCACATGGACACAGAGGCAGATCCATGGGTGGGCCAGCCAATCTATACAGGCCACTAACACAGCACGAAAAAGAAGAAAAGATAGAAGAAAAACTCACCTTAGAAGAGTCCTGTTGTTGGAAAGATCACTTACTCGAAGTGGGGATGGTGTCAGGGGTAATACTCCTCAAACAGGAGTATAAACAGGTTATGTCACTAATCTCCAGTGAACTGTAGGGCCTCTGTTTTGCTGAGAGGTATACACAAATTTGGGGGCCAAGAACTGAACTGTTCAAGGGAACAGAGGCAAGAAAGGCTAAGCTGGTCTCTCTCTCCTAAAAAGTAGTCAGCTTCTCCTCCAATTAAATACTGAGAAAATTATTTAAAATATCTTGTTATGCTCTGTCTTTCATATTACCTAGGATAAATAGCTTTATGGGAAACAAACCAATGTCATGTTACCTAAAGGTTCTTTTAAGATTAAACTAAAATGTTTCCCCTTTTTTAATTACCTCTGTCTAAAACTGGGTTTGGATGGACTTCCCTGGTGGCGCAGTGGTTAAGAATCCACCTGCCAATGTAGGAGACACGGGTTCGAGCCCTGGTCTGGAAAGATACCACATGCCGCGGAACAACAAAGCCCGTGCATCACAACTACTGAGCCTGTGCTCTAGCGCCCGAAAGCCACAACTACTGAGCCCGTGTGCCACAACTACTGAAGCCCAAGAGCCTAGAGCCCGTGCTACGCGACAAGAGAAGCCACCACAATGAGAAGCCCACACACCGCAGAGAAGAGGAGCCCCCACTCACCGCAAGTAGAGAAAGCCCGCGAGCAACAATGAAGACCCAATGCAGCCAAAAGTAAATAAATAAAATTTTAAAATTTATTAAAAAACATAAAATAAATAAAATAAAATTGGTTTTGGTCATGTTATTTAATATACCATGAAATTTCAAATCACACTCAAAGAGTGTTTTTCTGTTAATCAAAAAAGGGCACGGGTTAAAAAATACTGAAAACCACATATGGATAGTATGGCTCCACGTACGGAAAAGATAGATCAATGTGTGTGTATTCCTATGTACATAACAGATTTCAAAAGGACCATCACCAAAATGTAGCAGGATTTGGGGTGATTTTTAGAATGTTCTTCAACTACCTTTCTGCATTGTTTTGATTAATAATGAACATGAACTATTCTACAATTATATAAATATTTTAAAGCTAAATACATTCTTTTTATATTTGTCTCAGGAAACTTGGCTATGATGGCTTGATTTATCTTTTTCTTCTAAAGTGCTTCACTCCTCTTCAAAAGGAAAGAAGGCAGGATGATCTACCTATAAAGAGTCTTCAGGTAAAGTATATGAAAGTCTTTATATTGTGATATCACAAAATGTCACATTTGTAACATTTATTATCTCTCACAGTTTCTTATGTGGCAGGGTTTGGGAATGGCTTGGCAGGGCAGTTCTGGTGTAAGGCCTCCCATGAAGCTGCAGTCAAATGCAGTTACAGAGAACTAATACAGTGGGAAAGTTCATTCTCCTAGAAAGGCACTTCCTTACACAAGTATGAAAATGCTAGTAAATAAAAAGCTACCAACTTCATTAAAATTATATTTGTATAATGGCAACTTGTCCTAACACACAGTTAGATCTAAGGTTTAAAAAACCAATATTCCAAACTGAGTATCTTTTAATAGTAAAATAATTTTTAAATGACTTAGAAATTGCTGACAATTTAAATGTAATTTCAAATTTGTCTCTCAACTATATTTTTTTGTTTAATTTTTTTTTTTTTTTTTTTTTTTGCCACGCCAAGCAGAGGCTTGTGGGATCTTAGTTCCCTGATCAGGGATTGAACCCACGCCCTCAGCAGTGAAAGCACGGAGTCCTAACCACTAGACCGCCAGGGAATTCCCTCTCAGCTATACTTCTTGAGTGCTTACTACAGGTCAGGCAGTGTGCTGGGCACTGGGAATACAGCAGTGACAAGAACAAAACACATATCTTGGCATTATAACATAAAAAGGATTTTTGGATGAACTATGCTCTAAAAATGTATCTTTCACTAAATTCTAATTACCTCAATATCTGGGGACTCAAGATTTTAAAGTTTAACATGGGGAAGAACAAAGTGGGTTGAGTTCCCTTTTAAAAAGATTATGCAAGTGGGAATTCTCAAGTGGGGATTCAGGTTATCAACAAATCAGGCAGTTTACTCTGGTTCTTTATTACAGAAATTGCAGCTAACCATTGGCACGTTGAAATGCTAAGCATAATAACCTTCTTATACTCTCATTCCTATGATCTCTTATTTTACATCTAATCACGACTCTCAGTGTTATTATTGATCTATTTTCTAATTGTGGTTTGTTTTTCCTACCAGATCTAAGATTCTTGGTGCCAAGAACTGCTTTACAGTTTTTAAAAATGTCTTACTACAGCATCTAGCACAGTGCTAAGCACCCAGCACTGATGAAATGTTACTGTATGATCGTAATCATCAGCTAAACTCAAAAACTGTCATTTTACAGATGACAGCAGATTAGAAACCACTTCCACTTCTGGCCACATCTTATTCTCCTGGGCCTAAGCATCTTTTCTTTTTTTTTTTTTTTTAAATTTTTATTTATTTATTTTTGGCTGCGTCAGGTCTTCATTGCTGTGTGCAGGCTTTCTCTAGTTGTGGCGAGTGGGGGCTAATGATCTTCATTGCGGTGCACGGGCTTCTCATTGCAGTGGCTTCTCTTGTTGTGGAGCACAGGCGCCAGGCGTGTGGGCTTCAGTAGTTGCACCTCACGGGCTCTAGAGCACAGGCTCAGTAGTTGTGGTGCATGGGCTTAGTTGCTCCGTGGCATGTGGGATCTTCCCGGACCAGGGATCAAACCTGTGTCCCCTGCACTAGCAGGCAGATTCTTATCCACTGCGCCCCCAGGGAAGCCCAAGCCTAAGCATCTTTAAATCATCTTTAAATCTCTAGAATCCAGCAGCACTGGTGTCCAGAACGTGGCTACTCCACCGACTATGTATGGAGATAAAGGTTTGCTGAATGAAAGGTTTGCGTAAGACTTGATTCCCGGTCTAGTGCTCTTTTCCTGACAAAAACTGATGATTCAACTGGAATTGGGAAGGCGCTCTCGTCCTCACCTCTGAGAAAGCTGAAAGTGTGACTATTTGTGGAAGGTCCTCCCTTTGAAGAGTTGTGCATGCAACTCAGAATTTAAACTTAAAGTCATTACCTAAAATTACTGTTTTCACAAGAAATAATAATAACAACAACAGCTAACATTTGTTGGGCATTTACTATGTGGCGAGCACTGTTCTAAGTTCTTTAATTAGATTAAACTATTTAAGCCCACGGCAACCTTCAGAAATAGATGCTATTATTATCTCCATTTTACAGATGAGGAAACTGAGGCATACAGAAGACATGCAACTTGCTAGTAAGTGACAGAGCTGGGATCCAAGCCCAGGATGTCCAGCTCCAGGGCCCATTTTCTTAACCACCAAACTAAATCATCTCTCAATAATTAAAGGGGAAACCATCAGACTTACTGGAAAATGTGAATTATAACTCTTTTCAACAAATGTGTTTTTATTAAGTACTTATAATACTGGAAAGTAAAAGGTGACAATAAGTTGCCAAGAAGTGTCCAACCACATGTGCTTTAATGAAAAGAAAATGATTTCTCAGTAATAAGAACTGTATACATGTAAATCAATGATGCAAAAGAGGGAACAAGGCCCTTATAACTTGATTAAATAAGCGCTACAATGTTGACACTCTTGATTTATTCAGCAAACTCTAAATAAATAGTGAAACATAAATTTGGATTTGAATCCTCTTTAAATTATTACTTGTTCCTAATTACTGAGATCAAACTCAAATTAGTAGAGTTTCACTCTAAAGAGGAAAAGGTAGGCAATTTCACAACACTTTATATGATTTGAGTGACAACCAAGAATTAATCTTGATTAACAAAGTTATATGAAGATATTCTACAACATTTAAGACATCAGCATTTTTAAGACAATGCAAAATATATGCTTTCTAGCTTAATGCTAAACCTATTATTTGACATACTTTCTGGAAAAAATAATGACAAACCATTTCTATTCTTCAAGCCACCTAAAAAGAACAAAGTAGATGAGTCTAGGGTTCCTTCCCTGAGTCTACGTCAGTTTCCTTTACCCTGACTATTAATTCACCATTTGGCATGTTCTCCTACATAGCTTCCTGTTTTCTTGATAATGACGTTTGTGCTTAACCAACAATATTTAACAGCAGCTAAGAAGGAAGTCTTCAGCTTTGGCAACCTAAAATAACAGGTGAGTATAAAGAAAAAACAGGCTCAAAGACCAATAACTGCATTTTAAATAACTATTAAGTTATAAATTAGAGTGAATTATTGTTAGTTGATATTCAGCACATTTCCATCTTACAGAATTAATTTATTTTCTCTGAACTAAATCCAACAACAATAATTCCACTCAGACTAAATCAGTTTCAAAATTATCAGTTTCTAGACTGAAATTCAGCAGTAAAGAAGCTAGAAGACGGAAGTAGGATATCTTAACAGCTATCTAAATAATCTATAAAATGGGCATTTTATCTGTGAAGGCATCTGAACCTCTGATTCACAGAATCTTTCACCCTCAGTCTTGGAAGGGAATTATGGTACGTCTAAGTTGACTATATCAAAACCCACTAGGTCAAGTCTTAGGCCTTTCTACAAGAAGACTCATGAATTAAAATTGGTAAAAGGAGGCAGCAAAATCACACTGAAGTAGATGTTTTAGATCAGGGGTCTCCAACCCCCAGGCTGCGGACCAGTACCGGTCTGCAGCCTGTTAGGAACCGGGCCTCACAGCAGGAGGTGAGCAGTGGGTGAGCGAGAGAAGCTTCATTTGCCGCTCCCCATGGCTTGCATTACCACCTGAACCATCCCCCCTCCCCCGTCCATGGAAAAACTGTCTTCCACGAAACTTGTCCCTGGTGCCAAAAAGGTTGGGGACCGCTGTTTTAGATCATTATCCAGGAGAATGAAACTACCTACTTGATGACATATGATGTTCCTGATATACCAAATACATCCTCTACATCTCTAAAGCCTAAAATCTATTTCTGGGCCCTACTAGAAAGTGATAGATTTAATTCTTAGCATAGGAATCCAAAATGCCATTACCAGAATAAGTGAGTCAGCCCAGAATGTTTTAAAAATTATAAAATTAAAATATTCAAAAATATGTGTTTGCCAGTTCATGTGGCATCAACTGTTATTCTCAGTTTCCATGCTATATCTCCATTTATAAATGAGAGATTTCAACTCTACTTTAGAGTAGGGAGTATTTTTAAATCTTAGTAGGTGTTCCTATAGCAAAAATGTGGTTTAAATTGCAATATGATTTCAGTAGGAATGATGGGCTCAAATACTATTTTTAGCAGTTAACTAGGAGGGGGGGAATCCTTTAACTTTCTGAGATAGATGCTTAGCTCATTACTGTCCAACCTTTCTTCTTTTCTAATACGTGCATTTAATTCACTCTGCTAACAGAATAAAAAAGAAAATTAAGAGGATTATCTCAATAAGTGCAGGATAAGTGTTTGATAAAATTAAATATCCATTTATGATTTTTAAAACTCTTTGAAAACAAGGACCAAAAAAAGAAACTTCTGGGGCTTCCCTGGTGGCACAGTGGTTAAGAATACACCTGCCAGTGCAGGGGACACAGGTTCGAGCCCTGGTCCGGGAAGATCCCACATGCTGCGGCCCAACTAAGCCCGTGCGCCACAACTATTGAGCCTGCGCTCTAGAGCCTAAGAGCCACAACTAGTGAGCCTGTGTGCCACAACTACTGAAGCCTGCGTGCCTAGAGCCCATGCTCCGCAGCAAGAGAAGCCACTGCAATGAGGAGCCTGTGCACCGCAATGAAGAGTAGCTCCTGCTCGCCGCAACTAAAGAAAGCCCACGTGCAGCAACGAAGACCCAATGCAGACAAAAATAAATAAAATAAGTAATTTTTTTAAAAAAAGAAACTTCCTTAATATGATAAAGGCCATCTACCCAAAACCTACAGCAACATCATACTTAGTAACAAAATGTTAAAATTTTCCCTTTGAGATAGAGAATCAGACAAGGATATCCTTTCTTACTACTTTTACTTAACACTGTACTGGAGGTCCCGGCTAGTACACAGTATGTAGCATGGGGAAATAAGGATATAAATATTGGAAAGGAAGAAATAAAACTATACTTATTTGCAGATAATATGACTGCATGTAGAAAGCTTTTAAAATCTTCATCTGCATCATTGGAAATAATATGTGAGTTTAGTAAAGTTGCTAGACAAAGAACATACAACAAAAATCAACTGTATACTGTATATGTACATCTATATACCATCAACAATCAGTTAAAAAATAAAAACTTTTAGAAAGATGCCATCGAAAATAACATCAAACAATCAAATACATAGAAACAAATGTCACAAAAGATGCACAAGAACACTATTTAGAAAGCTATTATTAAGAAGAAAATAAAAAATGAACATAGATATCGTGTTAACAGATTAAAAGAAACATAATGACAAGATGATAGTTCTCCTTAGGTTGATCTGAAACCTGAAAGGCAGATTCTAAATGGAATGTTAAGAACCAAGAATAGACCAGATTCTCTTGAAGAAGAAAACTTGAGAGAATTATTTACAATAACCAAAAGGTGGAAGCAACCCAAGTATCCACCGACTGAGGAATGGATAAACAAAATGTAATATATACATATAATGGAATGTTATTCAGCAGCCTTAAAAAGAAAGGAAATTTTGGGACTTCCTTGGTGGTCCAGTGGTTAAGAATCTGCCTTCCAATGCAGAGGGTTTCGAACCCTGGTCAGGGAACTAAGATCCCACATGCCACGGGGCAACTGAGCCCTCGTGCCACAACTAGAGAGTCTGCGTGCCACAACTACTGAGCCCACACGCTCTGAATCCCACGCACCACAACTAGAGAGAAGCCTGTGCGCCACAACAAAGAGCCTGCCCACCGCAACGAAAGATCCTGCGTGCCACAACTAAGACCCGATGCAGCCAAAATCAATCAATCAATAAAAAGCAAGGAAATTTTGACATATGCTACAACATGGATAAACCTTGAAGATATTATACTAAGTGAAATAAGCCAGTCACAAAAGGACAAATACTGTATGATAACATTTATATGAGGTACCTAGAGTAGTCAAATTCAAAAAGACAGAAAACAGAATGATGGTTGCCAGGGGATGAGGGGAAAGGAGAAATAGTGTTTACTGGGTACAGAGTTTCAGGTTTGCAAAATGAAAAAGTTCTAGAGATGGATGGTGATGATGACTGCACAACAATCTGAATATACTTAATGCCACTGAACTGTAAACTTAAAAATGGATAAAATAGTAAATTTTATGTTATATTTTACCACAATAAGGAAAAAAACGCAGTAGGAGAACTTACTCTATTGGATATCAAAAATTACTATAAATCATTAAAATAATGACATTGGTACAAAGACAGACAAATAGAACAGTGGAACAGAATAGAGACTCCAGAGAAAGAGCCTCACATATCTGGACAGTTGATTTATGACAAAGGCATCTTTACACAGAAGTAAGGAAAGGAAATTGTTTTCGATAAATGGTGCTGGGTCGACTGGGTATACTTACAGTGAAAAATATGAAACCTGATCCCTACCCTTGTAATATTCCACAAAAATCAAGTCTAAGTGGATTGAAGCTCTGAATGTAAACAGTGAAGAAAAATATTTTTGGAAGATAACTTGGGATGGAGAGAGATAATGTAAGAATATCTTCAAGAACTTGGGGTGAACAAAAATTCCCCAAAAGCACTAACTATAAGGGAAAAGATGGGTAAACAGGATCACCTTAATATTAGATCTCCTGTTCATCAAAAAACACCATTAAGGGAGTGAAAGACAAGCCACAGAGTGAGAGATGATATCTGCAACATATAAAATTGATTAAGGGCTCATATCCTGACCATATAAAGAACTCCTGTAGTGTTAATAAGAAAAAGATAACTAAGTTAGCAGACCCAAAGGAGCACTTCATAAAAGGAGATCCAGGGGTCTCCCTGGTGGTGCAGTGGTTGAGAGTCCGTCTGCCAATGCAGGGGACACGGGTTCGTGCCCCGGTCCGGGAAGATCCCACATGCTGCAGATCGGCTGGGCCCGTGTGAGCCATGGCCGCTGAGCCAGCGCATCCGGAGCCTGTGCTCCGCAACGGGAGAGGCCACAACAGTGAGAGGCCCGCGTACGGCAAAAAAAAAAAAAAAAAAAAAAAAAAAGGAGATCCAAATGGTCAATAAACTTATGAAAAAGTGCTTATGCAACTTCACATTTTCCTTTCACATAATACTAAATCATTTTGAAACAGCTGTTTTCATGATCTTCATCTCTTTTTTTGGGGGGGGGGGCGGTACGCGGGCCCCTCACTGCTGTGGCCTCTCCCGTTGCGGAGCACAGGCTCCAGACGCGCAGGCTCAGCGGCCATGGCTCACGGGCCCAGCTGCTCCGCGGCATGTGGGATCTTCCCGGACCGGGGCACGAACCCGTGTCCCCTGAATCGGCAGGCAGACTCAACCACTGCGCCACCAGGGAAGCCCTTCACCTCTTCTTTAATTGAATTTTTCTTAACTCTTACGGAAACATTTCCAAAAATATGTGATTGGGGATACACATTTCCTTACTCCAAATCAATTTATAAGTATTTGTTGAACATTATTACTAAGATAACTATATAAAGTGTTACACCTAACAGGTCAATGGTCCATGGTCTGTCTTCAAGTGAGTATGTAAGACAACGCACTAGGATGCAGGAAGAAAAACTTAGGGGAAAAGAGTGTGTGTGTGTGTGTGTGTGTGTATGCATATATATGTATATGTATGTGTGTGTGTATATATATATGCAATATATGTATATGTACATGTGTATATATATATGGACAGAGAGAGAGAAATTAATCCTTACCAATATGTAGTATACAGATTGACCCTGGCACTCTCTTTCAGTTCCCATGTAGTTGTTCATGTGCCCTGAGTTTAAAAAGATTACTTTTTCAGGTATGACAAGTGAAAATGCCATATTAAAATTACGTAAATTATGTTTACAGTAGTGCTTATTTCATTTTATATCATTTTTAAAATTTTTATTTTATATTGGAGTATAGTTGATTAACAATGTTGTGCTAGTTTTGGGTGTACAGTAAAGTGATTCAGTTATACATATACATATATCTTTTTTCAGATTCTTTCCCATATAGGTTATTACAGAATACTGAGTAGAGTTGCCTGTGCTATACAGTAGGTCCTTCTCGATTACCTACTTTATATACAGTAATAGTGTGTATATCATTCTTTTTAATATATGTCATATATGTTTTATAATATACAAGTATGTTTTATAATTAAATAAATATGCATGTATTAGGGGTTCATAATCAAATTATTTGAGGTACATAATCAAAAAAGATCACTGCTATAAGAGTTACAGAAAGGAGTCTCTATTCTCAAGAACCTTGAACTGTATAATCAGAAGACAAAAATCAAACCTGTGAAAGTCAAACAAGGCACAAGTTAAATAACAATTCAAGACAACAATAGATACAAGTCACAAAGCAATTAACATGATTAATTGCCAAATTAGTGGTTAAAGAAAATAAGCACAATAGGAGTTGAGACAGCAGAGAAACCACTTTCAGCAGGTAGTCAAGGAAGGTTCACTGGAACCCGGGCTCTAAGAATTAATTGGATCTGATCAAGAGAGAGGAAGGAAAAATAAGTACCTGCAAGTGTCCTTAAATAGGGCAAAACCAAGGAGACAGATGCTCTGCTAAAACAAAAGCTCTATAATAAACTAGAGTACATTAAACCTTGGATCCCTTAATGCTCAGCAGCCTACCTGGTGGCACACAGGAGGCACCTGAAAACTACTGCATATATAGTACAGGTGAGCAAGTGGAGCCGGAGAGGACAAGTGTACCCCAAGGTCATATCAAAGTTGAAACAAATTACATAAATGTCCTGGACGGATTCCTATTCCAACTGTGGGAATGCTGGTGATTCTTACATTAAAAAATATTACAGGGCTTCCCTGGTGGCGCAGTGGTTGAGAGTCCGCCTGCCGATGCAGGGGACACGGGTTCGTGCCCCGGTCCGGAAAGATCCTACATGCCGTGGAGAGGCTGGGCCTGTGAGCCATGGCCGCTGAGCCTGCGCGTACGGAGCCTGTGCTCCACAACCAGAGAGGCCACAACAGTGAGAGGCCCGCATATCACAAAAAAAAAAAAAAAAAAAAAAAAATTATAGAAATCCCCAGGGACAAGGCCAACTTACATACTATTTTTTACAATTAATGTACAACATAATTTTAGAAAAAGCTATTTTTATATAAAACACTTAATTTGTTCAATAAAAATATTCCTGTAACAGTTTTAGGCCACCATTTTCATTCCTTGACCCCAAACATGACCTAAATGGATGTATTCCCTATTCTCTGAACTCTGCTTTATATTTTATACCGTTTATAACCTATATGCTAAATCCCAATCTCAATTCCTGCTCCTTACAGGAAAGGACTGGAGAGTATTTATCTTGGCATGCTCCAGTGGCTCACGTTCTCAAGGGAATGAACTAGCAGAGCTTTGATCTTTCTCTTACTGATTTTCATGATATTCGTTTTATTTGTTTGTATCTCCACAGTGCCTCACACTTACTAGGTGCTCAGTATATTACTTCTTATAAAAAATAAATTTGAACACTGCTATATTTAAAATAGATAACCAACAAGAACCTACTGTATAGCACAGGGAACTCTGCTCAATATTCTGTAATAACCCAAATGGGAAAAGAATTTGAAAAAGAATACATACATGTATATGTATAACTGAATCACTTTGCTGTACAACTGAAACTAACACAACATTGTTAATCAACTATACTCCAGTATAAAATAAAAATTTAAATAAATAAATAAATTTGAGTGAACATGAACAGTGCAAAGGCAGGGTACAGAAAAGAATAAATGGAAAACTGGTAGGGGACAGGGGAGGACAGAGAGAAGAAAAAACAAGAAAAAGTAGAAGAGTGAACTGCAGTGGAAACAGACAACACAGTGGAGGTAAAAATGGAGAAGGGGAGAGAGAATGGGAGAGCGGAGGGAAAAGGGAGAGTTAACAGATTCTGAAGTATCATTAAAGGATTCCCTTTCCTGCTGGTGAGAGGTGCTTTCCAAAGATGAAAGAAAAGTTTTTTAAATTCTCAAATTCTTCTCTTTAAGTGATTATGAAAAAACTTAGCATCTGCTATATGAGCATATCTGGAACTACAAGATAATGGGACAAATGTGCCATCCACGGATTTCAGGTGTAGGTGGTTTTAGAGGATTTTTTTCTTAGATTGCCATTTGAGATACAATTGTTATACACTATGAATTTTAAAGCCTCGTGCAGGTTAAATAATCGGTCTCTTCCTTGGTTTCCTCATCTGTAAAATGGGGATGATAGTCACACTCCATGGAGCTGTTATGAGGATCCACTGACTTGATATATATAAAATGCTTAGAACAGGGCCTGGTACAGAGTACGTAATTACTGTTAGGAGTATTCAAAAGCACAAATTGCAGAACCAGAAATATGGAGAAGGAAAGTCTATCTCAAACACTGTATTCATTAAAGCCTTAATTTTGCTTGGGTAATAATTTTCAGAATTTAAAGCAAACAAGCAAAAAAAAAATCTTCAATTGACCCCCTCACCTCATTACTATGCCTTCTTTATTCCACAGACAAAAATTATCAGAGGGGGTCCCATCGTGCAGAAATTGAATCAGAGCAGTAAAATGATTTTCCCAGGTCCCAAGTCAAATCTAATGGAGCCCAGGATGCCCCTCATATTGCACAGCAGGACCCACAGGGGAAGAAAGAGAAGAATATCAGCTGGAGGGTGTAAGTGGTGGCAGAGCCGGAAGAGAACAGGAGCCATCAGAGAAAAACAAGGAGGGGAAGCCTCTGGTCTAGACCAGAGGCTTTCACACCTTTCTGATACACAGTAAGAAACTTATATATCACCACTTTGTACCACCACTCACTACACACACATGCGCTGAGTATATATGTACATATATGGGTACGTGTGTATACACGAGTGTCTATGTGTCTATATATACAAATTGAAACATTTTTCTGTAATACTTAGCTCTACTACATGAAATGCACTGATATTTTTTATTCAATTCTATCCTATTTCATATTTTTTTAATGTAGATCGAGACCCACTAAAATGATTTTATAACACACCAATGGGTTACAACCTGCCAATGGTTTGCAACACAAAGCTCTGTCCAATACAACCTCAGAGAATATAATTTCCAGAAAAATGAAGATAACAGTACTGTACTCCACACTGGTTAAAACCATCCCTCAAACACGTCATTCAGCTCTAGGTATTACACTTTGAGAAGTAGAGAGACTAACTGGATCACATTCAGAAAAGCCAACAAGAATGGTAAAAGGACACAAATCACATGGTATAAGCAAAGGCTATGTGTCAGCCTGCAGAAGAGAAAAATACAAAACGTGACAGCTATCTTCATTTATGTGAAGTACTGTTGCATCGAGGATTCATTGCTTGTTCCATACTGTGTCAAGATGTAGAAGTGACACAAAAGCACTTTCTAACAGCACAGCTGCCCAATAAGTGGCCTTGGGACTCATGGAGTTTCCCTGTGACTGGAGATACTCAGGCACAGCCTGGACAGGCGCTTAGCAGGGAAGCTAAGAAGGGGCTAATATATCACATGGTGGTTGTTAGAAGGGGCTAATATATCACATGGTGGTTGTTAGGGTTTAATGCCTTCCAATCCTGAAATTCTGTTAACTCTAGACTAGATTAAGACAATATTATACTATAACACGACTTAAAAAGCCAACACCAGTTTTTTATTAAGTTTTTATAAAAAAATGAATTCTACCATGAACTACATTAAACCACCTGAAATGGCAAATGTTGACATTTTAACAAAAAACAATATAATAAAAATTGACTTAATGTGCCCAGCCCAGTCAATAAAAATCATCAGTTTTGACAGAAAAAGTGAAATGCCACCCAAGTCACTGGCATAGTGTTAAGATGTTTATCAACTTAGAAAATATAAATCCATATATAGCTTTAACAAGCAAATAGCAAAAAATGTTTGATTTTTTTTTTTTTTTTTGGTGGGGGTGGGGTGCCGTGCCGCACAGCATACGGGATCTTAGTTCTCCCACCAGGGCTCAAACCCGCACCCCCTGCAGTGGAAGCGTAGAGTCCTAACCACTGGGCGGCCAGGGAAGTCCTAAAATGTTTGATCTTTAAAATGCGCAGGAATAAAGGAAGAAGGTTCCCCCAAAAAAGACTATATTGTAAACATTCTCTCCTTACTCAAAAGTCATGCTTCTTTGGTCTATATGTAGAATACACAAACAAAGTAATCATGCTTTGTCTGAATTTTTACTAAACCAACTAACTGAAAGTTTTGAGAGAAGTCTTCATTCTTATAACCTTCTACCATATTTGTTCTACTGTATTTGTTTCAAACGAAAAAGAAACCAGTATCTCAGATTATGCAATGTGTAGCTAGGAATTACTTATCACTAATGTACTACACTGTCTCACCCCTCAGATAGAATTCTCAAAAAGGCCAACTCCGGGACTGTCAGAATGTAGAAATCCTCTGAATAGTGACACTCAAAGTGGGGCCCATGGACCAGTACTAGACTATAAACTATTACTAATCCATGATGAGACAAGCACAGATACTGAGAGTAAGAATTTAGAAACTTTTAGAGCAATTTATAAGAGTAGTTTTAATTTTGATGAATCTAATATAAAGAAGAATTTAATATAAATATTTCATTTTTCTAGTAATTCTTTCTTATTATATTTTAGAAAAGTATCAGTTGGTGACAGACTGGACTTTTTTTAAAACTCTAGTCCTTCATCAAAGACAGTCTGAGAAACATTTATCTAAATATCCTTTAAATGCTGAAGGTCCTTGACCATAAAGATAAACTGCTTTACTTTGATGTCCCCCAATCTCTCTATTCCCTTTGGTTTTCCCACTACAGTAACAAACACTATTTACTCCTTGCCAAGTGTTCTTTTGATATCCCTGCTAAGTTGACAATAATATCAATATAGCTCACTGCTTAAAATTTATCATTGGATTATCTATCTGTCTGCTCAGAATTTGTAACACTACTTCATTTGCATCCAGATGTACCTCCAACATGTTCTTGGATTCATTCCTTTTAAGAAGATACTAACTAATTTGATGATCCAGTTTGGAGGGGTCACCCAATCTTATAATATGACTGCTGGCATAATCTGTGGCAGTAAGTCATAATTTTTTAGGAAGTCTAAAGATAGTATAGCTCAGTTCTAAATCCTAGGCCTCCACACCTAAAGTAGTGGCCTGCTGCGTCCTGAACTCATGACTAAAGACCTGATACCTCTGCAATTCTGCCAATCTACCTGGACTCTCAATTCTTCATTTGAACTATTTGGTCCCCAGAATCCCTTCTGATTACACAGTCTTTTGTTTCTTACACAAATATGTACAAAGATGGATATAATAAATATATAGTAGTCCCCCCTTAAATGCAGTTTTCCTTTCCAAGATTTCAGTTACCAACGGTCGAAGTCTGAAAATATTACATGGGAAATTCCAGAAATAAACAGCTCATAAGATTTAACTTTCATGCCCTTTCTGAGATCTCGGGCTGTCCCATCAGGAATCCCCAGCCATGTCACAGTCTGTTCCTGACATCCAACTGCTGACATCATCAGGGCTCAGTGATCCAGGACCACCTGAAGCAGATGGTCCTCCTCCTGACCAACCATCAGGTCATTAGTAGCCTAACACTAAGTCACAATTCCTGTACCATTTACCTCACTTCACCTAATCATGTAGGCGTTTGATCATCTCCCATCATCTTAAGAAGACAAAGGGTACTTAACAGTACAAGATATTCTGAAAGAGAGACCACAGTCACATAACTTTTTTACCGTATATTGTTATAACTGTTCTCTTTTATTATTGTTGCTGTTAATCTCTTACTGTGCCTAATTTATAAATTAAACTTTATCATAAGTATATATGGAGCTCAGTACTATCTGTGGTTTCAAGCATCACTGGAGGTTCTTGGAACATATCTCCCATGGATAAAGGGAGACTAGTGTATTTATAAAAACCTGCCAATAACAACTCCTAAAGACATTTTTATTATCCAAAAATATAATCAATACTACTCTTAGGAAAAATTAAATAAATACACAGGGCTGTGCTATAAGAAATCATTCCAGAATGCCAATAGTTACATACTTTTAGTTAAAATGTGCAACATCACTTAAGCTTCCAACTGTTCAATAACTTGAATAATGGAAAAAAGCAAAAAAAAAAATATGAAGGAGTCTGAGAATTTAGGTCAAAGAATGAATCAGTGACAGACAATAAAATAACTACATGTGTTTAACTTCTGCCCCAGTTCCAACTATGAAATTGTTTAGTCTTTAATTTGTAGACATCTACAAGCTCTTGTCAAATTATCTACAACACTGAGAGCCAGCTCATTTGTAGTAACTTATTGCCTAGAAAATATTGTTATTTTAGACAGCTACTTTTTCTGAATGACTTCTAATACTGACCTCTTCCTGATGTTTAAGTTTTAGTCTCAACTGCCTAAGAAATTTCTGAAATCTATCCAGTAAATGGGTTTTCTTACTACCATATCTAAAGATGTCTCACAAATGTAGATGGCCAAAACACCTGTTTCACAGTATACTATATTAATAAGTGATTCCTATCTTTTTCTGGCCAATGCTTTCTTGAAAAATAAATAAATAATATCTGGTAGAGAAGACCTGGGATCCAGTCCTGTTCTCCACAACGTATCAGCTAAGTAACCCTGAATGTGTTACTTAATCTCTCTGAGATTTATGTCCTCACATGTTTTTAAAAAAATTTTAAAAGGATGATTATAAAAACATTCCTCACAGATTTACTGAGGGCAAAAAAGAGCCAATGAAAAAAGAGCTTTGTACTATTCACAAATGCTAAATACATTTATTGCCCATTTCTTTATGGTAAAAAGATGACATAGATAGATAGATAGGGAGACAGATAGGGAGACAGATAGATAGATATTGTCTATTTAGAGCTCTGAATCCACTGTTGGCCATGGTCAGTATCCACTATCCAATTCACAGTAAAATAAATTTTATATTCTTTCCCAGGAATGCTATTGAAAGTTCTGTCACTCCTACAATATAAAGTATATACTCACACAAAGAGTCCTGATGATAAACCTACACCAGGAAGGGCACAAAGTGACAAAGATGCTCTCTTTTGAATTTCATTCTTCCCCAAGTCCGTTTCTTCAATCTTCTATTCCAATGTCTGTGTTTTCTCCTAATACTAATAAAAATTTCCCCTGATGCTGTCTCATCCCACTGGGCTCCTACAGCAGAAACTGTTTTTAAGCCAGATCTACCTTTTTTAAAATGAATTACACAAGTGAAAACCTTTCACTATAAAAAAATTATAATAATATGGAAATCAAAGTACCAAGTATCCCTTCACGGCTCATACTTCCCTCTCCCAAGTTAACCACTGAATTGAGGTTTTTAAATATCCCTCCAAACCTTCCTCCATACATTTAGATATACATATGTATACATCTATAGAAGACTTGTGTACACAGATACAGTCATACAATACCTGTTATACTGTAGATTGACACTTAACCTACTTGCCATTCAGTCCTGATCAACACTCCTCTAGTGGCACTTTGGCAATACAGACAATACCTCCCAGTGGTGGGTCACTGAGATCATTCCACTCACAGCACAGTTTCTTAGAGCTTCAACAAGTATTTACTAAGTGCCTACTTTGTGCCACATACAGGGTGTAAGGTCCTGAACAAAACAGGCATGGTGCCTGCCTTCATGGAGCTAAAAGTCTGGCGTTAAGACACAGCATTAAATAAATAATCAGCTGTGGGGCTTCCCTGGTGGCGCAGTGGTTGAGAGTCTGCCTGCCAATGCAGGGGACACAGGATCGTGCCCCGGTCCAGGAAGATCCCACATGCCGCGGAGCGGCTAGGCCCGTGAGCCATGGCCGCTGAGCCTGCACGTCCGGAGCCTGTGCTCCGCAACGGGAGAGGCCACAACAGTGAGAGCTCTGCGTACCGCAAAAAAATAAAAATAAAAAAATAATCAGCTGTGAACATAATTTCAAATGGCAGAAGTGCTAAAGTAAGATGTTACAGGAGCAACCTAAATGGGAAAAGAATTTGAAAAAGAATAGATACATGTATATGTATCACTGAATCACTCTGCTGTACACCTGAAACTAACACAACATTGTTGATCAACTATACTCCAATATAAAATAAAAAGTTAAAAAAAAAAAAAAAGATGTTACAGGAGAACACAGCCAGGAAACCTAATTTAGCTGGGGGCTAGGAGAGCCCTCTGAAACTCTGAAAAAATTACATTCAAGCTAAATCTGAAGCATTGTAGAAATCGGACAATTCATAACAGGAGGAGAAAGAATGATCCAGGAAAAGGAAGAAGGTGAGCAAAAGCCCCCACTGGAAAAGGGCTTGGGGCCTTCTGGTAACAAAGAGGAGGTCTGTGAAGCTTCAGGGAAGTAAATGACGGGGAAAGCAACACAATATAAGGCTGAACAGGGGAGAGGTGCCCAATCACATGGCAAATCACTGAGCATTTGGAGATTTTATCCTAAGAGCAAAAGGAAGCCATTCAATAGCTCTGAATGAGTCACAAGATCTACTTTTGATTTTTAACTTACATTTATTAGATTTCCTGAAAATAATATAAATGGCTGCTAGGTAGAAAACAGATTAGAGAAGAGCTGGAACACTTATGAAGAGACTGGTTAGACAACAGTTGGTGGTGCCGACAGTGCAGATGGAGAGAAATGGCTGGACTGGAGGCCAAAGAGCCTCTGAGAGGAGCTGATGGGGCTAAAGAGACATGTGCATTTCGAGAAGTAATGATATCTTGAAGTCCACACTCACGATTGGGACAGGATTCCGTTTCAGCAGCTCACTTTGCTGAGGAGTCCCTCTCAATGGCTGCATGCTTGCCTCTGGTTTTCTTCAGCCTTTCTTCTCTACAATCTTTTCCTGTCCCAATTTTATCTCCCCGTACTGTCCCTCTGCCTCCCTCCACGGCTTCTTTTTTCCCTCCATAACCTTCTCCCTTACTTAGATACAGTATGAAACTGAAATAATTTTTAAATGTTTACTCTACTTAATGAATAGTTCTTAATTTAAAATCCAAAGGATTCAAACATGTATACATACATTCACCGAAAGATACGTACTAGAATGTTCACATCAGCACTATTCATAAAAGACAAACACTAGGAGCTACCCAAGTGCCCTCCATCAGCTGAAGAGATAAACTGCTGTGTTCAAATAATGGACTACTCCTTACTCAAGCAGGAGAATCAATATATCCACAACAGTATAAAATCTCACAAACATAATGTTGAAAAAAAGAAGCCAGACACCAAACGGCATTTTGTGGAATATAAATTCTACTTACATTAAGTTTTTTTTTAAAAAAAAGGCAAAACTAACCTATGCTTTCAGAAGGCAGGACAGTAGTTATCCTTGCACATGTGATGGGGGAGGAAGAGCACCAGGAGGATGCGTGAGGAGCTGGTAACGTGTTGTGCGGGGTGCTCACTACACAAACGTGTTCAGTTTGTGAAAATTCACAGAGTTATATAACATATGATTAGGTGGACTTTTCTGAATGTATTCTGTACTTCAAAAAAAGTTTTTTAAAATCAATGAGTTTAGACCTTTAATGTCCAGGGGAAGGGAGCAGTAGCAACAACTAACCACTTTTTTGATCCATGATGCCCTCTAACGACCTTTTTTACCCCAGGAGACAGCTGTGATACAGCCCTGAACTTGGAACCACGAAATCTACTCTCAGATTCCCAGCTTTTTCTTTTCTTTCTTTTTGTTTTTTTTGCGGTACACGGGCCTCTCACTGCTGTGGCCTCTCCCGTTGCGGATCACAGGCTCCGGATGCGCAGGCTCAGCGGCCATGGCTCACGGGCCCAGCCGCTCCGCGGCATGTGGGATCCTCCCGGACCGGGGCACGAATCCGCGTCCCCTGCATCGGCAGGCAGACTCTCAACCACTGCGCCACCAGGGAAGCCCAGATTCCCAGCTTTATACTTATTGTTCTTCTACTGTGCCGTGTCCTACTCTTGGCACTGAGGACACAGCTGTGATGCCAGGTGAGACCCCTGCCTTCTTTGAGGCAATATATGCTTGAAATTGGCAAGAAGCTGGATCCCGTAATGGAGAAAAACAGGGGAGACCTGCTTTTGATTGAATGGTCTAGCTAGACAACCCTGAACAAGTCACTTAACTTACTTGAGTCTCAGTTACCTCATCTGCCTTAAGGGATTATTATAAGGATCAAATGTGATAGGATCTTTCAAAGCACTCATAATGATAGCATTATTAATGATAACAGCTCTTATTACATTATTGTCCTTACTGCTCAATATAGAGTTGCTTGAGTTAACTAATGTCAGTCTGGTCTACACACTAACACAGTAACAATAACAAGGAATAATATTTTGGGGGCCGTTAATTCTCAATTAAGAGTAGAAGCAGGTGTATTGATAAACAGCTCTCCACTCCCTCTAGAGGGGTGCTAATGACACAAAGGCCTGACTCAATTTCAGCACAGCCTTCTCCAGCCTTTAAAGAGAAGTAAGCATGGAAAGACGAAGCTAAGAGAGGGGCAGGCTAGAGAAGTGATAGCAGCTTCTCAGAGATCAAATTAACCAACCAAAGAACATATATGCAGTACCTTCATTTATTATCTGACCAGCACTTTCTTGGTACCACCATGAATCAAGGTCCATACTTAAAGGAGCTTAAGATACGGTATCAGAACTAAAATCAAACAAAGACAACAAATTTAGGGGAAAGCAAAAGGACTGAGCAATCAGAGACTTAGTATCAAATCCTGGTTCTGCCATGTAGCAGCTTGGGACCCTCACCTTGACCTCTCAGGACTGCTTCCTTCCTTGTAACAAGAGGATGCCAACACCTACACCTTGTGCAGTGATGCTGCAGAAGGCAGTGTAGCTAATGTGCCTAGGACACGATGTGGTGTAGCAGCTACTATTACTGCTACCATCATCGTGATTATTTTATAGGCAGAATTCCACTAAAAGCCACTAGTATGCAGCCCAAAGTGTCTACACGTTGGTTCCCTCTATTCTTTCTGACTGCATTCCCTAAGTCCTACACGAAGCAGTATGTACTCAGATACATTTACACTATAAGGCTAAAAATACAGTATGAACATAAATCTATGTGCTTGCACAGACTGAAAAGGTAAAAAAGGCTCTTTGAGTTTTCAGAACCTCAGCTGCTTCTAAAACTATGAGGATGCTCTCCCTGCTACTTATTCTGGCTTAAATCTTGGGGCAGCCTCCTTTACAGAAGCTATTTTCATAAGAATTTACAGTTCAAGAATAAGTTCACAATTTCAGCACTGTTTTAGCTTTCCTCACAGTACTTAATTTAGTTTGCCTTCTCAGCCAAAGGCTTAAATCAAAGCATAAATTGAAGGAAAAAAAAATAAACAATGGTGAAAGACTGATAGCCTTTTCTGTAAGGTCAGGAATAAGACAAGGAGGCCTGCTTTCACCACTTCTATTCAAAATAGTACTGGAAGTCCTAACAAGAGAAATTAGGCAAGAAAGAGATATAAAAGGCATCCATATCGAAAAAGAAGAAGTAGAACTACCTCTGTTTACAGATGACACGATCTAACATGCAGAAAACGCTAAAGATTCCACCAGAAAAAAACTGTTAGAACTAATAAACAAATTCACCAAAGTTGCAGGATACATAATTAACACACAAAATTCAGTGGCAGTTCCATATACTAACAATAAACAATTTGGAAAGGAAATTACAAAAACAATCCCATTTACAACAGAATCAAAAAGAATAAAATACTTAGGAATAAACTTAACCAAGAAGGCAAAAGACTTGGACACTCAAAACTACAGAACATTGCTGAAAGAGATTAAAGAAGGCACAGACAAATGGAAAGACATTCTGTGTTCACTGAAGACTGTTAAAATGTTGATATTATCCAAAGCGATCTACAGAGTCAATGCAATCTCTATCAAAAGCTCAATGACATTTTTTGCAGAAATAGAAAAAGCCATCCTAAAATTGAAATGAAAGCTCAAGGTATTCCCTAACATCCAACACAATCCTGAAAAAGAAGAACAAAGTTGGAGGTCTCATACTTCCCAACCTCAAAACTTAATACAAAGCTATGGTATTCAAAAGAGTGTGATACTGGCATAAAGACAGACATATAGACAAACTGAATAGAATAGAGAGTGCAGAAATAAGCTCTCACATATATGATCAAATGATTTTCAACAACAATACCAAAAGCATGTAATGGCAAAAAGACTGTCTTTTCAACAAATAGTGTTGGGAAAACTGGATATCCATGTGAATAAAAAATGAAGTTGAACCTTATCTTACACCATACCCCAAAATTTTTAATTAAAAACTGAAAATGGATCAAAGACCTAAGCATAGAGCTAAAATGATAAAGCTCTTAGAAGAAAACGTAGGGGGAAAGCTTTATG
Source organism: Monodon monoceros (assembly GCF_005190385.1). NCBI lineage: Eukaryota > Metazoa > Chordata > Mammalia > Artiodactyla > Monodontidae > Monodon > Monodon monoceros. Next base: position 66,791,729 of record NW_021703775.1, read on the forward strand.
ACATTGGATTCAGCACTAATTTCTTGGACATGACACCAAAAGGACAGGCAACAAAAGAAAAAATAGATAAGCTAGATCTTATCAAAAGTAAAAACTCTGTGCATCAAAGGATACTGTGAACCGAATGAAAAGGTAACTCACGGAATGGGAGAAGGTATTCGCAAATCATATATCTGATAAGGAATTTGATATCCAGAATATATAAAGAACTCCTACAACTAGAAAACATCAACAAAAATTTAAATAGGCAAAGGACTTGAATAGACATGTCTCCAAAGAAGATACACAAATGACCAATAAGCACATGAAAAGATGCTCAACAACTTTAGGGAGATGCAAATCAAAACCATAATGAGATACCACTTCATATTCATTAGGATGACTATTATTTTTTTAAAAAATTAAAAACCAGCATGTGTTGGTGAGGATATGAAAAAATTAGAACCCTTGTGCATTGCTGGTGGCAATGTAAAATGGGGCAGCCACTGTGGAAAACAGTATGGTGATATCTCAAAAAATTAAACGTAAAATTACCATATGATCCAGCAATTCCACTTCTGAGTATGTTCCTTAAAGAACTGAAAACGGACTCAGAAAGATGTTTGCACACCCGTGTTTATAGCAGCATTACTCACAACAGCCAAAAGGTGGAAGCAAACTAACTGTCCATCAGTGGATGAATGGATAAACAAAATGTGGCATATACATGCAATGGAATATTATTCAGCCTTAAAAATGAAGACAATTTTGACACATGCTACAACATGGATAAAACTTGAAGATGCTATGCTAAGTGAAATAAGCCAGTTACAAAAAGACAAATTCTGCATAATTCCACTTATACAAGGTACTTAAGGTAGTAAGATTCACAGACAAAAAATAAAATGGTGATTGCCAAGGGCTGAGGGAAGGGAGGAATGGGAGGTTATTGTTTAATGCGCAAGGAGTTTCAGTTTTGCAAGATTAAAAATGTTCTGGAGATGGATGGTGGTGATGGCTGCACAACACTGTGAATGTACTTAATGACACTGAACTGTACACTTAAAAATGGTGAAAAAAGGGCTTCCCTGGTGGCGCAGTGGTTGGGAGTCCGCCTGCCGACGCAGGGGATGAGGGTTCGTGTCCCGGTCCGGAAGGATCCCACATGCCGCGGAGCGGCTGGGCCCCTGGGCCATGGCCGCTGGGCCTGCGCGTCCGGAGCCTGTGCTCCGCGGCGGGAGAGGCCACAGCAGTGAGAGGCCCACGTACCGCAAAAAAAAAAAAAAAAATGGTGAAAATGGTAAATTTGTGTTACGTATATTTTACCACATTAAAAACAAAGTATGTGCTAAGCCCGAAATTGAACCTCCATGTTAATAATTTACCGAACCACAAAAATTTTTAACTGAAAAAGTCTTAGGAGTCTACAGGTGAAAAAAGCAATTGTTCTGAAGGCATTATGCCTACTTAACAGTAGAATATCAAGATGTTTCCCAAAACTTCCACTTGATTCCAGATCTCTTATCAATAAGTTGGCAAGAGCAAAGGCTGAGATAAAAACCTTTGCAGAAAACAAAAAGGATACGTTTTTCAAAAAGTCAAGAGAAGCAAGGTCAATGGGAAAAACAGCTTTCATAACGTGCCATTAGAAAGATAACCAAATGACTCAGGAAATGTGGCCCTGGAAAGGAAAATTACGAAATTATTTCTCAAGACCATGGCACCAAAAAGCAAGATTATTCAAGCAACATGGAAGCTAAAAAGGGGGCTGTGTAACATGCGCATAAGGAGTCCTTTAACATATGACTGATGGCACAGGACAGTTAATTTGGAGCCCTGAAACAGATTTATGTACCTATCAACATGTATTAAAAGAGCCCCGCTTTAATCTTAAAGAATTTTGCAAATTTGTCATTCTAATTAAACAAAAACAAGTCAAAAAGTACTACCTTAAAATTGCACAGAATAGAGAGGACAAAAGATAACAGTAGGAATGATTTTTTTTGTTCTCTTTAATAATGCAAAGTAGAGCTAGGAACAGACTAAATTAATCTTATACCCCTTTCCTTTACACGTTAGACTGGCTACTTCCCTTCACCTCTTCCCCTTCCCCAACTTCCATACCAAGTGAAGTCACCCTGAAATTAAGTCACTGCAGGGCATGAAAAGCCCAAGGCTGACAAACATCTAAAACTCCGGACTCAGATTTATCCCAGCATTCACCACCCCAGGCTCTGTGTGAACACTGTGGAATCCTAGCAAAAGTTCCCAAGGCCAGTGACTGCAGGGTTCACTGAGCCAAGGCCAATACCACCACGCTGACTTTTCCCAAATCCTAAGTACAAAATATCCACAACCCCACCCACCACTGCCCTCACTAGCTCTCCACCTTCCAACAGGGCTCCCTAATCTAGCCTGCACACCATCTTACCAGGCCTTGCCAGGCAGGCTTCTTCAACCCTCTGCTAAGAACTGCTGCATGTCTCTGCCCAAGACAAACAATGTTCAATCTCTAATAACTGTTGAAAACTGTTAGGTTCTATCTGCTGGAAAAAAAAAAAAAAGTTGTTGATATCTCCATGCCCATTCATTCTTCAACCTAATCAAATATTCCAAATTATATCCACCTGCAGGGTCTAAGTTAGCCACATTAACTTTTTTCTGTCTCCATAGATCTCCAAAAAGCAATGAACAGGATAGAAAGTTACCCTGGAAACAAAAGTCTCTGACTGTCCTGTCCTTTTCTGCTCTATGATTTCTGACCTTTGTAATATATGTGTGAGCTCCCTTTTTTTTTTTTTTAAAGATTTAATTTTATTTCTTTTTGGCTGCGTTGGGTCTTCGTTACTGCGAGGGCTTTCTCTAGTTGCGGCTAGCAGGGGCTACACTTCATTGCAGCGCACAGGCTTCTCATTGCGGTGGCTTCTCTTATTGCGGAGCACGGACTCTAGGTGCGCGGGCTTCAGTAGTTGTGGCACACAGGCTCAGTAGTTGTGGCTTGCGGGATGTAGAGCACAGGCTCAATAGTTGTGGCACACAGGCTTAGTTGCTCGACAGCATGTGGGATCTCCCCAGACCAGGGCTCAAATCTGTGTCCCCTGCATTGGCAGGAGGATTCTTAACCATCCCACGACCAGGGAAGCCCTCATGTATGAGCTCTTACCTTGCTCTGCTCACCTGGGTCTTATTAGACAGCTCCTTTATATCGTTTGCATAGACACTCATTCTTTATAGAGTCCCTGATTCTGGAATGCCAATGTGATTCTACCAACTAACAACAATAATACAGTGAAATAATAAATATATATATATATACATATAAACTATGAAAATATATTATATATACATTATACATAATGTTATAATAGTAATATAATAGTAGCTACCATTTATTGAGCACTATGACCAAGCTATTCTAAGTGCTTTATATAAGCTATTTCATTTCATCTCCATAACTACTTTTTATTTTGTCTTTATGTGCAGTCTTTAGTTCAAGTATTTGTTAAAATACCATTAGGTTATTCCTCAGGACAAGAGCAAAGATCATCCCCTGCAGAAACTTAGGAACTATGTACAGAACTTTACAGAACAGAAAACAACACTTTAGCTGAAGCCTGACTGCTCACCAGTGATTGGTGTTCTGAGTGGACTCAGCGAGGAAAGGAAATCAAGCAGGGAAGGAAAGGTGCCCCTCTGGGCAAGTCTTATGATGGTCACAGACTGGAGGCTCTGTTTCTGGAAGGTTCAAGTACAGCACAGGGATTCTATGTGTCTTTTTTGGCTACACGCCAGGCTGAGGGGCCATTAGTTTAATGTCACTTAAATTCCTGGCCAGCCAAACTCCCGCAGCAAAAAGTCCCAAACTGAGGATCAAGTTCTTCCAGAAATCATTCCTATCAGGCGCGAAGTGGTAGACACCCTGAAGCCAATATCCCACGCCATCTGGAATTTCAGGAGCTTCATTTGCCGAGCCAGCAGTGTTCATGTCAACCCCACTGGAAGCCATAGCAGCACTTTTGGGCTCCGCAAGGCCTCTCACCCCTATAACTACTTAATAAGATAATTATTAATATCATCCCCATTTAAGAGAAAGCACGGAAAGGGTATGTAACTTGCCAAAGGTCATAAGCTACTAAGCAGTAAAATCAGGATTCAAACTCAGACCTCATTGGCTGAAAAACCTACATGCTCACCATTATATCATGCTGTGATCCAACACCTCTAAAGATGGCTCACTGGGCTCCAGCCCCATCCACCCTGACTTCTGGCTTGTGCCTACCCAGCCCCTCTCCCCAGCCTTGCTTGAGCTCTTCTGGTCCTGGCTATGTTTCTTTTCTCCGTATTCTTAAGTATTCTGATAAGAGATTACTGAATTATTAAATTTTCCAATATGTCTCCTGATTCTACTTTAAATTCTATAATGGCTTTCATATATGCCAATAAACCACTAAGAATTTCTATATGATAGCAGCCAAAGAATAAACATCTAGGAAGTTAACAGTAAATGTGCAGGAACAAAATGAAGAAAACACAAACCTTTATTCACATACACAAAAATGGATGTGAATAAGAGAAACTGACCATATTCCTAAAGATGTATACTCAATATTATAAAGCAGGAATACTCAATATTGTAAGACTATGATCCAAGGGCCACTTACCTATTTTTTTCAATAAAATTTTGTTAGAACACATTTATTCATTTTTGTATCGTCATAGATTTTGTGCTACAATGGCAAAGCTAAGTAGTTGCAACACAAACAGTAAGATGGTAAATATTTTAATACCTAAAATATTTACTATCTGATCCTTTACAGAAAGTTTGCTGACGCTTGTTGTAAAGATGTCCATTCTCTCCAAATAAATAAAGAAGTTTTATGCAGTGTCAAACTCCCAGCAGGTGAGACCACAAGTACTCGAACATATTATAAAGCTATAATAATTGAAAAGCGATATAATTGTACAAGGCAAATACAGACCATTGAAAAGAAATAGAAGGTCAGAAATAAATATAAGAATTTAGCGTATAAGATGGCATTTCAAAATAGTGACTGAGTAAAGGATTTATTTTAGAAACAGTGTTGGAATAACTAGATAATTATTTAGAAAAGTAATAAAATCCCATTCCTATAGTGTATTATACACCAAAATAAATTCCAGATTAATTGACTACTTTTCAATAAAAATGAAACTATTACAGAAGAAAATATAGGTGGTCTCAAAGTAGAAAAGGCATTAATTGTGCAAAATGTTAAAAGAATCCATGAAGGAAATAGATTTGATGACAACTTACAAAGTAGAAGTTTTGGCATATCAAAGATAAATACAAAAGGAGATTCTTTACAACCCCATGTTATAGCAAAATATAGATACAAACTGAACAACTATCAATAATAACTGATTAAATTATAGTACATTCACACACTGGAATATATGCAGAGATTAAAAAGGAGGCAGCAGCTCTATAAGTACTAATATGAAATAATCTTCAAAATATCAAGTTAATATGAATGTTTAATATGTTACTATATCAGTTATCTATTACTACATAACAAGCCATCCCAAAACTTAGTGGCCTAAGAAAACAATTTTTATTTCTCATCAATCTGTGGGTTGGCCAGTCAGTTCTGCTGGTCTCTCCCTGGCTCACCCACTCAGCGGCACTCAGCTGATGGGTTGGCTGTGCTGAGCACAGCTGGGACAGCTGGGATACCTGAGCCATTCTTTCTAAAGGAAACTGGACTAGGAGACTCCTGAACATGGTTGTGGGGCTCTTCCACGAGAGTGAAACAGAACACAAGGCCTCCTAGGGCCTAGACTAAGAAGCCACACAACATCATTTTCACCACACTCTACTGGTAAAAGCAAGTCACAAAGCCAGCCCAGATTCAAAGGGTGAGGAAGTAGACTCTACCTGCTGATGAAAGGAAGGACAAAATCATATTCAAAGGAGAAGAGATAAATAAAGATAGGCAGGCTTTATCAGGAGCCATTACTGTAATAATTCACCACAGCTATTGCTTATATAGAAATAAAAAAAAAAAAGGGCTTACATCTACAAAGAACACCTCTAAAAAGAAGTAAAAGAAGCTGGTAAGCAGTAGTTTCCTCCAGAGAAGAAAATTTGGGTAAAGGAATAGAAAGGAGACTTATCTTCTGCTTAATACCCTTTTGTATCTTTTATGTTTTTTATCTTTTATTTTTTGTATGGTGTACATTTATTACTGCCTCAAAAATGAATGCTATTTAAGATATTCTGCATATTGAATAAATTAATTTAATTGAATGACACTGAAAACTTCGGGAAAAACCATCTGTAATACCTGTGACAAAAGGTTAATCTTCATAATATACAAAAAGTTTACAAATCAATAAGAAAAAGACAAATACCCCACCAAAAAAATGGACAAATGTCATTAATTCGTAATTTTCACACGCACACACAGACATGCAAACACATGCCAATAAATGAAGCAAAATAAAAGAGCAAATACCATTTCCGTCTATTGAATTAGCAAGTAATATTACAAAATTTATAATACTGATATTATCAAAACTAGAGGAACTAGCATCCTCATATACTACTAGTGGGAGTATAAACTAATAATACATTTCTAAAAACAAGTATGTGTACATTTACATATCCTTACATATAAATACAATAAACCAATATATTAAATACATCAAAAGCCTTAAAATTTACATACTCTTTGGTCTAATAATTGAAATTTTGCTGACACATAGGAATATATACATCCATATAGGCACTTTAACTTTTTATAGCCCCAGAGAAAAGACCTCCAGATAATGAAACTGACAATCACCTAATAAAAAGGCCAGGTTTTTTACTGCCTGAAAAACAGTTCCTGGACCCAATTCCAATGTACGTGTGGAGGCTTCCCCATACCAACAGCAATTCTCACCCTACTGGTTTCTGACAATTCAACTCAATTCTGACACTATCTATCCAGAGATAAAATCAGATTCCACAGTTAAAGGGCTCAGTCCCATAAGACCACCTCCACTTCAGATGCCAGGGACCCACCGGCTATAAATCAGAGGTTCCCACCACCCCCTCCTCAGGTTCTACTAATCTGCAAGGACAGCTCACAGAACTCAGGAAAACCCATTTACTCACTAGATTACTGACTCACTATAAGGGACATTAAAGGATCGAATCAACAGCCAGAACTTCTGGGTTTTTATGGCAGCTGCATTATTACATAGGCATGATTGATTAAATCATTGGCCATTAGTGATTGATTCAACCTCTAGCCCCTCTTCCCTCCCCAAAGGTCAAGGGGTGGGACTGAAAGTTCCAACCTTCCAAGCACAGGGTTTGTTCTCCTGGCAACCAGCTCCCACCCTTGGGTGGGATCCAAAAGTCACCTTCCCTCAAGCATTTTCAGGAACTGAGGACAAGAGACCAAATATTACTTCACCGCTCTTGCCATTCAGGAAATTTCAAGGGTTTGGGGAGCTATGAGCCTAGAACTGTGGCTGAAGACCAAATATATATGAGATAAATATAAATCACAACACCACACTGCTTGATCACAATGCAGTGAAGCTCAGTAGTTGACAAGCCCACCTATGCTCAAAGAGCTTCAAATTCACATTTTAGAACTTCAGCCTTTAATAGACATGGACAGCCAAGAATCATCAGTTTAAGGAAAGCCACCAACATGAAAGACAGAGAGCAAAACAGAGATAATGCAAGGTATAGAAGAAATATTTAAACATTTTTTAAACACTTAGTCAATTATACCTCAACTGAAAAAAAAAAAAAAACTACAGTTAATATCCTACAGAAAAGAAAATACTACATCCATAAAACAACAATATGTGTTGGGGGTCCCCAAGCTTACAGATAAAGGCCTCCAAAATTTAAAAGGAAGATAATTTGCAACCTACACTTTTGCACCTGCCCAAATTATCAACCAAGTTTAAAGTAGAATAAAGATATTTTCAGACTTTCAGATACTCAAAAATGAACCTCCTTCTCTCCTTTTCTTAGGATGCTATTGGAGTACATGCTCCAACAAAGCTAGAGGGTAAAACAAGAAAGTAAGATATGAGATTCAACACAGGAAAGAGGCAAAGGGAATGATACAGTGATACAATGAGAGCTGCCTGGCAGACCTAGACAACAATCAATCCAGATTAAAGCAGTTCCTCCATCAATCTTCTCACCTTCCCATGTCAGCAGATGGCATGACCATCTACCTACCCACTCACTCAAGCTAAAAAAGAAGTCATTCTTGATTCTCTCTCAAAACCCAAATTTGGGCTTCCCTGGTGGCGCAGTGGTTGAGAGTCCTCCTGCCGATGCAGGGGACACGGGTTCGTGCCCCGGTCCGGGAAGATCCCACATGCCACGGAGCAGCTGGGCCCGTGAGCCATGGCTACTGGGCCTGCGCGTACGGAGCGCCTGTGCTTCGCAACGGGAGAGGCCACAGCAGTAAGAGGCCCGCGTACAAAAAAAAAAAACCCAACTTTAACATACTCATCATTTTACCTTCTAAGCAGCTTATAAATACATTCACTTCTTTCCATCTCCATTGCCACCACCATATTCCAAGACTCCACCGTCTCTCACCTGGTCTACTGTAATGGACAGCTAACTAGTCTACCTTATACTGCACAAGCCATTTTCCATATAACAACCAGTGATTTTTTTTTAATATAAATAAGATCATGTCACTCTGCTTAAAATCCTTCAATAGCTTCCCATTCCACCCAGAATAAAATCCAAGTCCCCAAATATGGCCCACCGGGCTCTGTATAATCTGGCCCCTGACTATCTTTAGAATCTCATTTCCCTCTCACACTCCCTCCCTATAGTCCAACCACAGTGGCCTTGCAGATCCTTGAACATGGGAAGCTTTCTCCTGCCTTTGAACATGGTATTCCCTTTTTACAGCAAATTCCCCAGCTCTTCGTTGAATTATCCTCATCTTTCATGATTCACCTTTAAATGTCATTTCCTCATAGAGAGCTTTTCTAACCATCAATTCTCAACTAGCCCCTCACCAGGTCAGTTTCCCTTCATTTCCTTTCCTCCATGAGTTAAAAAGAGGGGGTTTTGTTCAATGAATTACAGTACAACATAATAGAACAGTATGCAACCATGTAAATGAAGTTATTGAGACTTCCCTGGTGGTCCAGTGGTTAGGACTCAGCACGTTCACTGCCATGGCCCACGGTTCAATCCCTGGTCAGGTTACTAAGATCCCACATGCCACGTGTCATGGCCAAAACAATATATAATAAAATAAATGAGGTTATCAAAAAATATTTAGGATATATGGTTAAGCAAGACAAGTTTCAAGTATTAGAATAAGATGGATGAGGAGAAATTTTTCTACCAGCTATCATGACACACTACAAAGTTGTAATGGTTAATACTGTGGGAACTGGCACAGGACAAGGAGGCTGACTGACCAGGACAGAAAGCCTAGAGACAGATCCATGAGTGATGTAAACTTGACTTAATAAGAGAGGTAGTATTGCAGAGCCATAGGCAAAGGATGACCTTTTCAATAAATGATGCTGGGACAACCAATTATCCATTGGGGGAAAAAACTATACTCCTATCTCACAATATATTTTACAGAAAAAATAAATTCCTATTTAAAGACCAAAAAAGGAAAACTTTAGGGCTTCCCTTGGTGGCGCAGTGGTTGAGAGTCCGCCTGCCAATGCAGGGGACACGGGTTCGTGCCCCGGTCCGGGAGGATCCCACATGCTGCGGAGCGGCTGGGCCCGTGAGCCACGGCCGCTGAGCCTGCGCGTCCGGAGCCTGTGCTCCGCAATGGGAGAGGCCACAACAGTGAGAGGCCCGCGTACCACAAAAAAAAAAAAAAAAAAAAAAAGGAAAACTTTAAAATTCTTAGAGAAAAATATATTACTTTTGTGTAGGACAGAATTTCCTGAAGTGGTCCCTTTCTCTCTCTTACAAATACACACACACACACACACACACACACACACACACACACACACAGGCACAAATCTAAAAGGAAAATATTGATGAATCTGACTTCATTAAATTAAAACTTCTGGAAATCAACAGCACCAAATTAAGAACATAAGCCACAGACTAAATGCAGATACTTGTAATATATGTAACTGCCTAAAGATTAGTATCCAAAATACATAAATAATATTTTAAGATAAATAAAAATATATATAAGCAATCCACTTAAAAGACAGGCAAGGCTTCCCTGGTGGCGCAGTAGTTGAGAATCCGCCTGCCAATGCAGGGGACACAGGTTCGCTCCCTAGTCAAGGAAGATACCACATGCCACGAAGCAACTAAGCCCGTGCGCCACAACTACTGAGCCTGCGCTCTAGAGCCCGCGAGCCACAACTACTGAGCCTGCATGCCACAACTACTGAAGCCCGCACTCCTAGAGCCTGTGCTCCGCAACAAGAGAAGCCACCACAATGAGAAGCCCACGCACCACAACGAAGAGTAGCCCCCCATCGCCGCAACTAGAGAAAGCCCACATGCAGCAATGAAGACCCAATGCAGCCAAAAACAAATAAAAATTTTTTTTAAAAAAAGAGTATAAAAAAATTAATTAATTAAACAAGAATCCTGGCCTTAATACTGACAGTCTAGCAACGGAGTTTAGAAACACACATAATCTTACATAAGGTAGAAAGATTTAGTTGCCATAAGAGAAATAAAGATGAATTGCGATTAAAAAACAAACAAAACTTACTTTGCATAGATTCTTGCCTATCTATTCCTTCTGTGAGTCAGACCTAGAATATAGATACTCTGGTACCTCATCTCTTCAAGGGCAAGTGGCTATATATAGTAACAAGACTGGTTCTTATGACCTCTAAAAATCAGTCTCCTCATTTTATACCTTCTGTGTACACTGGGTCCTACAGGGCATGCGCCATTTGAGTTAATAGAAATTCCAAATGTTAATCCCAATTCTCATAACTTAGTGCTGCTGATCTAAAAGAAAGGGAAATGCCAAAAGTGACACACCAAAAGAAAACAATTCTCTTCTCTAACTCTGCCATTGTTTTGCTATAGAAACTTGAGGAATTCACACTTTGGTTGACGGAAGGACTGAGGAAAGAATTGTTAATGAGCTTCGAAAGAACTTTCATGAATCTTTCAGCCAAGTACTACATAAAAGGCATCAATAATGCTCTAGATTAACAAGGCTTTTCACATCATTTTATGTGTAGCAGCTTCGTTAATGTAGGTAGAGGTATTTTTATTCTTTTTTTAAATTGAAAGAAAGTAAATTCCATAAATACTACATGTCATTAAACACTGTTTCAAATATTTTTCACAGAGCTAGTCCAGACACAGCCAGGTTTAGTGGATTCACTTCAAATTGATCATCAGATCCACTATTTGCATTTAAACACTCAACTAAACATTCAGGATTTGGGAAGCACCGAAAAGGGAGTCTACAAAAAAGTAAAGTGACCTTATGTTGATGAATCCAACTGTTCTCTCAGAATACCAATAAAAGAGTAGGAAGTTCAGGTTTACATGTTTATATCATCTTACATAAACCAGTCCCCAGTCCTCTGGCCATCAGTCCCCTCTCATGTCTTCAATACCTCTGAAAAGAATGTTTGTGACAAACTAAAGAAAAAAGACCTCTTTGCGTGTCCTAGCCATTCAAGCCAGTAAACATCCCTGGTACACAGATGTGTTTTTTTTTAATGACAACTTTAATGAGATATAATTCACAAACTATAAAATTCACCCTTATAGGTGAATAAATCCGTCATTTTTTGGTATATATACAGAGTTGTGTAACCATCACCACTAACTAATTTTAGAACATTTTCATCACCCCAAAAGGAAACCCCAGGCCTGCTGATTAATTAAACTGAAGGTAATACCAGATCTTTTAAAAAGCAGCCTACCATTCCAATAAAATGTCCAACTAACCTAGTCTTCTCTAACTTACTACCTTATATCAAGGTCTTCAGCTTAGTCTGAAAATAGCAAGATTTGCAGAAGGCAAAAACAAAAGAGCTTAAAAAACAAAAGCTAAAAGAATCAAGAATGTAATGTTTCTAGTAAGAAAATGCTCAAAAAATGATGGGGATATGCTCAAAAGCCAACTTGACAGGGCTCTCAGTGACAAAGACTAGAACAACTGAGCCAAAAAAATAAATGAATATAGTATTTGGATTATAACCAAAAGAATAAAATAAATACCTAAAATTTCATACTGACATAAATAAATAACAGAATAAATAAATAATTGGGGGGTGGGAAGGAATAGTGCTTCTTTACAGAATTCAAATTACTAAATGTGGGAGGAATAGGGACATTAAAAATCACCCTTATACAAGAACCACAGTAACAATTATTGCAGGCAAGAACAATTAATGGATGCTGAAATTAATGGACAAAAGTATGATGAGAAACAGAACATCTGCACAGTCTCAAAATGTCACTCCACAAGACACTTACGAATTACAAAGGGAAAGTCAGTTAACTTTACAGTAGAGAAACCTGGTACACACAATCTTAACCAAGTGGTCAAAGTTAATATACCAATAACTAGACTTATGAACATCATGTACTCCCTGATTTGATGCACTGAAAATGGTTCAACATCTCTTCTGTAGTATTCTTGGGTGGAAAAATAATGTGTTTCTCACTCTAATATAGGGAAGACATTAGGCAAACCTGTACTGAGCAACATTTTACAAAGTAACTAACCAGTGCTACCTTTAAAAGCTTCAAAATCATGAAAGACAAAGAAAGACAGGAACTGTCACAGGTTAAATGCAATTTGTATCCTGGATTGGATCCTGGACCAAAAAAGGACATTAATGGGAAAACTGGCAAAATTCAAATAAGGCTTACAGAGTAATTATCAGCATGTAATGATGCTAATTTTCTGTAGCATTTTTGTAACTTTTCTTTAAGTAAATGTATTTCAAAATAAAAAGTTGGGTTTGTTTTTTTTTTTAATTGGGGTATAGTTGTTTTACAATGTTGTGTTAGTTTCTACTGTACAGAGAAGTGGAGTTCCCCGTGCTATACAGCAGGTTCTTAGTAGTTATCTATTTTATACATATTAGTATATATATGTCAATCCCAATCTCCCAGTTCATCCCACCCCCCACCCCCCGCTTTCCCCCCTTGGAAAAAGTTGGGACTTTAATGCAACATTTCTGGCCTGAGATATTACTGTTTCAACTCAGTTGTGAAAAATGCCTCATTTTGGGCTAGCTATTATAATTTTCCTATTAGGAGAGACTATCAAATAATGTCAGATTCACAATCTCAAATCCCAACTCTTACAGTGCATACTGAATTGCAGAAGACACAGCAAGAAAACAAGTCAATGATGAAAAACACACTTGCTAAAAACCACACGGCACGCTGTTAACAAAGAGATATGCCTTTAAAAAAAAAAAAAAGAACATTCTGATCATAAAGCGATGGCCCACAGCACAGCTAAAACAACTTGAAACATAAAATGTCAAGAACTGGACAAAACCAGTCAACACGTGATAAGGTCATGACTTGATGAATTTCTGTGGTGTTCAATTTTTACAAGCCTGGTGAGAAAGGTTTGCAATTAGCTAAAGCTTGGATTGGTTCTGGTACATACCCTGATTTCAAGTCAGTTATCCTCAAACAGTTTGTAGCATCCAGTCCCACTTTCCCATTGCGGACCACGCTAGATATGAATGGGGAGAGCATTGGAGAAATTCGGTTCAAGGCCACTTCCGGAGACATTTTAACTTGACTTGCAAATCACCACTGAAAGGAGAAGGAAAGAATGATGATCAGAATATCCAAAGGAACGAGATATAACAAGCTTCCTGGAAACTAGCACAGCACACAGAAGTATCTCTTGCATGATACCTTATTTCCTGTCTTAGAGCAGCCTCTTCAAATGACCCCCTGGAAGAACCTATCTCCCTACTGCTCACCTACTCGGGACGCAGACTTTTCAGGAGCAGCAGCAACCCCTGAAATCCAATTTCCTCCCCCTTTCCAAAGCCAATTTCTACGTTGCCTCACTGTACTTAAAAGCTGTCCCACTCTATCTTACAATTGGCAGGTCCTACTTTAGTTGAAGCCTCAAGAAGTCTTCACTGACAATCCTCTTCCGCATCACACAAAACGCACACACCACTAGGTTAGGAATCCCTCCCTCTGTGTCCCCACAAAGAGTAAGAACGTGATTGATAAAACTACGTAAAATTCTAGAAGAAGCATATCCTACTTGCAATTGTTACTTACTAGAAATTATTTACTTCTGCTATACCTCCCTTAATTACTTCCCCTCCACAGTGTATCATAATTACCTGCTTAGTGATCTCTCCCCTGCAGAACTCTCTTTTTTTTTTTAAATAAATTTATTTATTTATTTAGGCTGCGTTGGGTCTTGGTTGCTGCGTCCGGGCTTTCTCTAGTGGCGGGGAGAGGGGGCTACCCTTTGTTGCGGTGCACGGGATTCTCATTGCAGTGGCTTCACTTATTGCGGAGCATGGGCTCTAGAGCGCAGGCTCTGTAGTTGTGGTGCACGGGCTTAGTTGCTCCGCAGCATGTGAGATCTTCCTGGACCATGGCTTGAACCCATGTCCCCTGCATTGGCAGGAGGATTCTTAACCACTGCGCCATTAGGGAATTCACCTGCAAAACTATCTTGAATCCCTAGTGTTTAACAAAAGTACCTGGCACACACTAAGCACCCAATAAACATCTTTTAATAACTATGTGAATAAGGAGACAAAAGCTAGAGAAATGTTTAGGTATGAAGAGAAGACATTATGCCCTCAAAAAAATCTGGTAGAAGATAGCATATCTGAGGTGTGGCAAAAATCTACTTAATTAAATCATGAAAGCACACACCTATCCAGATATTAAGCAACACAAACTAACATGGATCTAAAAGGTTTTGACTTTAAGGCACTAAGAAGTTCTTAGACTTGAAAATACAAAAGTAAAACCAATAAATCATCTCTAAATTACTTGGAAACCCACGGGGCTGGAGGAGGGAGTACCTGAATTCCTCTTAATAGATTTCTAAATGAAAGCCTCCACTTTCAGAGGTGAATAAGTCAATTTAAATGATCATTTTCTTCCTCGATCTGAAAGGATAATCCCACATCAAAAGCAAATTAATTTCCTGCAAGTTACAATTACAGGTAAATGATGTTCTTGTTCTAGTTTTCATATATTATGCCATATGAGGCTTTACAGCTCCCTGCTAAACGTTGAAAACTAGTACCTGTTTTAATCACTTCAGAGTAGTAATAAAGGGCAGGACTGCAGTGATCTTTCAAAAAATAATAACACTGTGACCCTACATAGTGATGACACCCAGAAGTACCTCTGAAGCAGAAAAAGCTTTATACTTTAGTACTCAAATCATCCTTTCTGCAAATATAAAACGACCTCCTCTTCCGACCACTTAACAGATGATCTTCCACCACCATTCCAATATTTCATCACAAAATAAGAATAAACATCTAATGCACTGTATTCAGTCATCAAAATCATGTACATTTTCATAACACTTTATCACTTATAAAGAGCTTCCATATACATTAGTGCAGTGGACCTTCACAACTCTGGACGGTAAGGCATATATTAGAATTCTCATTTTACAGATGATATGGATAACTTTTATAATTTGTCTTTTAATAGTATACTAGACCATATTATCACTTTGAAGTCTATTTTTTTCCTATTCTGCAACATTTCCACTTTTATTTCTACCCACTGATGTCACAGTTCTTGAAAGGATGCTTATCTAGATCATATGCAAAACAGAAATACTCATCTTGGAAAAAGCAAAAGGACCTTACCTACATTACAAAATTATTCTTCCATGTATTTCCCCACAAAACCTATTATTATTTGACCTCTCATTTCTATGAAAAAGGGAAACAGAACCAACACATTCTGAAAATCTACTGAGTATCAAGCACTATATTATACATCTCTATCTGTAATTTCTACCTTGTTCTCTGATTAGTATTATTGTTCCCATTTCACAGATAAGAAAACTAACACTCGGCAAGACTAAGTAACTTGTTCAAAGTCACAAACCTAGCAAGCAGAGGATCGGAATTCAAATTCAGATCTCTCTCAAAGTCCACTATACTCATCTTCTTCTCAAATAAACATAACTTCAATCACCAAAGAGAAAAGCATCAAAGTGAATTTATGTTTCTTTTAACACATACATCTAGTAAAATGAACAAAAAGTCATGAATTTAAACTAATGGTTGCTTGACAACTAGAAAAAATTAGACTACTCTTGGCCTACTGCTGAAGCTGGCCTGAGTGATTCACTAGGCAAATGTTAAAGGGAACAAACCTGCTCCAGAAACCAAACTATACTTCAGGTGACAACACCCCATCCAATTCAGCAACTCTCATGACCTTAGAATGACACCTGAAGGAATGAATTTGTCTTTGTTTCCAGAACAGCCATAATACTATCTTTTGACAGTGCAAGATTTCATGCAGCATTAAAATGTTTCAACCGTAGCTGTTGTGACTTCTCTGAGGGAAAAAAAAAAAAACCTGACTCCAAAATCAGAGGTCACCAAACAGCCAAAAATGATGGCTCTTTGGCTTTTGAGCCAGGGACACGGATGAGAGATCACCCCCAAGTAGTAGCTTTTACACATCAAAGCACAATAATAGATCCCAGATAGTCAAAATTTTACGGTGGCCAGCCTCCCTTGAATGCTAGTTGTGCATTTTCTATTTCCTGATTTTGACGTATAACATACACAAGGAAAATGCAGAAATACAATTTTTACAGGGGTCTGCTGCCTCAAGATAGGGTCACCTGAGGTCCTCTGATGGGTAGTCTGGGGAATACAAAGACGTCTAAAGCATCGCCTAGTTTCTTGCAATTAAGATGGGATGACAAACACGGAAATATGTGCCCAGCTTACGTCATGGAACGGAAAGGGGTGGCGTCCTGCTGCGTCACGTCGACGTCATACAGCGCACGAGGGAAGTTACACTGGGGAAGCAATTTCTCCAAGGGGCAACATTCAAGAAAAACAAGTCGGCTCAAACCCAAAGAATGACCACCCCGCTCTAAAAGGGAACAACTAAAAGGGGAAGCTCTTCCTTCCCCCAAATTGTATGATTCCCTCATCAGGCGGGAAGGAGGGAGTCTGAGCTTATTCAGGGACCAGGGGGCGGGCTAAGTGTGGAGAGAGCAGCCTCTGGCCTTGGGGGCTCGTTCTTGAGGGGACCAGCGTCATGGGGATGAGCAGGGCATCTTTGGAACAGGGGCCTTCTCTATAGGAAGAGAAGGCGAGCCCTGGGCATATTTAAACCACGGTCCTCAGCGCCACCTGTGCGACTCGGGATCCAACCTCCCCGCACCAGCCCCAGTCCAGGTACCTGGAACTTAGTCCGATCGGTAACCGGCGACTACGTGGGGGTACAGGTTACCCGAGCGCGCCCCCGACCGACGCACCAACCTGCGCGCGCACCGCGGCCCAGATGCGTGCGCGTCCCCGGACGTCCCGCCCCGCCCCGTCCCCTCTGCGGCCCAGGAGCCGGGCGGCGTGCGCGTCCCCGGCCGCGCCAGGCCGGGCGCTCGGAAGGGCGTCCCTGCAGTGCCTGAAAGTTCCTTCCTCCGCGCCTGCCTCGTGCGGGGCGAGCTGCGCGGAGCGTGGAACGATTAGGAGGGCTGTGTAACGAGATGCTGTGCAGGGAGACAATTCCTGGGAGAACTGGGGGCAGTAGGTGGGCGGGGTTATTTCGGGCATCCAGGTGGGCGACCTTCGTGGGCGTCCGGAAGGCCCGCGTCGTTAGGGAGCGTGGGAGCTGGGTCTCTGGTTACGGTGTCGGGCAAAGGTTAAAGGGCAGCCTCCAGGTGGGAGAGCGCCGACTTTGCGCCATGGCCGCGTCTGGGAAGCCCGGGAGGCAGTGGCAGGAGAAGGTGGCGGCGGCGGCGGTGGTGGTGGTGGGCTCCTGCATGACCGACCTGGTCAGGTTAGTCCGGGGCCCTCACGCAGAGTCTGCGGCTGGAGCGAAGGGCGAACTGCGCTCTCTCTTCTCACTGCTTTGGCACTGGGGCTTTGGGGATGTTGACTTGTGGTGTGAGCTCCAGGTTTCCCCAGCCCGCAGCGTGCCTCGATAGGGTAGAAGAGGCAGGGTTTGAGTTTGTATACGTAACTGCTAGATGAGGGAACGGAAAGGCCGGGCTGTAGGGAAAGCTCGAGTGTAACTAGCAGCGCCTCCAAAGACCTGCTCCTGTTTTCTTGACCAGGCTGCTGAACTCTCCTCTGGCTAGCCGAGTGACCTTGGCCACGTCATTTTACCCCCGAGAATGTGCCCGCCTCACAGCGTTGTTTTGAAAACTGAATGAACTAAAGTGTTTTGAGCTATAATATTATCCAGATTGGGTATTATTCGTGTGAACGTGTATAAAATGAGTGGAGCAGAGGTCAAAATTTTAGGCGGTCATCTTTCACCGTATTGATTGTTGGCTTTCCCGCTTTTCATCTTTACCGCATACTTTTCACTATTAGAGTAACCATAGGTTACCTATGGCAAACCAAGTGCGAGTCAAAATAAAAACCCGTAAAGCACAATATTTACAACGATTTTAAAAAAGTGATCAAATAAACAAAATATGCTAGATGAAAATAGTTGAGTTAGGTCAGTGAGATTGGATGAAGAGATCTTCCCAATTTATCTTTTTTTTAATGAAAATGGCTTTTTTGATTGTAAAAGCAATGTTTATTATAAAGAAAAAAAAACATATCCCAAGAAATCCTACCATTCAGGTTGCTTCAGTTTAATTTTTTGGTGAGTGGCATTTTAGATATAATGCTATTTTTATATTATAAAAATAAAAAATGATCATACTACAGTAAGACTTTATCTGTCCTGCAACCTTGCTTTTCCAAAGGATAGCCGAGAACCTGGAAATATTAAATAAAAAGGCCTTGGGACAATCAGAATAAGTCACCAAATCCCTGCACTAAATCACCTGTGTTTTACTTAGAAAATAGTTTTAGGGCCTTCACATAACCAACTTAATCTTACATTGCTTAAAATGTTTATAAACTAGGTTATCACATTTCCAGACCAAGATTAGAAAGGTGGAAATTAGAAAGGGGGAGAGACTGCAAGGGGCAGGTATAGTAATCACCAAAAACTTGGAAGTGAGGAGAGTGTATCAACAAACAACAAAAGAGTTTTAAATGCCAAGAGCCTGGGGGAATTCCCTGGCAGTCCAGTGTTTAGGACTCTGCGCTTCCACTGATGCGGGCCCAGGTTCAGTCCTTGATCAGGGAACTAAGATCCCACAGGTGTGCAAGTGTGGCAAAAAACAAACAAACAAACAAAACACCAAGAGCCTTTTTTTTTCCGCAAATATTTGAGCTACACTGTGCCAAGATAGATGTGCTTCCTTTAGTGACAGAACATAAAGTCCAATCTAGTTCTGGACATTTGGTGAAGAGGCCTATACACATCTTTCTCTAGAGCTAGAGTCAGCAAACCTTTCTTCAAAGAGCCAGATAGTAATTATTTTAGGCTTTCTGGGCCACATTTGGTCTAGGTCACATATTCTTTTTTATTTTCTTTTCTTAACAGGTACAGAATGTGAAAACTATGCCTTACAAAATCAGCCTGCAGGCCATAGTTTGCTGACTGCTGTCTAGAGCATCACTGTCTGACAGCTCTCTATAGTAACTGATGTTACTAGCGATGACTCTTTTCAAGAAAAGGGAATATGGTTATCGTTAAATTTTATATACAAATGGGGCACGTGTTTTATTTTAGAAATAGTTCCATCAAATATACTTAAAATTTAGTTACATAAAGGAATAAACCTTCCGATATCTAAAATAATTCATTCCTTAGAAAATCCATCTAGCTAAAATTTTACCATAATTCTATACGTGAAGTACAGAAGAGAAAGGAAGCTAAATAATTTTCCCATGCACCCTACCTTAATAAGAATGCCAGGGTTAGAATTCAGAGCCACCTTCTTGTTAAATTAAGTCAGAGCTTTCTGTGAAGCTTGACCATCACACATTAACGATAATTATAGTACTTTCTAAGATGAATACTCTTCAAACTTTGGGGAGGGCAGGGTCTCAAATGCCCATGTTAGCATCTGTCAGGATTTAAAAGCTTATTTCAGAGCTAGAGGAATTTAGAGATTATTTATAATCTCTAAATCGCTTCAGTTTATAGATGAGTAAAGTGAGGTCCAGGGAAGAAACTCTTACATTGTGGATAACCTTTCTTTTTTTTTTATAATAAATTTATTTTATTTATTTATTTTTGGCTGCATTGGGTCTTTGTCGCTGTGCAGGTTTTCTCTAGTTGGGGTGAGCAGGGGCTACTCTTTGTAGCAGTGCGCGGGCTTCTCATTGCAGTGGCTTCTCTTGTTGTGGAGCACGGGCTCTAGGCGTGTGGGCTTCATTAGTTGTGGCTCGCAGGCTCTAGAGCACAGGCTCAGTAGTTGTGGCTCACGGGCTTAGTTGCTCCGTGGCATGTGGGATCTTCCCGGACCAGGGCTCAAACCTGTGTCCCCTGCATTGGCAGGCGGATTCTTAACCACTGCGCCACCAGGGAAGTCCCTGGATAACCTTTCTAATTTCTCTTCTCTTGCCATTTTCTTTCCTTTATAAGATATCCAGGTTTCTACTCTTCACATGAGTCACTATTAAAACTTTTATTCCCCTATAGATTCTCTCCCACGACTTTGCTAACAAACTTTTCATGATTTCTTTTCTGATTACTTCTGCCTCTGAAGATCTTTACAAAATACCTGAGTATAGGATTTTTATTTAAAAGCCTGCTTCTATGATAAACTTGGGTCCAACTTCACTGGTTATGGTACATATCATGATTGTATTATTTTTCTATTGCTTCTGTAACAAATTACCACAAACTTAATATCTTAAACAATACAAATTTAATACTTATAATTCTGCAAGTCAGAAGTCTGACACAAGTCTCACTGGGCTAAAATCAAGTTGTAGGACTGCGTTCCTTTCTGGAGGCTCCAAAGGAAATCTTTTTCTTGCCTTTTCTAGCTTCTAGAGGCTGCTCACATTCTAGCTTATGGCCTCTTCCTCCATGTTCAAAGCCAGCAATGGCATAACTCTTACACTCACTCTTCTGCCTCCCTCTTCTACATTTTAAGAACCCTTGTGATTTCACTGCGCCCAAATGGATAATTCAGGATAATCTCGTTATTTTAAGGTAGCTTATTAGCAGCCTTTATTCCCCCCTTGCCATGTAACATTACGTATTCACAAGTTCTGGGGATTAGGATGTGGACATCTTTGAGGCAGGGTTGGTCTGGGGGTGGGGCATAATTCTGCATACCACAGTGATTAAAGTCAAAAAATCTTACAATACTTAGAGCTTAGAGAATCATTGAAGCCTAGCAGTCCATCCTCCACATTTTACAGATGAGGTAATTAAGAGAGGTTAAATGACTCACCCCAAATCATACAGCCAGTTAGTGGGAACCCAGGTTTCTCATTCTTTTTTTTTTTGTCCTTCAGTATGCAGGCCTCTCACTGTTGTGGCCTCTCCCGTTGCGGAGCACAGGCTCTGGATGTGCAGGCTCAGCGGCCATGGCTCACAGGCCCAGCCGCTCCACGGCACGTGGGATCTTCCAGGACCGGGGCACGAACCCGTGTCCCCTGCATTGGCAGGCGGACTCTCAACCACTGCGCCACCAGGGAAGCCCCTCAACCTTTATCTTTCCATTATATCATTGTACCGCTAACTCTGGCTCATATTTATTGCCCTTTTCATGTACAGTTCATTTAAGGGCATATAGTCTGTGCATTCATTAAGTGTTTACTTTGTAAGCTGGCAAGGAATAACAACTTTATAATGTTCAAGGAATAACAACTTTATAATGTTCAGGTCTAAAGATAGTATCGTCATTACTGTTCCATACTTCCTATCTAAGTTTAACCATAACCAGCCTGGACACCCATGCCTATACTGTAAAATCACTTCAGAAATAAAACTACTTCAGTAACTTAGCCCTCTTGGATGGCATCCAAGTCCAACTCACTTTATATATTACATTACTGTGTGCCAGACACTGCTAATTCAATCAATGAGCAACTTTTTTCATTTCTAATTTCAGTCCACTAGGAATAGTAAGCTCTATGTACTAATAACTTTTAAAAATCATTAGCTCATCCAACATGACAAACAATGAACATTATTTAATACCCACCTGTATTTATCATTATTCTCTTCCTCCTTGAACAATCATCTCTGAAGTTCCACATTGCAGAGATAAGAGAAATCAAGTCTGTTCTTGTGGAAAATTAAGTCGAAGTTCCTCCAAAGACAGATTCCCATGAGAACCTAACAACAGATGAAACTTTTTAGACGTTAGGCTCATAGACCTTGGTTAATCATGCTTTCACTAATCTTTATTTCTTATGACATGTGTCACCCATTTTAAAAATTATTCAGCAAATATTTATTGATTTTGTACCATGTGCCTCTGGACTTCCCAAGGTGCAGAGGATACAGCAATGAAAAACACAGCAAAAAATCCTTGCCTCATGGAGCTTACATTCTAGTGGAAGAGACAGTATCAGTTAGAAATAAGTAAAATACATTCTCTGTTAGATAAATGCTGAGGAGGAGAATAAAGCATGAAAGGGGGATGAAAGTAGTAATTTTAGATCATTGGCCACAGAAAGCCTCACTGAGAAGGTGATTTGAGTAAAGACCTAAAGGAAGAAAAGAAGCAAGCCATACAGAGAACCAGAAGAAGAGCATATGCAAAGGCCCTGAGGCAGGAGCAGACCTCTTATTATCAGTGAACTACAAGGAGTCCAGTGTAGCTGAAGAAGAAAATAAGGGAGAGGGGAGGGCAATTGATGGTTAAAGGACATTGGGTCCTACCCTGGATGAAATGAAAGGCCAGTGGAGGGTTTGAGCAGACAAGTGACATAATATGACCCGCAAGGGCACAAACAGGGAGACCAGGTCAGAGTTAATTACAATAATCCAGGCAAGAAATGATGGTAGCTTGAAAACAGTGCAAGTGGGGAGAAGTGGGCATCTTCTGATTATATTTTGAGGGTAGAGCTGACAGGATTTGCTGAGGAGTACGAGATAGGTCAAGGATTACCCCAAGTTCTATGCCCTCTGCAAGTGGAAGGGGAAGTTGATGTGTGCTGAGATGTAGAAGATTGTGACAGAGCAAGTTGCGTAGGGAGAGGGCAGTATCAGGAGCTCAGGCTGGACGTGTGAGATTTGAGATGCCTGTTAGACATCCAGCTGAAGGGGTCAAGAAGACAGTTAGATATATGAGTTTGGAGTTCAGAGGAGAGATCTAGCTGGAGATGTGAATTTGAGAGTCATCAGTGTATAGATGGTATTTAAAGCCATGAGACAGGATGAGATCACTGAGGTCTGCGCTCCGAGGGCACTCCAACATTGAGAGGATCCATTTTACATAATTTATCTCTTGTCTTCCATCTCTCTGTACCCCTAAAACTTGTTTTGAGACAAGCTTAATACAAACCCATGTTTACATTTCCATGGCAATAGACTATGATGTCAACTAAAACCCTGTGTTATCCTTTTACATGCTCCAATTAAAAGTGATGGCTGGAGAGGTAAGGCTCATGTTCAACCAAACATCTAAATTTAATCCTTGGCAAGTCAGGAAATGATTGCTTAATTCTCAAAAGATTTTAATTGGAAGGTGGCATAAGTGAATTTAGAAGCTTTTCGATCCAAAGTGGATGAAATGTTGGACCTAGATTACTTTAAAAAAAAAAAAAGGCCAAAATTTTATACTGTACCTAGAAAAGGTTACATGTGTTTGACATATTACGGTACCCTCTAACCTGCCTTCCACCAGAAGCTTCTTGACTTGTCAAATTTAGAACAGAAAAGTCTCTTTGCAGTCACTTTTTCAGGAAAGTAAAAGCCAGAGGAATGTTGGTCCAAGAAGTATCGTGCGTTCCCAATAGTAGAGGAATATAATATCATCCTTCAGTATTCTTTCTGCTCCTTAAATTGGTCTTCAAAGTTGCTTATCAGTTACCAGTCAATCTTTAAATTAATGTTTCATTAAACATGTTTCTGTCAACTGAATTCCCTAAATTCAAATGAAATCATTCATGGGAAATTTGCTAATTTTGGTCCCTTCAAAGAAAATATATGTTAAAAGGTAAATTACGTATGACAAAGAAAGAGCACCTATTGTTTGGTATTACTAAGCAGTCCCTTTGGCAATCCATTACTTGGCCAGCTCCTCGTACCCTAGTATCTGCATTCTAGGGAGAGCAAGGTGAAGTGGGCTTTTGTGATGAACGTTGCTCCAGTATTTTGATTACTTGTACGTAATGCTGAAATACTGAGAGTGTGCTAAGTGCTAGGGATACTGCAATTAGTATAACATGGTCATTGCTCTTGAGGAATTTATAGTCCAAAGAAGGCAGACACAAAGATAGATCATTGTAGTATGGTGTGCTAAGTACCTGCAGGTTCTGTGGAAGAACAGGGGAAAGTTCCTGGATAAGATGCCTCCTGAGCCAAGTCTTGAAAAATAAGCAGGTGCTAATCCAGGGGAAAAAAAAGAAGAAGAATTAGACCTAGAGGGCATTATGCTAAGTGGAATAAGTCAGACAAATACCGTTTGAGATCACTTATATGTGGGATCTTAAAAAAAATGTATTTAATTTAAAAACTAAGCTCATAGATACAAAGAACAGATGGGTGGTTGCCAGAGGTAGGGGTGGGGGTGAGTGAAACGGGTAGGGGACCAAAAGGAACAAACTCCCAGTTATAAAATAAATAGGTGACAGGGATGTAATGTACAACAGCGTGACTATAGTTAACAATACAGTATTGATAAGAGAGTAGATTTTTAAAGTTTTCATTTAAAAAAATTGAGAGAAAGTTGATTGTCAAAGAAAGTAGCACAGAATGATTTAAAGACCATGGCAGTGGAATCCTAAGTCCAGAATTCAGATTTAGGCTCATCTACCTAACAGCTGTGTACATTTTGATAAGCCATTACTTTTTTGAGTTCTCACTTCCTTCCTAAGACAGAAATGATGATAATGCCTATCCTGACCCGTCTTACAAATGTATTGTGAAGCTCAAATACAATATAATCAGTTCTTGATTATTCGTGATGATGGGAATGTGAAAGAAGCATGAGCACTAAAAACCAAACATAGTAGGTAAATTAACGTTTTTAATAACTGATTCCAGAATACATTATTTTTGTGTGCTGATTTAGCCTTCTGATCATATTTTGCTTACAATAAAATTAATTCCATTTATATTTCTTTTACCTACACCAGCGGATGGCAGGAAGAACTAGCCTAGAGATAATTACAATGTGGTGACAGGAGTCATTTTGAATTTTAAAATTTACTATAATTAATTGGCAAAATAGAAAATAAAATCTTGGTTTATAGTTATTTGACACTGTCATACTTTGCTTGTCTTCTTCAATGAATTAAAACATTTTTCATCAGGAACTTTGATAAATGTCTCAGCAATTCTTTCTGCTCCTTTTTTTCTGCATCCTGATTGTCCCACATACCTTTATGCCATCCTATAGTTGTCCAGTCCCCACTCGCTAATCCCCCATACACATACATATATGTATTTCTCCTGCCCTCTCCTCTTGCACCTTGTAGTTCCAAAATTAGCTCATTCAGCACCTCCCTATCCAAGCTTTTATCCTTTCTCCAGGACTTTTCTCAGCTGGGAGTAAGGAGGTATATATATATATATATATATATATATATATATATATATATATATATATGTATAATTATTCAAAAAGATTAGTTGACATTAGATGGTGTTTTAGTTTTTATATTTTTAATACTTTGACCTGTATGCCTCTGGTACCTTGGAAGACTGAAGAGAGATGTGAGCCTGTTTTGTCCCTGTTATTCTGACCACATTTGTTTAATAACCATTCTACTTGGGCTACAGTCATACATAGCACTTTTGCCCTGCTCTCACCTCATTGTATGATTTTTTGTTTTTTAATGCGGAGCCGTATGCTTTTTTGCTCTTTTTTTTTTTTTTTTTTTTTTTTTATGGGGGGCCTTTTTTTTTTTTTCTTTTTTTTTTTTTTTTTTTGGTTGTGCTGGGTCTTAGTTGCAGCAGGCAGGCTCCTTAGTTGTGGCAGGTGGGCACCTTAGTTGCAGCTCGCCAGCTCCTTAGTTGTGGCATGTGAACCCTTAGTTACGGCATGCATGTGGGATCTAGTTCCCTGACCAGGGATAGAACCTGGGCCCCCTACATTGGGAGCATGGAGTCTTAACCACTGTGCCACCAAGGAAGTCCCTGTATGATTTATTATGTATGTGGGATTCTGTCATCCCAACTAAGTGTCTTTTAAGGTGTAGAACATTCATTCAAAAATATTTACTTCTGACCATATTAGAATAACTAGTGTAAGACTTACCTTCCCACCATAAACAACCAGAAAATGGGACAAAACATATGAAGCAACTGTTTCTGATATTGGACAACAGTAGTGTTATCCAGAAGAGAAAGGAAACAAACAAGGTAAGTCCTGGAGGCACGTTACTGACCATCGCACAGAGAGGAGGAACTCAAGGGAAGCATGGCAGCATCAGTGAGTTGAGAAAACTGAGTTCGTAACTTAGGAAGACTACGGTGGCTAGGATTTATGGGAACATATACTGGAAGAGAAGGAGCTAATCAGGGGAAGGTCCAGAAATCTGCAAAGGAGTCCCCTTGAGTCTGTTGCTAAATGCTAAATGGACATACATAGAAACTCCACAAAGCTGGGCAACTACTGGAGAGCTCTAAGCTGAACATGTCCCAGAAATTGTACAGGAATGGGAGGTGTTGAGTTCTGTCCAGCCAGAGACATTGTTGAACCCCTGGAGCATTCAGTGAAGATCCAAGAAGGATCACAATTTAGTTAGAAGGGGTAAACTTGCCCTAAAGTAAAGGTACTCTAAACTCACTGTAACAACTCTCAAAAACATTCCTCAAAGGATCAAACAGATCCACAAATTAACTGCCTGAAAAAGTTCAACCCTTTGGAAAAATACAATAGAATTAAGACACCCGATGTAACATTTGCAATGTTTCGCATTAAATCAAAAGTCATTAGACGTGCAAAGAATCAAGAAAATGTTATCCATAACCGAGGGAAAAAAAAGTCAAAACCAACACAGAAATGACAGGGATGATGGAATTCACAGAAAGGAATTTTAGAAGAGCCCTTGTAAATATGCTCAGTGGTTTAAAGAAGAACTTGAACATAATGAGGAGAAAAGTGGAAGACGTATAAAAGAACCAAATAGAGATTTAAGAAATGAAAGGTACAGTATTTGAAATGAAAAATTCATTCGATGGGCTTATCAGCAGAGTAGACATTAGAGAAGAAAGGATCACTGTACTTGAAGACAGTGAATAGAGATTATCTAAATTGAAGCGTAGAGGAAAAAATTGACTGAGCAAAATGCACAGAGCCTCTGTGATATGAGACAAGCAGTCTATCATGTGTAAATGGAATCTAAGAAGAAAAAAAGAGTGGGAGAGGCACAAAAACTATTTGAAGAAACAATGGCTGAATTTCTTTCAAATGTTATGAAAAATATAAACACATAGATCTAAGAATTTCAATGAACCCCAAGTAGGATAAACATAATGTAAACCATAGCAAAGCACACTGTAATCAAATTCCTGCAAACCAATTAGAAACTCTTAAAAGCAACCAGAGGGAAAAATACATATTACATAAGGGGAGAAAAGATTGACTGCAGACTTCTTATTAGAAACAATGCAATCCAGAAAAAAATGAAATCTTTAAAGTACTGGAAAAATAAACTGTCAACATAAAATTCTATATCCTTCAAATATGTTGGGGAAATAAAGACAGGAAAACAATAGCCAAGAGAATTTATTACTAGAAACTTGCACTACAATAAATAAACCCTAGATCAGTCACTTATAAAAAATAGAAAAAAAGAGGTGGAGTTAATAACACATCAATAGTGAAGAAGAAATGGAATACAATTAATCCAAAAGAAGCTAGGGCAAGAGGAAAGAAATAAGTGAGTGTTGTAACGTTGGGCAATGATATTGCTATGAAGAAAATTGTTGGGATGCGATGCTCCATGAATGTTTTCACATTTGTGCATGATCATGACTTCCTGAGAAAGAAGGTTGGCACTTGGATTAAAGAATGTTTGAACAGCAAACAAACTGTACAAGTCAGAGGTCTCTGGAGAGATATAGAGACTTTTTCTTTGGATACATTTATTTACATTCTAGGGACTGTAAACCTAAAGACCTCCCCCTCCTTTCCCCTAAGCGGATTTGTTTACATTACAGAGCAAAAGTCAGTAGGTCATATTCTTCTCCCCTCCCTCCCTCCCTCTCTCTGCCCCACCCCACCCGAGAGGGGAGGAAGAGCAGCAGCTGTGTCAGCTGTCCTACATCAACTCCCAAAATTCATGATTTAAAGGTTTCTCTCATCATGTCACCCCACAGGGGATTGGGACATGGAGAACTAACACAATTAAGAGTAATCAAAAGGCTGGATCTGATCCAAAATCCTAGTGTTATTTGTCAGAATGAATGAATGAATACAAAAATTCAATTAGGAAGGGGGTATCTCACCTGTAAGGTGGTCTGGTAAGGCCTCTCCAAGGAGGTAACATTTGAACAGAGATGTGAATGAAAAGCCATGTAAGACCACAACGTGGGAGAAAAGCATAACATGCTTGGCTTTACTGGCTCTCCCAATGCCTAGCACACTTTCTCACACATAAGCAAAATTTAAATAAATAAAGGTCAAGTATATGACACTCTGAAAGGCTGGCCACTTCTGACTAGAGTATTGTTTATCTATTCTATAAATTCAAGAGTAGCTGCATCTTCAGACAAAATGACGTTTTAACCACAGGCTTGTTAGCTAGACAAAGATATGAGTTAGAAATCAAAATCAGTTAAGAACCAGCTAAAGCATAATTCATGTTTCATTTCCTTAAATAAATCATACGTGTATATATGCAAATTTAGGGTTAGGCACCGCAAAATGAAGTTTTAGCTGCAAGGCTAAGTTCTTTTTACAGAGGTAGAAATAGGTATCACTAGCTTGGTTTGGGAATTACCCCATGCTTGTAAATGTGACATACACAAATGCTGGGAAGAATAGACATGGTTGAAAAATACAGGCAGTAGGAATAATAAATGAGCATAATGAATGTTAACTGGGTGATCACTAATGGTACAATCCCCTGTTAACAGGGGTGTACAGTGTCAGAAGCTTACAGCCAGAAGAGGAAAGGATGGAATTCAAAAGCCAAAAAGCAGCATATTCCTTGACTTTTGGCTGGAGCCAGTATCAGTGTAACCTCTTTGGTCAAAACGCTTCTTATCCCTGTTTCACCAGGTCATTCCTTCCTTTGACATGAATCATCTCTGAGAATCTGTAACAGGCACATCATTGTCAAGAAGTTAAAAGCAATTGATAAGTTGTTCTGGTAACACCTGTCAGTGAAATAACTCAGAGTACAAAACCCAGGCATTTAAGGAGTTGACAAGTATTATTAAACCTGTTTTGCAAGAGAAGAAGCTGGTTCAAAGAGGGAAAAGCTGTCAAAGGTAATGCAGTCTGTAAGTGGCTCAGGCCTCCTTCCTCATACAACCAAACTCTAACTGCATGACCTCTCATGGCCCAGAAGACTGGGAGGCCACCTGAACATTTATCAGTGCTTCCTTCTGTCCAACTTTAAAATATCATGACATTTTAAAGTTACGAATTTGTTATAAATTCAAATATATTTCTTATGACTGGTTTTGTCCTTCATTCAGAAATTTACACTATTTAAAAATTTTAAATGGTAGCAACAGTATATTTCTACCAGTACTGCTTCCCCTTTTTTTTTTTTCCTTTGAGCACTTAATTGGTCTGTCTTTGACACCCTACTAAGAGCTCATGTTTGAATTGGGAAGAATTATGATGATGCTTTCATACAGCGGATAGTGCTTTGTGCAGGTCCTGTCCTCAACCTGACCTTAATTTCATGATTTTAATAAAGAAAAAAAGATAGAAAAACCTAATTCAAAGTAAATTAGGATCTATAATTCAGAAATGCTTCTGCCCGTTTGTAACTAATGTTCCAGTTGCTCTCCACTTCACTTTCCACTCTTTAGTTCATTCACTTTTAAAAAATAATAAATCAGCAATAAACTGTCTTTCAACAGAAAGCAGGGCAATAAGACAAAGGCTTGAGTGCACATCCTCTGTGCTGGACTGTAATCCAGGGAGCGAGAGTGAGGGCCAGGGAAAGTGAAGCCGGGAAGCTGAAGAGCTTATACCAAGATACTTGATGTGTTTAACAGGTTGCTCTGTCCTGCAGAACAGCCAGAAACAGAAACAGAAATCTTGGAGTGGGGAGAGGATGGCCCTGGGCAAGGCTCTATTAGGCTGCACCTGCAAGAAGCCAGCCGGAGGCAACTGGCGGCTAGAAAAAGATGCGGCGAGGCCAGATGAATCTGAAGTAGTAACAAGTGGCTTCCCATAAAACACAAAGATATTCTTGTTGAATATAGTAGGTCCCCTACATACGAAACTTCAAGTTGTGAACTTTCCGAGATGCGAACGTGCGTTCCATCAACGTCAGGCATGGGTTAAATTGCAGCTTACCCTCCGTCTCCTATTGCTGATGATCCTACCATCTCCCACCTCCTCTCCCTCCTCCAGTCAGTAACTCTTCTTGCCTGTTCACTCAGTGCCAGCCCCTGTATGCCAGCTGTTGTACTGTACTACCATACTTTTCAAGGTACTGTACTGTAAGATTAAAATGTTTTATTTTTTGTGTTTG
Source organism: Monodon monoceros (assembly GCF_005190385.1). Lineage (NCBI taxonomy): Eukaryota > Metazoa > Chordata > Mammalia > Artiodactyla > Monodontidae > Monodon > Monodon monoceros. The sequence continues at coordinate 66,822,563 of NW_021703775.1, forward strand.
CTCATTTTTTATGTATTATTTGTATGAAAAGTATTGTAAACCTATTATTACAGTACAGTACTATATAGCCGATTGTGTTAGTTGGGTACCTAAGCTAACTTTGTTGGACTTAACGAACAAATTGGACTTACGAATGCGTTCTCGGAATGGAACTCGTTCGTAAGTAGGGGACTTACTGTACTTCCGTGCACTTTTGCCCCCCACTCCCATCCTTCTCATGGGTATCTGTCATTAACATTTCATTTCCTATGCATTTATATATCATATGAGAACATGTATCTTTTTCCTTTTAAGAAACATGAATCAGGGCTTCCCTGGTGGTGCAGTGGTTGAGAGTCCGCCTGCCGATGCAGGGGACACGGGTTCGTGCCCCGGTCCAGGAAGATCCCACATGCCGTGGAGCGGCTGGGCCCGTGAGCCATGGCCGCTGGGCCTGCGTGTCCGGCGCCTGTGCCCTACAACAGGAGAGGCCACAACAGTGAGAGGCCCGCGTACCGCAAAAAAAAAAAAAGAAACATGAATCAGGTCATACTAATCTTATTCTGTGACATATTTTTTTCACTCATGTGTTATTAGCATCACGGTTAGGTTTTATCTCATTGTCAGCAAGCTTATTTTGCCCTTAGGAGGTTCATTGGAAAACACTGATTTAACATTTGTTGAATTAATGTGTGAATGAAGGAATGATAGTATGAGTTCTAGTTACAGTTCTTGCTTATAGAAAGGAATGCTGCCAGTATTGGGAATGCAGCGGGCAAGGTCTTGTAAAACATGGAATTTTTATTGCCAGACAATTGAACAGTCATCCCAGCCTCTTCTTCCTCATTCGTCAACACCTCCACATCTTCAATTCAGAGGAAAGAACGGATGCCATACAGGGGAGACATGGAAAGGAGATGTAGGGGTAGAAAAATAATCTTCCCTCTACCTTTCTAAGTTCTTGGCTGAGACCCCTGTAATGAAAAACAAATTAATAAGAGAAAAACAAACAAATTTATTAATGTATCCCTCAGGTATACACGGGAGATACCCAGGGAAAAAATGAATCCCCAAGGTGACTTAGAATTCGTGATTAAATAACATCTCAATAGGGAAGGGGGAGGGGAGTGTAGGTCTCTTAGGGGAGAGTGAATGATTTTTAGGTCAGATGAATGGCCCCTTAGAAGAATAGATGGGAGTTGTGACAGTCTGTGACAGTGTCTGTCTAGGCGTGGTATTGACTTCTAGTCTCTCCTGTGACAAGAGTCCATCCTCTCTGGTTGATGAAACTCCCAGGAAGGGGATTTATGGCAGTTGAGTTCCTTTGGGAGGATCTGTCCGTAGGCAGATAAGGGGAGTTCAGAGAAAGCCTCTCCCTGCATTTGCTGTTTTTCACGTGCCTACAGTCAAGATAATCAATATACCAAAGCAGCATATTTTGCAGTAGCACGTCCTTCTCCAGTCATATTTTGGAGTAGCATATTCTGCTACCTCAGAGATAACAGGAGACTCTTACAAAGGTTCATTCAGTCAGCAAATGGGGATAAGATGGTGCAGACATTGGTCCCTATCATCATGCAGGGCAAGGCGACAACTGAGGGAGGAAGGAAACAAGAATAGGACAAAGATGTAGAAGGAAAAGAAAATAGTAGTGTTCCAAAGGAGTGAGGAATTTCAGTGATGGCTAAATTAGTATAGTGCTTGTGTTAATATAAGTTGTTTAGAAATGAGTTTAAATCCCAGCCATCTGCTCCCACATCAAACACATACACGCAGTACCCCTGATTTCACTCCTCCCCCACATACACGTACATCCCAGTAATAATCTGGTGATATTTTCATGGCACAGTTGATAATAAAAAATACACTTAATTCAAACCAGTGAGTTATGACCCAGATCTAAGTATAAATATAGTAGAAGTCATAAGTTTCTTTAGTGACAGTCTTACTAATTATTTTGGCCTGTTTTTAGCCACATTGGATATTTTTTCTTTTTAAGGTTGCTATGAATGTTGTTTGCAGCAGCATCAATAAGCCAAGAATTCATATAGTTACTCAATCACACAGATTACTCATCATTGCCTGTTCATAACAGAATCCTAAAATGTTTAAGATTTCTGATGCAAATCAAAATCTCATCATCACTTGTCATTGCTAAATTAAATGACAGGATAATAACATTACATTAAAACCATTTTTCTCTTGATTGAGTACCTTTTTCAGAAGTGAACCTTGTAGATGTATATTTTTTTCATCAGTACTATAAATGCATTTAGAATCCAAGATAAAAATAGAATTGAAAAGGGGAGGAGTAGAGTGGGATGTTTTCAAATTATTGATGAGTCTCTTTTGAATCTCAAATAACCATATTTGACAGGGCACTGCTAGGGAATGGAGTAGTTTTGGCCCAATTTATTGAGACTTTTAGAAATACATAAAGGAGGTTCATAGGTCAAACTTCGTTTTTATTGACACGATCATGTGTTCTTGGCATCAGTCATATGTCATTCCATTGCAGACAGGCTGTTTTCAGTTAGATCACAGCCTAGGTGGGAAGTGAATGTAAATTTCTAATCTGCTAAAACAGAGTAGGTTCTCAGTTGAGTTATTGTGAACTTCTCTCTTGGTCTTTCTTTCCTGTCTAAAGCTAATTAACCTTTGGGGCACACCTGCCATCTCTCCATTGGCTCCGTCTGGCCCTTGGCCCTCTTTGTGGCCAGTCAACCAGTCCTCATGCCACTTGAGCCGATCTTCTCCACTGCCCCTATACCCAGAGCTCCTTTTCCATTTAAAGTCATCTGTTCTTCAAAGATTTTGTTTCCTCGCATCTTCCACCTTCAGTGTTATGAAAATCATATCCTGGAGCAAGTCTTTTACGCTTTTTGCCTCGTTTAATATTATCAGTAGAGAGTAACGTCAGTAAAAATCCTTAGCACTTGGAGAAGTCAGTGAAGGTATAGACTGAAACAGGATTGGCTATGAGTTGACAATAATTGAATCTGGGTGATGGGTACATGGGGATAGGGTAAGTCAATATAACATTTCCTCTAGTTTTATATGTTTGGAATTTTCCATAGTAAAAATTTTAAACTAAACTTAGATCTTTAGAATGCTTTTATATATATATATATATATATATGCTCTTTTTGAGTCAGTGCATGAATTGGGTGGTATACAGGATGGACTAGGACCAAAACCTAATCCTGCCATCTAAATACCCCACCCCCACCCCACCCCCAAGGAAACAAATAAGATTCTTTAGTGCCCGGCATTGCAACTTCCCTCTTCTCCTTAGGTCCTGAACAGGACTACCAGAATCCTGGCACACTTCCTGCTTCTTGTAAATGACCAGATAAACCTGTACAGAAATGCACAATAACTTGGTCCCATTTATTAAGTCCCACCGTGAATAAAGTTCTGTGCTGGGCATTGGGAAGGGGGAATATGAAGTTATTTCCCTCCAAAAGTTCCCCAGGATGGAAAACAGAGGCACCCGTGAACAACCCTGATGCAGTACAGACTCTAAGAGCCGTCATGTGAAGTAGAGCTACAGCAGTATGACTGTGGGGCAGTGGGGGAGAGAAGAGTTTTGTCAAGCAGACGCGTTCTTGACAGTGATGCGAACTACTGAATGTTATCTTCAAGGAAAAGGTAACCTTTCCTGCTTCTGCTTGCAGTTCTGGCTGCTAAGACTAGAGCTCCATCAGTAAACTTCCCTCTGTCTTCTGAAGAGCTTAAATTGATTGCAGTTTCCAATGTGCTTTTTTTTTTTCTCCTTCTCTTTTAAAATTATGATAGCCTTACTTCTCGTCTGCCAAAAACTGGTGAAACCATCCATGGTCATAAGTTTTTTATTGGCTTTGGAGGGAAAGGTGCCAACCAGTGTGTCCAAGCAGCTAGGCTTGGAGCAAAGACATCTATGGTGTGCAAGGTAAGTGTAAAGTATGGTGGAGAGGGTTCTAGAGGCGAGAACCCGGTTTAAGACATGAGCTCATTTTTTTTAACGATTTTAAAGTGAACAATTTAGTGGCATTTAGTACATTCACAGTGTTGTACAACCACCATTTCTATCTAGTTCCAGAACATTTCCATCATTCCAAAGTAAAAACTCCTTGCCCATTAAGCAGTTTCTCCCCATTCCCCCCTCCCCTCAGCCCCTGGCAACCACCAATCTGCCTTCTGTCTCTACGGATTTATCTATTCTGGATATTTCCTATAAATGGAATTATATGATATGTGACATTTTGTGCCTGGCTTCTTTCACTTAGCATAATGTTTTCAAAGGTTCATCTACCTTATAGCATGTATTAGTACTTTATTCCTTTTGTGGCTGAATAATATTCCATTGTATATACCACAATTTCTTTATCCATTTATGTGCTGATGGGCTGTTCCCACCTTTTGGCTGTTGTGAACAGTGCTGCTATAAACAAGTACATGTACATGCATGTTTCAGTATCTGTATGAGTCTTTGAGAGGTTCGTGGTTTTTTTATTTATTTTTATTTATTTTTGGCTGTATTGGGTCTTCATCGCTGCACGCAGGCTTTCTCTACTTGGCAGCGAGCGGGGGCTACTCTTCGTTGCGGTGCACAGGCTTCTCATTGCGGTGGCTTCACTTGTTGCGGTGCACAGGCTCTAGGCACGCGGGCTTCAGCAGTTGTGGCTCGCGGGCTCTAGAGCACAGGCTCAGTAGTTGTGGTGCACGGGCTTAGTTGCTCCACGGCATGTGGGATATTCCCAGACTAGGGATTGAACCCGTGTCCCCTGCATTGGCAGGCAGATCCTTAACCACTGCACCACCAGGGAAGCCCAGGTTCGTTGTTTTTAAAGATTTAAATAGGAGAGAGCAATCTTCCTCGTCCTTCATATTAGTTTCTACCTCACTGAATCCTCTGGGAAGTAGCAGTCCTCAAATAACTTAATGCTGCATTCCCTGAATTTAATGAGTTTATAACTGGAGTGTAAGAAGTGAGGGGAATTAGCCTACTCCAGTGGTTTTCTGTGGTCCAGCTTCTAAACAACAGCATAAATCATCCTGTTTTTAGCAGGTTTCACTCCAGTAACACAGCTCTTGGAAACTTGGTCTAATAACTGATGATTTACTCATCTCTAAGCTATTTTCTTCTAATGCTGTATCTTGGATCAGAAAGGAATCTGGGGGACTTCCCTGGTGGTGCAGTGGTTAAGAATCCACCTGCCAATGCAGGAGACACAGGTTCTGTCCCTGGTCCGGGAAGATCCCACATGCCGTGGAGCGACAAAGCCCGTGCACCACAACTGCTGAGCCCACACACCATAGAGCCCGTGAGCCGCAACTACTGAGCCCGCATGCCTTCTGTTCCTTTCACATCCATTCCCATGGTTTCCTGATTCATTTCCCAAGTTCAGTTTCACAATTCAAATATTTCTATTTTGCATTTTGGGAAATGTTCGAGTAAGGAGGCTGGTTAAACAAAGGTGCTATTTGTTTTATTCTGGTCTGTGTATGATGGTTATGTGAGCACCTGTACAATTTTGAAAGTTCTTTATATCTACTGTGACTGATTTAGTTGTCTGTTGTTTAGCCCCACAGTGGAATTTAGCCTGGGTGTCTGTACAGAAAGGACATGGAAACATGGCTTCAGCTAAAACCTATACAAGGTTACTTTGCTTAGATACCCTGGGACCTTTAGACATGGATTTATTTAAGCTTAAACAGATTGCATCATATTCTTAGACTTCTTAAAAAGAAAAAATATCTTTTATAATAAGAGTTATTGTTATCCATTAATCATAATATTTCATTCAATTATGAAGTATATTTTTATTTAGCAAATTAGCCGAATTGCCTTATAGCAGGTTTCTTAAAGATAACAAATTCCAAGTAGAAAACCAAAATCATGAGATTACTCAAGCTAAAAATGAACAGATGGAGCAAAAGAAAAACAGGTAGAAAATTTTCTTAGCAGCCTTAACTTACTACTGCCCTGCAACAAGCTCAGATTCAAGCTCTGATGGAGGAGCACTGGCACAGGCACAACATCCGATACTGAGCTAAGGGGAAATATTTGTCAGGACGTTGTGATGAAGGCTATTAAGCAAGAATCCATCGAGATGCGTACAGTGACACGTGTAATGAAACACTTCAAGTACTTAAGAGTTGTGTAGTCAGTACTCAACTGAGTCACGGGCCAAGGCCACAGTCTGAGGATCATAGGGAGCCCCACCCTCCCTATCCCACCCCACTAGGTGGTCACAAAGCACCGAGCTCATCTCCCTGTGCTATGCGGCTGCTTCCCACTAGCTATCTGTTTTACATTTGGTAGTGTATATATGTCAGTGCTACTCTCTCACTTCGTAAAGGACTTTTTAAATAGGACTCAGATCTCCATTGCTTTTTGTCCCTGTTTCAATACAATAAATATTGTAAGCCTGGGCATAGATATGCTCCCAGTTGGCTATATTGTTCTTATGAAAGGAATAAGATACATGGTTATATATATATGTACATATATATGTGTGTGTATGTGTGTATGCATATATATATATATATATATATTTTTTTTTTTTTGGCCACACCAGGCAGCTTGTGGGATCTTAGTTCCCCAACCAGAGATCAAACCCACACCCTCGGCAGTGAAAGCATGGAGTCCTAACCACTGTACCACCAGGGAATTCTCAAGATACGTGGTTATATTAAACAGCATTATTTACACCAAACCATTAATGGAGCTGTTATGTTTTTACTAAAATAATAATAGTAATACAGTCTCATTTTTAAAATAATGCACCGACCTGCTTGCTTCCATGATCAGTTGCTTTTCTGTTGAAGATAGGCAGCAACAGGAAGAATCAGAAGTGTCTGGGAGAACTGGATGGGCAGGAAAGTAGTTTATAAGACTGACTCCAAGCAGCAGTAGCCCTGCCCCTACCCCAAGAGAAGCAGCCATAGTAGCAGCAGCACAGCCATGATGGTGATGATGACGACACCAAGTCATATTACTTAATCCTTTAAAGTTTTAAATGTCCTTTCATGCATATTATTTTATTTTACCCTCGCAGCAACCTGGCTGGGTCCTTCCAGATAAGGAAACTGAAGCCTGTAGACGGTTAAAGTGGCTTGCCCCAGATCACACAGCTAATGTGAAGGGACCTCTGACTTCCATGACACAAATGAAAATATTGTCTTCCTATTCTTAGGCTTTTTTCACTACTTTTACTTTGTAATGTGTCACTACAACCTCCATGCGAAGTTAATGGAGCTGGAGTCAACTTCTTCTAATCCTCAACAGTGTTGCTATTTTTCCATTTATTTTTGACAGGAGAATACCAAAGAAGGCAAAAACAAAGCATTTTATTCCACTTCTCATGCAGAACTTAGAAGGCCAGCCAACAGATTTGCCAGGAAATCACTATTAGAATAAATCTGGAACCATCACAATCACTGAGGGATGTAGCCAATCAGGTAATTCTCTGGGCAGGAAGAAGACAGGCAGCTACTGCAGCCTCTAAAATACAGCTGCAGCAAGCCTGCAAAAGCTTCCACAGCCTGAGCATGAAATCCCTTCCTAATTAGGCCTCCGATGCACACGATATTCCACCCGGTGTTATAGCTGTGTCTCCACGTCTTATTTTCCCTCCAATATCATCAGTTTCTTGAGGGCAAAACTCCATGTTTTGGTTTCTTCCTCCCCTCCAACAATTCTTCCGAACCCTGGCACTTCCTAATATTTGTAATATCAGCACCATTTATCAAGCCTGCCCTTGGTATTCACCTTAAACAGATTTTGCCTGTATAAAACTGATACGGAAGGGTAGAGAAGTTCCTTTGCTCTAATTTGTATCAGGCTCCACATGCCTAGGGATGGCCTTTCTTAATTCCTACAGCATTCTTATAATGATACTTTCCCAACTATACAACACTTTTGATTACCCATGGGAGAGAGTTAAATAATGTAAATAAATTTTTTTTTTTTAAAGATGAGATAACAAAGATTTTGTTTTCTGGTGTGAGTTTTTGACCTAAGAAACAGGATGCCTTGGCTCTTACCTGGTAGAAAATGGCCAGCCTTCCATAAAGGAAACCTTTAGTCGATGACCTCCTTCTACCAGGGGACTCTCCCCACAGCAACCCTCTGTACTTCACTGTAGAGACAGAAATTCTGCTAATAACAACTTATATATTATTTGAGATTATTGCCTAATCAGCATTTCCACCAGAAAAGGAGCAGAGGGAAAAGTGTTCCTTGAGGAAGAAGGCGTCAGAGGTGGCATTTAAGTCAGAGGTCAGCAAACTGTGTCCCATGGGGCAAATCTTGGTCACCATGTACTTTTGCAAGTAAAGTTTTATTGGAACACAGCCATACCCATTTGCTTACAGATTGTCTTTGGCTGTTTTCACACTACAATAGCAGAGCTGAATAGGTGCAGGAGAGACCATCTGGCCTGCAATGTCTAAATCATTACTACCTATCTGGCCCTTGACAGAAAAAATTTTCTGACCCTTAACCTAGACAGTCTAAAAGCTTACCAGGAAATGTTATCATCACTCATTGAGGTTCTTGATCAAGTTAACCTCTAGGTTTCTTTCTGTTGATATGTCCAAAGAGGAGCAGAATATACCAGGAGTGCTGACACCTAGATAGAGACGTTATCCACTGACCAAGCACTCATCTGCAGGACAGAAAAATAGAAGTATAGTTCAGGTGTGGCAAGCCTAAAAGCCTCTGGGGCCAAACAGGTAGCATACATTGCAGTAGGCCAGGTGGGGGCTACGGTGAACTAGAGAGCATGTGCTCACTAATGAGATAGGTTCAGCTCTGTTGTCTTGCAAGAATGTAGGCCTGGTGTTTACCAGGACCTCTAAATTTTCAGGACTTCCCAGAAACGTGTTTGTTTTTGTGGAGTCTCCTGATATTTAAATGGTGACAAGCTGGTTAAAAGTAAAAATAGGAGGAGATCCACACAAAAACCTGCACATGGATATTTATAGCAGCTTAATTCACAATTGCCAAAACTTGGAAGCAACCAAGATGTCCTTCAGTGGGTGAATGGGGAAATAAACGGTACATCCATGCCATGGAATATCACTCAGCACTAAAAAGAAATGAGTAATCAGGCCACAAAAAGACATGGAGGAACCTCAGATGCATATTACTAAGTGAAAGAAGCCATTCTGAAAAGGCTACATGGTGTATGATTCCAATTATATGGCATTCTGGAAAAGACAAAACTATGGAGACAGTGAAAAGATCAGAAGTTCCTAGGGGCTAAGAGGAGGGAGGGATGAATAGGCAGAGCACGGAGGATTTTTAGGGCAGTGAAGCTACTCTGTATGAGACTATAATGGTGAATACATGTCTATACGTTTGCCAAAGCCCAAAGAATGTACAGTCCCAGAATGGACCCAGATGTAAGTATGGAGTTTGTGTGATAATGATGTGTCAATATAGATTCATTGATTGTAAAAAATGTGAAACCCTAATCATGTTGTCTGTGAATGGAAGAGTCCAAAGGAAAAATCGAAGTATCATTACCAGAATGGATGCTAGGATGCAAAACAACAGAATTCCACTACACCAACTTACCCAAGTTAGCAAGGACTTTTTAAATTCCCTCCTCTTTGCCCCATGTCAGGGTCAGTGGAGAAGATAAGAAGATTCTAAAACACCAGGCAGGTCATTACAAAGATGCCTTCATTTATACTGAAGTATGAACAGCTGACATTCTTCATAAATATTGAGGATTGTTGATGGTGGACAGCTCTGTCTCAATGGCAATTTCCATATGAAAAGATCAAAATGAGAGTGAAGCTACAGAACTTGTGACAGTCATTAAATGTTTCACGTTTTAGGCAGGATACAAATGGAACATTTAATATATAACAATTATTTGGGCTGAAATCAAGTATAGCATCTTACATTAAGAGGATTAATTAGTTAATGTTTACAAAGTACCATGCAGATATGCCCTTTTAAAATGCTAAGTATTCTAAAAACTACATTGTAGCATTTTACTAAATGTAAAAAATCTAATGTTCATCATTTCTTTGGTACAGGTTGGCAAAGATTCCTTTGGCAATGATTATATAGAAAACTTGAAACAGAATGATATTTCTACAGGTAAAATTTCATCTTTCTTAAAGTTAGTTTTTATAACTTTCTTCTGGAATCTGGTTACAAGTTGAAATTACAATAGAATTATTAGATCCTCCCCTGGTGGCCAGAGAATTTTTATGCACAGCTTTGTCTAGTCTTGCTTAAATATCCTTTGGTTAATTCTTTCATGTACGTTTCTCCAGACAGGAATAAAATGATAGGAGGTTACAAGCATTCATCTCATAGAAATGTTTCAAAAGTTGGGCTTCCCTGGTGGCACAGTGGTTGAGAGTCTGCCTGCCGATGCAGGGGACATGGGTTCATGCCCCGGTCCGGGAAGATCCCACATGCCGCGGAGCGGCTAGGCCCGTGAGCCATGGCCGCTGAGCCTGCACGTCCGGAGCCTGTGCTCCGCAACGGGAGAGGCCACAACAGTGAAAGGCCCGCGTACCGCAAAAAAAAAAAAAAAAGTAGGTGACAAGAGAAAACAGGTGCTGCATTCACAAAAGATATCTTAAGAAAAGTCATTGAATGTCATAGCTGGAAATGATCTTAGAAACCACTGATGCTGATACCATCATTTCACAAAAGAGAAAACTGAAGGCCAGATTGGTTCTGAATTTGTCCAAGAGCACACAGTTAGCTAGAGCCAGAGCCAGGACTGGAGTGCAGGTCTTTGGCTCCAGTCCAAGGCTCTTTGCTGCTGCCAAAGGCTGCCTGATCAACATTTCCATTTACACGCCAGACCATAGTTCTTAATGAGATGCGAAGCTTATGAAAATGAAGAAAATCAAACAATCTCATTTTATGAGTTTGACCTTTAGTCTTTCATCTCAAGTCTGTCATTTCTTTCACTGAAGAAAAGAAATATGGCGGTCTAGAAAAATGCATATGTGTACAACTGTGAATAATCTGAAGGCATTGGAAGCGGGGGTGGTTTGCTGGGTTGCCACTAATGTAGAAAAAAGGCGCAGCTAAGTGTGAAGACTTGTATTTTTCTCATTGTATAGGTGATGGGTATAAATTAGCACTAATTACTTATTTCTTTTTTATCATTCCAGATGGTTAAAGGTTAAAAAGTTTTTCCAAGGATTAGTGGTGCATTGAAATTGTTAAAATAGATTATCCTTGCCAGGCTGTACATACGTGACTGTGATTTCCTTTTTCTTTTAGAATTTACATATCAGACTAAAGATGCTGCGACAGGAACTGCTTCTATAATTGTCAGTAATGAAGGTATGTGTTTCACATATTGGAGTATCATTTCCAGAACTAGAGCAGAAGCATCAATTTTTACCCTATTCCTATGGATCTCTTACCATAACCACCACTCCAAGTTTTAATGTATGGTCTTTCCAATCTAAATATATATGTTGCCCTTTACTTATACTTCCCTAGTTGATCATTCAAATACAGAATTGTCCATCCAATACATATGAAGTGGTATAGTTGCCTCAAAATTATACTTATATTCTGTAGCATCCCATTACCCTTCATGTGAACCCAGAATTGATATTTCTCTCTAAAGTAGTTAAGTATTCATCTGTCATTTCAGTTACACTAAGTAAATAAATGTAAATAGATAGGTGCAAAAGAAAGTTGATGAATCATATTTATAGAATATTTACTGAGCAAATGGCAGCAACCAATTACTTCTAACTTATTGTTAGTGTTCAATTTTGTCTGCTCTTTAAACAGCAACCAAATCTCAAAAGTCTATATATACAGCTATGCCTGTCACGAGGCCTTGCAATAGTTGAAACATTTGTCTTTTAAAAACAGAAACTTCCAGGATTTCACTGGTGGCACAGTGGTTAAGAATCCACCTGCCAATGCAGGGGACACAGGTTCGTTCCCTGGTCCGGGAAGATCCCACATGCCGCTGAGCAACTAAGCCCGTGCGCCACAACTGCTGAGCCCGCATGCCACAACTACTGAATCCCACGCACCTAGAGCCCATGCTCTGCAGCAAGAGAAGCCACCACGATGAGAAGCCCATGCACCACAACGAAGAGTAGCCCCCACTCACTGCAACTAGAGAAACCGCGCGCACAGCAACAAAGACCCAACACAGCCAAAAATAAATAAATTTATCGGGGGGAAAAAAACAGTAACTTCCCTTTACCCTCAAGTAAACTTTGCATAATTGCTGCCAACTATTTTAAGTATAAAAACACCTACATAAGATTTTTTTTCTTTTTCTTTTTCTTTTTTTGCGGTACGCGGGCCTCTCACTGCTGTGGCCTCTCCTGCCACGGAGCACAGGCTCCGGACGCGCAGGCTCAGCGGCCATGACTCACGGGCCCAGCCGCTCCGCGGCACGCGGGATCCTCCCGGACCGGGGCACGAACCCGTGTCCCCTGACTCCCAACCACTGCACCACCAGGGAAGCCCTACATAAGATTTTTTAAAATTAGAATTAACATTCAGAAGGACCAAGCATTTCATGGAGCACCTAGGACAGAAGAACCTACTGCATTGTGAGAAGTCACGAGTGCGTTGTTTTAAATTAGGATTTCTCACAATATGTCTTTTATTTATAATGCAGTTTCACAAAATCATTTATCATGAAGTTATGGTATTTTTAGTTCTACTTTAGTGATCTCAAAGTTGCAATAACAACCCCCCAAAAAATATATTCCACTTAAAGACAGTAGACAAAAGATTTCATTCTAACAACAGTCTGTGTCCATTATTTTAAGCTACATTTAAGTAATTATTGCTGCTAACAGCAGCTCATTCCCTGTCTTAAACCTCTTTTTTGTGTTCTAGGGATATCGAGTTCTGTTTCTTTCTTATCTGTGTAACAAAATACTGCATTTTCCGTGCAAAGATATTTAATATTGTGTATGGGGTGCCTGTTATGGTAGACTCTGTCTGGTTTATAGTGTATGGTAATGCCCTCGAGAGTATAGATTGTAGTAGAAGAGCTAACACAAATACCCAGAGAGGCAACAATCAGCATCTTTAAATGAAGGGATGAGTAGCAGTTTTGACAAGTTTAATTTGAGGCATGAACAAGCTCGCCATATGGCAGTGTCCACCAGACAAATTTCGTCTTGGGCTTTGTCACTCATCAGCCAAGGCCAGGCCAGAAATGTCTATTCAGGAGTCAGCAACACAGAGCAGCAGTTGACTGTAGCAGAGAGAATGAGGTCACTGAAGGAGAAAGGCGAGGAGGTATGCTGTCTTTCAGTGTGCGGGTACTTTGAATTTTTCCAGTACTGAGATAGGGTTTATGCTGAACCATCCCCACTTTATTAAGTCCTCCTTGGCCAACAGACACATCTGTGGTAAGATGATAGGCCAGCATGTGTTCTGCGGTCAGAGGTAATTTTAGGTCACGTCTATACAAGATCAGCACAAGCAGCCTAGAGCACAGAAAAGACTGATGCAACTCATCCCCCTAGGTCAGGCTGTCCTATAGGATATAATGCAAGCCACGTCCATAATTTTACATTTTCCATTAGCCACATTTTAAAAAGTAAAAAGGAACTGGTAAAATTAATCTTAATATATTCACTTAACTCAATATATCCAAAATATTGTCCTTTCAACGTGTAATCAAAATGTTCTTTAAAATTAATGAGGGACTTCCCTGGTGGTGCAGTGCTTAAGAATCCGCCCACCAATGTAGGGGACACGGGTTCGAGCCCTGGTCCAGGAAGATCCCACATGCCGCAGAGCAACTAAGCCTGTGCGCTACAACTACTGAGCCTGCGCTCTAGAGCCCGCAAGCCACAACTACTAAAGCCTGCTCGCCACAACTACTGAAGCCCGCGCACCTAGAGCCCGTGCTCCACAGCAAGAGAAGCCACTGCAATGAGAAGCCCACACACCGCAACAAAGAGTAGCCCCCACTCACCGCAACTAGAGAAAGCCCACGCGCAGCAACGAAGACCCAATGCAACCAAAAATAACTTAATTAATAAATTTAAATAAATAAAATTAATAAGATATTTTACCTTCTTTTCTTACAACTTAGTCTTTGAAATCTGCCATGTATTGTACGATTGAAGTACATTGCAGTCTAGACAAGCCACATTTCAAGTGCTCGGTCACCACATGTGGCTTGTGCTCATGACTACCGTATTGGACAGCACAGCTCCTGAGAGTTCACCTGACAGAGAAAATGCACCACCACGCCTCCCTCACTTGTGTGGGATTGTAGAGAGTGGGTCCAAGTGATAAGCATACAAGATTCCTTAGTCCTGCTTCTGTTTGATCTAGTACAGTATAGGCCAAATATCACTCTCTCCCTGCCTTAAGTTATCTCATATAGTTTTTCATGTTTGATATCATAAAATGTGTTTTGATTTACAAAATCACTTTTCTGAATACCCTGGGGTACACACATGAACTGACTGCATGTTAAAGAGCATGAGTTTTTAGCATTAAGCAAGCTGATTCCTATTTATACTCATCATTATGACCTCTGTCATTTAGGATTCAGAATCTTTACCACATATATTGTACCAGCCATTTCCCATAAGAGAAAATTTTTAAGTATGTTATATATAATTCATCAGCTAATATTCTTTGTAAATATATAAGAATATTGATAAGGGAAATCTTTTGTTTTAGATTTTTTCTCAAGGTGATCAGAATAACGTGATACCTACAGAGATGTAAAGGAAGATCCATTAGGAATATGAAATTTAACCTGAATGGCTTAGAAATGCTAGAATTAATACTTACAACACATTTTATATATAATGACTTTCTAAGGGTGATTTTAACATTGCAGGATGTCGTTGCTTGGTTTTGCTTGATTTTTAATATAAACATGTAGAAATTCTTTATAGGCCAGAATATCATCGTTATAGTGGCTGGAGCAAATTTACTTTTGAATCCTGAAGACCTGAGGGAAGCAGCCAGTGCCATTAGCAGAGCCAAAGTAATGATCTGCCAGCTAGAAGTAACTCCAGCAGCTTCTTTGGAAGCCCTGAGAATAGCCCACAGCAGTGGAGGTAATTCTACACATTTGTCCTTCTTTCTGTAAAAGCTCTTATCACGGTCTTAGTGAAAGTTAACCTTTCAAGTTAAGCAAAGCCATACTTTTTCTGCAGTAAAATATTCTTTCTCCCATCTGTGAGATTCACTGTCTTCCTGTAGTTCTCGATAATGTTAGAAAACCTTAAAAATAGTGAAAAAATAACATGAGTAGCATTTCTGATATTTTGAAATACAAATCTCCAATCTAGTTAGCAGAAATAATTCAGGTAGTAACTAGAATCTCTGAAGCAGCCCATTGTCCAAGATACACTCTAAGTAGTAGAATGAGTTCCATTCTGACAAGCAGAGGTTAAGCTGCAGGTCATGTATAATCACTGCCCAGGTACATTTGGATAAATATCTCAAGGAACTGAAGATTTGTTCTTTCTCCTTTTTGTAAAACTTTATTGTCTTTTCTATAAACAACAAAAGATTATTTATATGTAATATTTTCTTTGTTGTCGGTGTCCTTTAAGCAGCTTTTTGTTTTGTTTGATCTTTGACTTTGGAAATTTTCAAACACACAAAAGCAGGCAGAATTGTATAAGGAAACCCATCACCCAGCTTCAACAGTCATCGACTCGTGGCTAATCTTGATTCATCTGTTCTCCCACCCACTCCCCTTCTCTCAACCCCAGCACATAACCAACTTTTTAAAACTCCAGATAGTTTCTTTCTGTTTGCTTCTTTTTTACCACCGACTAGTGGGGAAAGTGTCTTCTGAGTTAGAATCCCATTTCTGTTCCTTGTTAGCTTTGTGGTCTTAGCAGAATTATCTGACTTTTCTGAGCCTTGTCTGTTAAATGCATACAGAAATACTCCCCTACAGAATTGGTCTAAGAACGAAATAAAATATGATGCCAAGGATGGTGTAGTACCTCTCAGTAAACACCAATTTTCTTTTCTCTTTCACGTCTCTCTTTAAATTAAAATTAGGATAATATCCTGATCTCAGCACCCTTTGGTCAAAAAAATCAAAATAAAAAGTAGCCACTCTAAGACAGTGGCTTCTCCTTGATATTGTGGCCATAGTTCTGTGAATTATACTAAGAAGGAAATAGGGAGAGAACCACATTGACTTTTCCAGATAAAACTTTCTCATCAAGATACAAAACCAAAAAAAAAGAAGAAGAAAAAGAACAGTAAGTGTGTGTATGTATCTGTGTGTTTATATAAGTGATTCTCTCAAAGTGTATAGTGTTCTACATAGCAATAAATGGAAAATAAGTTACTGAAATGATTTTGTGGAGAATTTTAAAATGTATGTCCTGATTTAACAAATTTCCTCTTGGCAAAACAACATGCTGTGGCAAATTCTCACTGACATTTAATGTATTTTTAATGGACTCGAAGCTGTCAGAAAGAATTTTAAGCCAAAACCCATTTGGTTACATTTTCTCAGGGTGTCACAGATAAAGTCTAAGGCTTATGGTGAGCATTCTCTGCAATGACTGCACCCATCGTAATCAGGTGATGTGAGTACACCGTGCCACTTCATTCATGTTCCTGTCTTTCCTTGTACAGGTCAAAGTATATTCTCATGGAACTTCTTTTTTTCCTACTGTCCCTTCTCAGAGATGACTGTTCCCTCTGTCCTAGTCTAATGGCCTGTCACCTACCCATCTTGTGGCAGAGAGAAAGGTACAGGAACCACAGTTGAGGAGCTAACCTCTCACAGGTGAGGCTAGAGTTACCCAGAGGGACAGGCAGCCTGACTCGGGCTGTCATTTGGGTGGGGGGGGGCGTCCAGCAATGCCTCCTCCATCACCTGCCAGGCAGCTCTTCTAGTCGAGGAGCTGGAGGATCTGGGGCATCAGGAATGGGTCGGGGTAGGTGATGGAGGGCCAAAGATCACCTAGCCTACTTCACATTGTTACTGAGAGCCAGCATGCCTAAGTAGTGATTCTGCATGATCTTTCTTATATAGTAATATTGGAAGTAGTAATTCCTGCACTTATATGTACTTTACAGTTTATAAAGCACTTTCATATACATTTGATCCTCAGAAAAAACCTTATGACAAAAATATGGCAGGCATTCTTCTCCCAGATTGAAGGCAAGAAGACAGACTCGGAGAAGTTAAGTAATTAGCTCAACCAAGGTCACTGTAGAAACCAGGATTCCAGACTCCAAGACCCAAGTTCTGTATCCTAGAGCACATTTTAAGTAAAGAAACTGCCACATCCCATTGATATCAAGGAACTAAGCCTTTATGAAGAGAATCTCTAGAAAAGTGAAATCCATGAATTGTAACAATGTCCAACATGTAGCCTAAGCTTTGAGTGTTATTACTGCTCGAGTCACAGAGACAAGACCCTAGAGTGTTCTCAGCAATGTGTCCCCTATCTGCAAATGCCCATGCACACAGGAGCCTCTGTCTAGAACTCAACTGGTCCCCATTTGGTAGTTACCAGTCAGACACAGCTTAGATTTTATACTATGAGTGGTGTGTGTGTGTGTGTGTGTGTGTGTGTGTGTGTGTGTGTGTGTGTGTGTGTGTGTGTGTGTGTTTGAATTTAATGCATCTTCATTCTCACCTGAGAGAAGAGTGGTACAATGAAAGGAGCACTGATTTGGGAGTCATGAAGTACGGCTTTGAATTCAGAATCAATCACTTACCAAATAGGGGACCTCATGCAAGTAAGTCAGTTCCTTGCACTGAGCCTCATTTTATTCTGTGAAACAAGGGAATTGGACTGAGAGCTCTCACAGTTCCTCAGTGTCGCAATGTGAGAATGGGCTGATCACAGAGCAGGCCCGGCAGAGCATAAAGACCTGTCGAGTGCTGAGTGTCCTGTCCATTACCCCACAAGGCTGCATATGTGCTAATCAGCATTATTCCATCTACAAGGAAGATGGTAAAATCCATGTCATCATCATCATCTATGGGTTTATTATCACAGCTCCCTTATCTATATACTTAGCTGTGTACTTACAAGCAGTGACGTTTGAATTAAACACATTGTATAATTAGATTATGTATCAGTTGTTAAAATACAGAGGAAAAGACCCCCCGCCTTCATCTTTGAATATACTTTCTCAGAAATCGCTCTCTTTACCAATGAAAGCATTGGTTTTAAACAGCACCTGCAACACCAAAAATGACTTGGGAGCCCTCTACAGCCCCCTCCTCTCTAGGTCACAGTGGTGTGAGGTAGGCCCACGGCAGAGCTGGTGGTACAGCTGCTTGTGATGAAATTATGCCTGTTGGTTCTGGTCTTTATATCCATTTCAAAGCAAATGGGACATTACAGGAACAATTATAAATAATTGAGATTGTAAGATCGCCAAGATTAAACTCTAGGTAGGACACAAAATATCTTTTAATGACACTTTAGTCCTTTTCCATTTGGCAAACAGAATTTCTTGGCTGGCCACCTTGACTTTCACAATAACATGGTCCAGCACATAGCCCAAGCTTTGGGTGTTTTTGATGCTCAAGTCACAGAGAAGAACCTCTAGAGTGGGAGACTGCCAAGCCAGTGTTTTGGGTAGCCCAACCTTCCTATGGTTTCTTTACTTAGGGTGATTTTCTTCCCCTGTTTCTCTGAGCTCGTTATTAGGGCCTTCTTAACTGTCCAGCCCCCTGCCCTCCATGGTGACATCATTAAGAGCTTCCACCTCATTTTCCTGTCTTTGCGCCTGTACAATTGCCTCCCTGGGCCTCACCAGTTCCTCACTGACATTATTGCACCAGCCATTGACATGCTGTTAAGACAACTGGGAGTTTAGTCCGTCATACGTTGTAATGAATAATAATTACTGTTGGGTGCTGTCAGTCACCTCTGCAACTTCAAGTTACTCCACGGTACATCCTGTGTTCTCTAGTTTTGCATGGTTCCAGGATGACATCAGTTTTTTTTTTCATCTTGACTATTACAAATTTGCATTCTTCTTTGATGAACTACATCTACTAGTTCTTCGCTTTTTTTTCATCATGGTGAAGTATTCATGCTTATTTATGGTAGCATGAGCCAAAGAGACTCCTTTCTTTATGGTATTTTCACTGTTCCCCTAAATTTAGTTATTAGACTCTAAGCCTATGTATCCAGTTTCTTTTGGTAAGAATGCTTTCCCTTGGTAAGATACAGGCAAATAAGATTTGCTTGATTTTTATACAGTATTTACAGTCAAATTAAATTGTAGAATTTCTCAATCCAGCAGTTGTTGCTTAAAATTCAATGTCACTGTTTCTTTAAAATTTGTTTTTGGGACTTCCCTGGTGATGCAGTGGTTAAGAATCCTCCTGCCAATGCAGGGGATACGGGTTCGAGCCCTGGTCGGGGAAGATCCCACATGCTATGGAGCAACTAAGCCCATGTGCCACAACTACTGAGCCTGCGCTCTAGAGCCAGCGAGCCACAACTACTGAGCCCACGTGCCACAACTACTGAAGCCCACGCACCTAGAGCCCGTGCTCCTCAACAAGAGAAGCCACTGCAATGAGAAGCCTGTGCACCACAATGAGGAGTAGCCCCTGCTTGCCGCAACAAGAGAAAGCCCATGTGCAGCAACTAAGACCCAGCACAGCCAAAAATAAATAAATAAAATAATTTCTTTTGTTTTTATTGTGAAAAATTTCAAGTATGGTAAACTCATATATACTCTCATTTAGCTTCAACAATTATCAACACTTGGCCAATCTTGTTTCATCTATACCCCAACTTATTACTCCCATCCCCCATTGCAACCTTGGATTATTTTGAAGCAAAACCCAGACATTACATCATTTCACTCACAGTGTACTCATTTTTTCCATTACATCATTTCACTCACAGTGTACTCATTTTTTCTTTTTTTTAATCTGTTGTGTATCTATACACTAGCAATTCTTTTTTTAATTAATGAATTTATTTATTAATTTTTGGCTGCGTTGGGTCTTTGTTGCCGCACGCTGGCTTTCTCTAGTTGCAGCGAACGGGGGCTACTCTTTGTTGCGGTGCACAGGCTTCACATTGCGGTGGCTTCTCTTGTTGCGGAGCACAGGCTCTAAGCACGCGAGCTTCAGTAGTTGTGGCACACGGGCTTAGTTGCTCCGTGGCATGTGAGATCTTCCCGGACCAGGGATTGAACCCGTGTCCCCTGCATTGGCAGGCAGATTCTTAACCACTGTGCCACCAGGGAAGCCCAGGTACTCGTTTTTTGATGTGAGATATTATATATATTTTAAGAATTATGTCTTTCATGATGTATAGCAGTTAATCTGTGGTCAGATTCATTCTCAGCCTTTTGTAACTAATCACTTATTAGTTTAGTGAGTAACCTCTCAGACTTTTCTATGTAAGTGTATAAATGTAAATACACATACAGTTATGTTTTATTTGTTTTGTTCAAAGTGAGGGAGATCCTACCATAGACTTTATTATAAAACTGCCTTTTTCACTTATAAATAAATTATAGAAGTCTTTATGTGGCAAAACAGAGATCTGCTTCATTCTTTTGAACAGCAGCAGGGCATTCCATTGGACGTATGTGTCATAATTTTTTATCCACTCTGATAGATACTTAGGTTTCTTTTGGTTTTTTTTCTGTTACAAGCAGAGCTGAATGAGCATCACTGTACCTCATCTTTGCAGGCCTGTGTATGTCTGTAGGACAGGGTTAGAAAAGGAATTGCTGGATCAAGGATCTTTTAGGATAAAATGGAACTTTTATAAGAAGAATGGCTCTACCCTATTGTTGCATACTGATAGCTTGCTCTAACTTGTGCTCAGAGCTGCTGAGTGCCGCTTTGAGGATCAGATTAGGTGAGCAATGGTGTTTCAGTTTAATGCTTGAGGAAAATAGGGAACAACATATTTATTTTGAAAACCTAAAAAGTAAACGGGTGTGTTAGAATGCTGGGCAATGATGGCTTTTATGCATAATTGACATCTCTGAGACCTTGCAGAAGCGGGAAAACCAATGAGAGAGATTTTTGCCAGGCTAAAAACTCCATCAGAAGGCAGAAGAGATGGGTGGACAGGCAGGGGTGTTGGGCTATGGGTAAAGGACAATATAGTAACAGTAATAATCCTTTACTTTTGTACAACACTTCATAGTTTACACAGGGCTCTTACATCCATGTTCTAATTTAAGCCCCACAATAACCCTGCGCAAAAATATGAAGAGCCAAAAATATACCATAGAATTTCTGTGAGTGGACATTCTGGATTCTAAAATAATGAAAATATGGGAATAGTGTTAGCCTATAAACCACTGGACGAGATCCACTGACTGAACCAAAATGTTAAGTAAGACCAAAGAAGGTGCAGCAGTAGATTAGCTAGCCTCCCCAGGCAGAATTAGTGGACACCTTCCACTAGTCACATGCTGATACACATCTCCCTAGGAACGTGGAATGCATCAGCGCCAAACTAGCCATGGAAGAGCCACGTGGAGAACTTCTCAATGTGCACGCTCACTGACCTTACCCCCAGAGATTCTGATTCAGTGGGTTTGAGGTGGAGCCCAGAAGTCAGGCATTTTAATAAGCTGTCCTAGTGAGGCTGATATGCAGCCAAGTTGGTGAACCACTGTTCTAGAAGAGTCTCTGGGGACTGCAGCTAGAGAGTTTTACTCTATGAGTCTATAGTAAATTAAGGTTACTGAACACCCCTAAGTCCGTGGACCTGGGTAGAAGAAAGAAGACCAACCAATCTAGTTGGGCACTCTGGTGGATAAGTGTTTTGACAGAGGGACAGCTTCCTATGAATATAAGTTCTAAATACTTAAAAAAACAATTTACAAAGTTCCAGAACAAAGGCTGTTTTTAAATATTGTGAATTGCCATGGGGGGCTTGTGTTGCTATGGACAAAGTCCTGGCCTAGAGAGGCAACCACTTTAGAAACGACCAAACCCTGGACTTCAAGCTGGAGGACCCTGGGTAGGGGCCCAGCTTAACCATCTCCCAGTGTTAGAACCTTAGACTGACCTCATCTCTCTGAGGTTCACTTTCCTTCTCTGAAAAATGTACTTCTTCTAACACTGCAATGGCCGTGACATTCTCATTTTTCCTCTTTCCGCTGTCCCCATCCATCCTCCTCTTGTAGTCTGAGCTAGCTCTTAGCCTGATTCAATTTCTCCTCCTTTATCAACCTTTCCTTTACATTCCCAGATTGCCCACAGAAGCCAAGACTATAAGCTTTTGTGTGAATGTGTATGTTTGCATGAGTAAGTGCAACATATTTGGAAGACATACATATAGGTGTTCAAAACGTGGATGTGTACATGAACTTCCTACTTACCATTCTTACCAGGAAATTTTTAAGCTCTTCATTGTTTCCTTTCTATCATCTCTTTTTTACTTTCCTGGAAAATGGATTTATGAACTAGCCTTGCATCTAAACACTCACAGTAACCCACAAAAATGTTCACCAGCCTGCATGTTCACATTTATACATGTCCTTTCATGCCACAACATTCAAATTTTTCTTTAATGTTCTTGTTGTCCTTTGTCATAACTTTGTAATCACCTTAGTTGTAAATATTGATGCTTGCCCTTGAAGCTGAAATGTTGTAAAGTAAAAAGTAGAGCAAATGGACATAACAAGGAATTGCTACTAGGCTATCACGGAGATTGAGATTCCAGACTTTTCTACATCTGTAACTAAGTTGATTTTTTTTTTTTTTTTGCCATACACGGGCCTCTCACTGTTGTGGCCTCTCCCGTTGTGGAGCACAGGCTCTGGACGCTCAGGCTCAGCGGCCATGGCTTATGGGCCCAGCCGCTCCGCGGCATGTGGGATCTTCCCGGACCGGGGCACAAACCCGTGTCCCCTGCATCGGCAGGTGGACTCTCAACCACTGCGCCACCAGGGAAGCCCTGATTTTTAATCTAATGGGGAAAATGGTTGTACTTGGGGATTTCCCTTACTCAATGTCCATAAATGCACCATGTTAAAAACGATAACCACTGAAACCCTTTTTCACTCCTTTGTAGTAAAAACACTGTTCAACCCAGCGCCTGCCATTGCTGACCTAGACCCCCAGTTCTACACTCTCTCAGATGTGTTCTGCTGCAATGAAAGTGAGGTAAGGATGGAAGGTTTTGCTAATTCCTTGAGAAACCAGAAGACTTTCATGTACGTGGATAAAGCAAAGAAACAGGACTTACCTCATCAACTTGATTGCATGTGAATTCTTGGGCATAACGAAAACAGATTTTTTTGGATGACTGGGATGTAGAAAAAAGGAAACTAGTGAGTCCTAGAAGAAAAAGGATTCCCTGAGTCATACCCATAATTGGGCATTTATCAAACCTCAGCTAATTTTAGTCCCCACCCTGCCCTCATACTATTAGTTTCTGTTTTCTTTTTTAATCATTCCATATTGTATGGACTAATTACTGTTAGTATTAGAGTTGCCAGAGATAGCAAACAAAAATACAGGATGCCCAGTTAAACTTGAATTTCAGGTAAATAAGGAATAATATACTAAACATACCATAAAATTATTTGTTGTTTAACTGAGAGTCCTATATTTTATCAAGCAGTGCTAACTAATGTACAACACTGGAGCATTTGCATTCTGTTGTGAAGACCCTGTGATTGCACTGGTGGACAGACAGAGGTTCTCCATTGATGCCATGGGAAGCCCTGGTGGCCACTCTGTTAGGGGAGCACCGTCTCAGTCCACCTGAGGGTCATAATGTATATATCTGCATAAAATCTCTATCAATATATTCATATCGTGCCATTCTAAAGCATTTTAGGAAGAAAATTTCAATATTTTCCCTCTTATAGGACAAACAGTATTAGACCAGCACTCTCCTCCAACATTGGGAGGCAAGACATATTATACAATGCAACATACAGAGAAAGAAAGTTTATAATTAACGACCTATTAGTTTTTCATTTGGTGCAAAGGCTGAATGAAGGTTTCTAGGATTTCCTGACCTGCCTTTTTATTAACTTCATCTCTCAGAACATAAAGGAAATAAGAAAGAAGACTGCAACAAGGAAGCTAATTTTAAGAAGCCACAATAGGTTATGCAATATTTTTGAGCAACCACCATGGCCAGGCATTGTGCTAGGAAACAGGAATTGCTGGAGAGAGTGACCATTTCACAATAAGAAGTTAGATTACCCTCAATGCCAAACTGGCTTAGATTTCCCTGCTAGATACTTACAGAGCATCTCTAATGATTCTTCAGACACTCATCACAGCATGGACTGCTTGTTCAATACCTCTGTCTTCTCCTGGGAAAGAACAGACATCTCTTATTCACTATTGTATCCCAATGGCTATCTATTGCTGTATAATAAATTACCCCCAAATCTAGTAGCTTACAACAACAGGAATTATTTATTGTCTGTCATGGTATCTGTGCATCAGGAATCGAGACAGGACACAGTATGGCTTGTTTCTCCTCTACGATATCTGGGGTCTCATCTGGAAGACTCAAAGACTGGAATCATCTGAACCTTCTTTCACTCACATGCTTGCTAGTTGATGCTGGCCATTGGCCAGAACACTTACACATGGCTTCTGCTTGTGGCCTGGGCTTCTTCACCATATGGAAGCTGGGTTCCAACAAGATACAGTCTCCTGAGAAGGGGTGAGGGAGAGAGAGCGCCAGAGCCTGGCAGAAGACATGGTGGCTTTTATGACTTAGCTTTGGAAGTCACACAGCATCTCTTCTGGCCCACTCTATTGATTGACGTAGGGAAGTCCACCCTGGTACCCCACCTCTCAATAGAAGGTTGTCATTGTCACAGTGTGAAAAGAGCATGTATGATGTGATACATATTGACAGTTATCTTTAGAAATTATCATCTGTTATACTGTGCTCTGCACAGAGTTGGCACCTAGTAAATGCTTATTGAATGAATGAATAAATGAATGAACTCTGGTCTTTAAGGAAATTGATCTCAAAGGGAACTCTATTCAATACTCTGTGATGACCTATATGGGAATAGAATCTAAAACATAGTGGATATATGTATATGTGTGGCTGATTCACTTTGCTGTACAGCAGAAACTAACACAGCATTGTGAATCAACTATACTCCAATAAAAATTAATTTTAAAAAACTTAATGGAAAAAAGAAAAATTTTTAAAGCTTAACATTCTCATAGATGACTTCTAATCATGATAACAATGTAAATTCATGCTTTAAGATATTCCCTCTGTGCCACACACAAACCATTGATATATAAATACAAAAAGAGACAATGAAAATATACTCACAAGCTCAAAAACAAGATAAATAACTCCACAGATCAGAAATGGAACAGAATCACAGAGATTCAGCCTTGGGTGTGCTGTACTCCAGTCCCAGAAGCTGGCATTGCCTCCCATGGGTAATGGGCACTGAAAGTGTGCCACTCATGTGAGACTGGAGCAGTGCCCAGGCTAGAAACCAGAGATGCTGGGCTAAGGCCTCTCTGCTAAGGAAAAAGAGTGGAAGAAGCTGCTATGCCTGCTGCTTGAGGCTATAACATATAGAAAGCTCCCAACCTGCAGAGACAGGAGGACAGAGAGCCTGCCTCTGATCAGGAAGAAAACCAAGCCAACTGATGACTTAGTGACTGGATTGGCGGTTAGTGCCAGAACCCCCCAGAACAGGAACTCTCTGTTGCCGACCTAACACCTGGCTCTGGTTTAGAGACCCTTGGGGACCTAGTGGATGCAGCTGTAAAACCACTAGAAAGGCAGGGATAAACCTGATTGGAGTGAAATGTGCAGACTCTCCAACTCACTGCGAGCAGAGTGAGCCTGCAGATGAGGAAATGTACTGCTGCTAGAGATCCAGCAAAATCAACAATCTGAAGAGAAATCTGCCCAAGATGAAATTCAAATAATAAAACAACACAAAAAGACTTTTAAAGTAAGTATGATTAAGATTCTCATTCTTTAAAAAAGGAGAAGAAATTGTGAAAGAAAAACAGAATCAAAGCAACAGTCTGTGAATATGAAAACCAACCAATTAGAAGTCCTGAAAATGAAAAAGTCATTGAAAAATTTTTAAAGCACTCATTAGAAAGATAAACATCAGACATGAACTGAAAGAGAATCTTGATCAATTCACCTGGAGGTAGAAAACTCAATTCACCTAGAAAATAGCATGGAAAGAAAAATAGTTTCAACTGTTAAAGAGGAAGTTAGCAGCTTGAGAGGCTTCAACATGTGTCAAATTGGAATGAAGGAAGAAGAGAATGGAGGGAACTGAAGAGAAGCTATGTTAGAGGGAAAACTGCAAGGTGTTTTCTAGAACTGAGAAAAGGCATGAGCTCTCAAAAGATCAGAAGTGTGTTAAAAGTACCGCATAAGATAAATAAATATAACTTTCTGCTAACATACATTTTAGTGGAACTGCATAAAATCAAGGGGTTTAATAAAGATAAAAATATTTTTAAATAGCCAGAGGAAAAAGGATTACATGCTTGTAAAAAGGGAAAATGGAAAAAACCAAATTGTCCATGAAAAAGAAAACAGATTTTGTTTAAACTGTAGCATGTATCTGCAGTATGGAATACAGTGCAGTTTTTTTTAGAAAGCTACATATATCAACACAAATTTTAAAATGTTAAGGTGAAAAGTACAATACTAAGTAATATATATGGAAAATATCATTTAATTTCTTTAAAGAAAACTATTGGAAGCAAATAAAGTAAAATTTAATAAAGTAAAATGTACTAAAGGTGGGTGGTAGGTACATGAGTGTTTGTGCATTATTTTTCATGTTCAGGATTTTTCATTAAAGAATAGCTGTTTAAAACGTTTTTAAAAACCAGAAGAAATCGATATTTCTGAAAATAAACTATCCAACTCAACAGAAATATCCCAGTAATGAAGATCAATGCAAAACTTATAAAAAGAAAAAAGAAAGTGGCCTCACAGTATAACCCACACAGACTGAAAGAAAGGGTCTATGGAAAAGATGGTAAGGGGGGCGCTGGGGGGTACATGGTCAAGTTAATGAAACACATGCTCCTGGGAAGACTGACACCAAGAATGAGCAGACACTGTGGGATGATTTACAGGCACCAAGAAGGGTTAGTCTGGGCACATTCAGAGCAAGCACAGGAAGGGATATACCCATTCTTAGGAAGAGACAGTATATGATTAAACTGTAATAGAGAAAAGACAAAATTTGGTTATAAGCTTTCTAAGTCAAAAAGTATCATATAATTCATCTAGTCCAGTGAATTTTCAGCTGCCAATCCCAGAACCATAAAGGTTCCCTGGAGATGCTGGGCGGGTACCTGGGGGATGAGGAAGCAGGGCTGCAGCCCCTCACCCCTACTTCATCCAGAGGATTTTTTATATTCTAGGAGGAAACTACTGATCCTGTCCAAGCCCTACATTTTACAGACTTTATGTGACTTGGGGAAGTTTCCAGAGTTAGTGAGTAGTGGAGGTCTCTGAACATCAGCACATTGCTTTTTCTGCTGTATATCAGAGCCTCTCCTACTCTGCTTCCATTTGCTCAAGCAAAACAAACAAAAGAAATGAGTGGTCTGCAAACTAGTAATATGCAAAAGGCATTATGGCCCAAGAGAAGCCTAAAAGAATTTAGGTGTGAAATTTATGGGTATGATTTATACCTAAAATCATTGGCAGTGGCCCCTTCCTTTCTTCTTTTCCTCCCTCCCCACTTCCCTTATTTCTTTTGTAAAACTCTCTTTGTTCCTCCTAACTCTTTACTATGAAAATCATCACAAATAAGGAAAAGCTGAATGGGCAATACAGTGAATACTCATATCCTCTCCACCAAAAAAGTTGTTAACATTTTGCTGCACTGGCTTCCCCTCTCCCCTGTGTGTATTTATTTTTGTTTTGGTTGAACTATTTGAAAGTTGCAGGCATGATCCCTCACCCCTAAATACTTCAGCTTGCATCTCCTAAGAGGAACCACAATACCATTATCACACCTAGGAAAATTATCAGTAATTCTATACTGTCATCTGATATTCAGGCCACATTCAAATTTCCCCAGTTGTCCCAAGAATGTCTTTTATAGCTTTTTTGTTGTCATTGTTATTATTGTTTTATTTTATTTATTTTCCTGAGCCAGTATCTACCAAAGTTCCCCACTGCATTGGTGGTTATGAAAAAGAAGGGAGACATCGCCTAGAAAAACAGATCTAATCTAGAAGCAGACCCAGTTACTTATTCTCACCACAGTTTCTCTTCTTTTTGTATGTATTTCAGGCTGAGATTCTGACCAGCCTTGAGGTCAGTAGCCCCTCGGATGCTGGGAAGGCTACGTTGGTGCTCATGGAAAGGGGCTGCCAGGTTGTAATCATCACCTTAGGTGCTGAAGGATGTGTGATGCTGTCACAGAAAGAACCTGTCCCAAAGCACATTCCCACAGAGAACGTCAAGGCTGTGGATACTACGGTAGGTTTTTCAATTTCAGAATCCTTTTTGTCCCTTGAAAATCATCATTTAGTAACTAAGATACTGCACCTGAATTTTTGGATCACGCGGTAGAGGCCCTTAGAGGTAATATGGGGGAAGCGGACAATCAGGCAGGAGAACTGTATCTTAACCTTTTCTAACCCACTGTAGGACTTTATACATGTCACTTAACCTCTCTGAGTCTGTTTTCTCATCCATAAAATTGGAATATCAGTAAAATTATAACCATATTACCTATATTCATTCATTCATTAAATAAGTATTTATTAAATACCTATTATATGCCAGTTATATATTAGGTACATATATATAGTGATGAACAAGACAAAGTCTCTGCCCTCATGGGGCCTAGATTTTAAACAATAAACACATCGCCGGGTCTTACAAGCCTCTTGTGTGGAATGAAATCACAAGGACCACTGGTTATTATATTGTAGTAATAATAGCATTACGACGTGCTCACTGTGTCTCTTTCACATACCTCTCATTTAATCTTTACAACAACCATATGAGGCAGGTACTATTATCCTCATTTTACAGATTTAGAAACTTGCTCTAGATCCTAATGCAAGGAAGTAGCAGAGCTGGAGGTTCAAAACTAAGACACTTGTGTGAGGTGCTATGTTAAGGATAAGCAGGTTAAGTGGACAAGTCACGGCTACAGAGCAGGGATGAAAAGGAAACAAGTTAGAAAAAGGCTCAGGGTTCCTCTAAAGCTGGGGAAATAAAAATTATTTGCTTATGGCCTAGACTAGAAAAGTAAGTAAACGTCAAGGACAAGAAATTAGAGTTGAGGAAGAATAAAAATTTTAGGGTTTTTACCTATAAGAAACTGACATATTATTATTTATAAAATGTTTATTTCTTTGCTTAGAAAAGACTTTAAAATGTGGGTCATTTATCAAAAAAAGAAGCCTAAGAGCATCTGATGAAGTTTTAGTTAAGAATATGCATTGAAATAGATAAGTGCAAGGAATGCTTTATTACATGAAATTACATCCTGATTGCCTTTGTGTGTGTGTGTGTCTTTTTTTTTTTTTAAGTTACTTACTTATTTATTTTGGCTGCGTTGGGTCTCCGTTGCTGCATGCAGGCTTACCCTAGTTGAGGTGAGCGGAGGGGCTACTCTTCGTTGCAGGGCGTGGGCTTCTCGCTGCGGTGGCTTCTCTTGTTGTGAAGCACGCGCTCTAGGCGCATGGGCTTCAGTAGTTGTGGCACACAGGTTTAGTTGCTCCATGGCATGTGGGATCTTCCCGGCCCAGGGCTCAAACACGTGTTCCCTGCATTGGCAGGCAGATTCTTAACCACTGCACCTCCAGGGAAGCCCCTGATTGCCTTTTAAAATGTCTTTTATCAGGAATTTGATAAACTATACTTGGCGATGTTATTCTCATCATATTTATTAATTTCTGAAACCATTAGTTTTTCTGTTTTGTCAAGGACAGTAACCTGAATTTGAGAGATTCCTTATTAGTTCTGAAGTCAATCCTGCATTAGACTAAAACTATTCCAGGTCCTGAACTAAAGCAGAAGAGTTTGTTCTTCTTTTGCTAAAAATAAAACGAAGGGTCCTCATGAAGCGATTGGACCTCTGTGACTGCCCAGAAGTGGCTCAGCCTCTGCTTTCAAAGTCTGTGTCAGTCACGACTCCTTTTGCTCATAAGCACCAGGAACACAACTCAAACGGCTTACACAGAACAAGGGATTTATTTGGTGCACATAAGTGGAAGGTTCGAAGGTACGGCAGAATGCAGAAGCTAAACCGTGTCATGAAGTTTACCCTCTCCCTGTCACCCTCTCCCTGTCAGCTCTGCTTGCCTTTTGGTGGGCTTTGAGCTCAGACAGGTGCCCTCCAGGTGGTGGTCCCTGGCAGCACCCTACTCACACTGTGCCTCACATCATGTCCCCATCCCCAGTGTCAAATAAAAATCAAAGAACTCTCATAAGAGGATGGGAAATGGATACTGATCAGAGTAAAACCACCCATGCCCACCATGGAACACTCATGTAGAAACGCACTGCTTGGGCATAGGATTAAATGATGGAGAAACTGGCCTTGGAACTGTTCAAATTTGAATCAGTAGTAATAATCCTCAAGAATTTCATGTTGAAGGATTGGATTTCACAGATCATGACAGATTATAACTTTGAGCATCTTATGTACAGCGATGTGCACCAAGGAGGTTTTCACACTTTGCTGATACAGTTTTGTGCTCTTTCATTTGGTTCCTTAGCACTTGCAGTTAATTTCTAGGTTTCAGGAAAGGTGAAACACAGTGAGAGTTCAGAGAGAACAGATTGCTTAATGCTTGGAGGCAGGAGAGAGAAAATGGGATCGGGAAGATCAGGACGCTGGATCGGGATCAGCAGGTTTTTTCTGTAAAGGGCCAGATGGTAAAGTTTTAGGCTTTACAGGCCATATGCATACATGCTCTGCTACAAATACTCAGCTCTACCATGGTAGCATGAAAGCATCCATAAACAACTTTGTATGCTATTGAAATTAAGTTAGTATTAATCTAAACTAGATTAAGGTGTTAACTGGAATCACCAGTGCAATCACTAAGAAAAGAACCAAAAAACAAAAAACACCTAAAAGAAACAAGATGATTAAAATGGTACACTAGAAAATATTTAACAAAAACAAGACGGTAATGGAGGAATAGAGGAATAAAGAAGCTACTGGAAGATATGCTATTGTAAACTGGGATAAAACTAAGACAGGAAGATATGAGATCCAGGAAACAGGTGATGCAACTTGAGAGAAGTCAGTGACGATGAGGGAAAGTTCCAGGACAATAGCTATGCAGGAAGTTCAGATTAGAGCAGGAGCATGGCGGGCTCTGGAAGGAATGTCTCCCAGAAACAAAAAAGAAAAAAGGAAAAAGAAAGAAATAGTGGAATATCCAGATATCCAGTGTGTTTGAATATGCACAAAAATTTTTAGCTCTTGTAGAATTTGATGATGAAGTAGTAATTAATATGTAGAAAACTGAGGAAATTTAAAAAAAGCAAATTTTTTCCTCTAGGTCATCTGGAATCTAAGGGGAAAAGGTATGGTTAAGTAAATATAAATTTTGTACACCACATGGCTATGAATACATAGTCATAACAATGTAAGTGCCAATTATTGATTTAACCAAAAATAGAGATTATAATCATACTGTGAAAATGGAAAGATAAAGTGAGTGTGTATTTGTGTGCACATAGGGGAAGATAAGAAAATTAAATGCTCATCTTCCATTGTTGGAATTCAAGAGATAATAACTAAAACAGATTTTTTTTAAAGACAACAGTATAAGCATACTACCAGAAATAGAAGATAAAATCAGAAGAAACCAGTAAAAGAATTTAAAGTATTTGCCTCATAGAAAGAGGAGTGGAGAGGGATGGGGCATTTACACTTTAAGCTTTGTCTTTTTAAACTATGAATACAGATGGCTTGGATTTTTTTTTTTAAGGCAAAACACAATGAGATACCATTTCACACCCACTAGAATGGCTATAATCAAAAACAGATACTGTTGACTAGGATGTGGAGAAATCAGAACCCTCAAACACTGCTGATAGGAATGTAAGATGGTACAGCCACTTTGGAAGATGCTCTGGAAGTGCTTCAAAAAGTTAAATTTAGAGTTACAACAGACTCAGCACTTCTACTTCCAGGTATATAGCCAAGAGAAATTTAAAAAACATATGTTACACAAAACCTTATACACAAATGTTCACACAGCATTATTCATAATAGCCCCAAATTGAAAACAAACCAAATTTTCATCAACAGATAAATGGAGAAACAAATTGTGGTATATACATATGATAGAACATTATTCAGCCATAAAAAGGAATACTGATACATGATACGGCATGGATGAACATCCAAAACATTATACTAGGTGAAAGAAGTCGGACATAAAAGGCCACATACTGTAGGCTTCCATTTATATGAAATATCCAGAGTAGGTAAATCTATGGAAACAGAAAGTAAATTGACAGCAGAGGCCGGAGAGAGGGTAGAATGAGGAGTGACTGCTAATGTACACAGGGTTCCTCTTCGGGGTGATGAAAATGTCCTAGAATTAGATAGTGGTGATGGTTGTACAACCTTGTAAATATACTCAGAACCACTGAATTGTGCACTTTTTTAAGGGTGAATTTTAAGGTATGTGTATGATATCTCAATTGAGAAGACAAAGGACAAACAAAAACAACAAAAAGGCACTTCACTAATGAGTGGATACTCTCTCAATAAAAAATCTTCTACTTAATTGCTGTACTGAATCTACTGACTGGGCGCTTAACATCCCCCCAGTGGAACCGAGGTGACACAGGAAACAAGGGTAGTTATTTTCTGGGTGTAGAGTCTCCCTCAGCTTTTTCATGCTGTCTTTCTCCTCTCATCCAGCACTCATTATTGAAATTCTTGCCTGTCCTGCACACAACTGTTCAGCTTCTTCATAAGTCTGGTAAAGAGGAGCTAATTCACCTGGTGAGTGAGGAACTCCCAGGGAGGCATTTTCTTCTGAACAGATGGGCTCCTTCCCTTTCCTGTCAGGAGGGTGTCACTTGCTCTCAGGCAGTTTGTAACCTTCTCTCTTTTCTCCTCCTCATCCCTTATGATGTTACACCTTCACAAAACAATCCTGCTGTGCAACCTAAATATAGCCAGTTTTTATTTGCCAATCATACTGGCATGGATGGTGGAAACCTCTTTAGTTAGTTGGCACGTTGTCCACTGGAGACAGCCTGCCCTAGCGGGAGCCATCGCCTGCTCTACGCTGTGCCTCTGCAGACTGCTATATCCAGTTTTGCCTCAGTGTTAATAGTTGGATATATCGCCTCTATTTTTACATGTTTTTCCCCTTGTACTAAAGTGAGATGGTGGCAGTAGCTGCAGATGTCCTCAGCTCAGTTTGGAAGACATGACAGATGTGTCTCTTCTCCCATCTCTGGCGCTCATGTCCTCACTCAAGTCCTTGCAACCTGAAGGTCAGGGGCTTTGCCTTCTTGTGTCCATGACTGCACTGAATATTCGCTCCACAGTCAGAGTTACACACATAAAAGCATGGTGACACTTTAGGATTACTGTAATATAGTGTGATATATTGTAACCTTAATTATCCTTGGCCTATAAGCTCTGTAAAATTCCTGATTTATAAATTTCCTCATGTAAATGGTTAAGTCCTAAAGTCTACATTGACACTCTTAATTTCAAGAATTCAGCCCCTAAGCTAAATTTGTCTTCTCAAGAATCACTCACTTTGTAATAAATCATCATAATTCAGGATATGTAAAGCCAGAGTAATCAAAGGCAAGGGGCAGGGGGGACTCATCTTCCCTATTTTTTATTCCTCTTTCTTTCTATCCATTGCATTTGAGTCCTGTAGTATTCACGGTTATTGGTGAGGCATGAGGCAGCATCAGCCCAGCTGCATGGATGCCCCCAAGGGACAACTTGGGGCTGGAGAAGCAGCTCCAAACTAGAGACTGCACCAGTAGGAAGTGGAATCATTTCAGTCACAGTTGGCGTGGAAGCACTCATGAGGGCAGGGTGATTGCTGGGGCTGGTGGATTACCCACAGTTTTCCAAGGTAACTCCTCCTTGGTGTATTCTCCCCATCCTGGGGTCTGGCCTTCTGCCATCCAGGCTGCTCACAAGCATAGGCTCCCATTAATCCACTTCTGAGGTACCATCCAGAATGACAGTTCAGTCATCCAACATCTGAAGGGCCATTATTTCCATCTTGGCGTGACCTTCCCCCCAGCCTACACCCTCTTCCCATCCCCAGCCGCCTGGCCACTGGAAAGCCAAACTAATTTTGTCAGATGTAAGTAGAACGATTGAATTTAGGTGCTCTCAAGAGATGTTTCTCAACTCCGGCAAACTCAGACACTGTTTCCTGCTGAGCCACAGTCTTGCTGAGAGGACTGAGTACTCACCAGGTCTCCCATGGCACTGCCAGAGGTAGTCTTTGTGATGCTCCTTAAACTGTGGTTCCCCAGCAAACCATTCTTTCTTTCTCCCACCTCCTTCTTTCTGATCAACATGTACATTCCTTGCATTTGTTAATAATTGGTGGAGTTGCTGAGGGGACTTTGTAGCTCAGTAGCCATTTTGTCCTTGAATAGAGATTTTGCACATTTCTGTCCAGAAGCTTCTGTCATAGCCAAAATGTTTGAGTGCCCCTCACTGTTGATTGCCAATACTTCAGAAAGGGTTGGGCCATAAAATACAGTGGGTAAAGAATGATAGAATCTTCGGTGCTAAAGAGGTAACTATAAAATAATAAGACTAACTGTATCTCCATATCAATTTATTATCCAAGAAGTGACTGTTGTTTCCTTCAAATTTTGACTTAGGAGAATTAAGTATATACTGATACTGCCAATACTCAAAGTACCTTGCGAAATGCTCTTTTAGAATTGCTTTGAGAGCCTTCATCACCTTTACCCCACCAGTCACTC
The DNA here is from genome assembly GCF_005190385.1 of Monodon monoceros. Classification (NCBI taxonomy): domain Eukaryota; kingdom Metazoa; phylum Chordata; class Mammalia; order Artiodactyla; family Monodontidae; genus Monodon; species Monodon monoceros. The sequence continues at coordinate 66,857,429 of NW_021703775.1, forward strand.
TATTATTTTTTTTACTTTCTACTCATGAAATTAATACATGGTTAGTGTTCAAGAGGAGAAAAGAGCAGACAACACAGAAAGGTATAAAAAAGTCCGGGGCCTCCCTGGTGGCACAGTGGTTGAGAGTCCGCCTGCCAATGCAGAGGACGCAGGTTCGTGCCTCGGTCCGGGAAGATCCCCCATGCCGCGGAGCAGCTGGGCCCGTGAGCCATGGCCGCTGAGCCTGCACGTCTAGAGCCTGTGCTCCGCCACGGGAGAGGCCACAACAGTGAGAGGCCCGCGTACCGCAAAAAAAAAAAAAAAAGTCAGATATTCATGATCCTATCACTTAGATGTAACCACTGTTAACATTTTAGTGTAAATCCGCCTAGACTTTTCTATGCATAATTTTGAATAGCTGTACTTTGGAATATCTGTTAACAGCAAACTTGAATATTTGCAACAGCAGAGGATTAATGTGTGTCATTATGGGAAGGCTCTACATCCCCAAAAATAAATGAAACATTTCTTTAGAATAAAGTAAGTAGGCAATTCACTGAAGAAGAAATACGAAAGATAAAGAAATGAGACACTGTTCAACCCTACAAGAAATCATGAATATGCAAATCAAAATAACAGTAAGATTCCCTTCATTGCCCATCAGGTCAACAAAAAATAAAGATTGATAATGTCAAAGTCCAAACAAATTGGAAAAACACATGCTCTCATATAGTTCTGGTGGGAGTATAAATTCATAGAATGTTTTTGGAAGGTAATTTGACAATACCAATTTTTAAAATATGTTTTCCTTTTGACCCAGTATATCTCTTTCTAAGAATCTGTCCTACAGAAGTGTTCACATATATAAATATTTGTACAAGAATGTTTATTTCAGCTTTGTTTGTAATGACCAAAAAATCGATTAGACAGGTCTACATAATCATCAGTAGGAGAAGGTCAAATGATAATGGTATGGTGCCATTGATTTAAAAATAACTCTAAAAAAATAAAATAAAATAAGTCTAGCTATCTGTAAGTAAAAGTATAATTTAAAATCCAAAACAAACAAACAAAACCACCAAACTTTCCCATTACTCATGGGAAGGGGAACAGGATGGGGGATAGGAAAGTGTTGAAAAGGAGGACCTCTGCATTCTGCTCCATATTCTTCTGAATTGTTTGCATTTTTCCATAAACCTGTATTTTTCACGTATTACTTTGAAATTTGGAGTAAAGATGATTTGGGGACATAGCAAAAAACTATTTGGAGCCACATCTAGCAAGTAAGATAGGTGATATCCTTTCTCAAAGGGCAAACTGGGCATTATTTTCACAAAGGAGCCAAATTAGCCACTGTTCACTCTTGATCTCATAAAGAACCTCTCAAGCTTTCCCAAATCTCTGTATGTGGAAGCTGAGTAGCCCTTTGACTTAGGATGACCTCTGAATGGAGAGTCCTGATGCCAAAGAAATAGATCCACATGCCTTTCAGATCCACAGCACTTCAGCCTCAGTAAATCTGGATATTTCACTACACACTTTTGACAGTTTTTTTCTTAATCTTTCTAAAGAAAAAATTTCCCTCAAAAACATGTTATTTTATACAGTTTCCTTTGGAAATATCAGAATAAATGTCAAAGCTGCACTGTTTCTGTTCATCACTCAAATGCACGGCAGGTCTTCAGAGAAACTTCACTCACGTTCAAGTTTTCTTTCTGAATGAGTCTGTTGATATATCTCGGTTTAACTCTTAAACCCTCATTCTCTCAAGAATGAATGATCTAGACTTTGGCTTTGCCACATTTCTTGGTCTTTGGCTAATGAATGACCTGGAGGAGCTATAAAAGGGGCCAGGCTGTAGGAGATGCCTCATGTTGAGGTACTTAATAGTTATGTACTTCATCGTACATATACCTCTGATTTGAAACAGACCTGAATGGAAGGGCTCATGAGGGATGGAGGAACATATGTAACACAAGCCCTTGGACTGAACTGTGCTCCCCCTAAAAGTTATATGTTGAAGCCCTAACCCCCAAAGTTACTGTATTTGGAGATAGGACCTATAAGGAGGTAATTAAGATTAAATGAGGTTATAAGGGTGAAGCCCTGATCCCAACAGGATTAGCGTCCTTATAAGAAGAGACAGCAGAGAGTTCAGTCTCTCTGTATGTGCATTCAAAAAGTTCATGGGAGCACATAGCAAGGCGGTGGCCTCCTGCAAGCCAGGAGAAGAGGCCTCAGAATGAAACTTATCTTGCCAGCACCTCTATCTTGGACTTCTAGCCTCCAGAACTGTGAGGAATACATTTCTGTTGTTTAAGCCACTTAGTCTGTGGTATTTTGTTATGGTGGCCCAAGTAGACTAACACATGCAAGAAAGCAAATCAGCATGCTTCAGAAGTGACCTAAAGTGAATGCTGAAAAATCAGCTGTTCTGTGAGAAAATAAGCTGAGGCAAACTAACAGGATCAGCCTAAATCACCTTTTTAGTGAAATATCTCAAGAGTTTTTCGTATGGTTCAACGGTAATCGTTGGTCCTGGTGGCTAAGGGCAGATGATGTCCTGGGTTCTAATCCTGATTTAACTAATAACTAGCAGACAGTTTGGGGCAAATGACTCATTATGTTTGGGGCTCAGGTTGTGCATCCAAACATGATGTGTCTGGAGTGGGTGATCTCTGAGTCGTCTTCAACCTCTGAAATTCCTTGATTCTTACAGATTCTTGGGGACATAAGGATCCTTTGGCTAATAATGAAAAGCAGGGCACTACTCTAGGCCAGGCATTGTGCTGGCCTCTTTATGCATTTTCTCACACACTCAGAACAACCCTGCAAGACAGGCTAATGCCCACTTTAGAGAGGAGGAAGTTATACCCCCAAAGGTAAACAACCTGCCCAGAGTCATCCAGCTGGTAAATCGGCAGAGCCAGGAATTGGTTCTAGGTCTGTCTGCCTGTCTGCCTGACCCTGACATCCGTGTCCTCCTTACCACACCCTCTTGATTTGGTGGCAGTCTGCCTAGCGTCCAGTCTCTTCTATTTGGCATTCCAGCACTAACTCCTTGCCACTTGGCATGCCGTAGGCTTCTGTAAGTTGCTCCATTTCTCTAGATTTTCAGAAGCTTCCACTCTTGCTTTGTGCAGTACAGTGCAGCCTCACTTAAATGCAGTAACTCATATATAGTCTAAGAACAGTGCCTGGCTCATGTCAGCACTCAGTACATCTTAGCGCTCATTAATAGCTCCCCATGTGCCTAAATGTTCACTTTACCTGGGTATCTGTGGGGGGGGGGGGCGGTGGCATAACCAGGTAGCACGTACCAGGAGCTTGCACTACTCACCATCACACAGGGTGGATATGACCTTGGCTCTGTACATTACTGGAGAGAAACCCAGGTCCCACTGCCATTCAACTCCAGCACCTTCCTGTACAGGGCAAGGAGCAGGACTGCACGGGTGGCAATGTGGCGGGATGGTGCCAGGCCAGATACCAAAGGTTCAGGCACAGATCACTTCATTCATTCTTGTCTTTGAATGATCAAGGAGGAGAGGTGCACCACTCCTAGAGTCTGTAACAAAAATATCTTTTCATTAAACTTCTTTAAGTAAGGGTCTGAACCGCTAACTAGAGAGGCTAAGGAAAATGTAATTCTTCTTTTTTTAATCTTCCCAAACTAGTTCTCCAGTTTAAGGAAAGAAAAAACACTACTCTTTCGCTGCCTAGCAAACTCCTACCCATCCTCAAGGTCCAGCTCAGAGAGTTACTTTTGGGCAACCCCAATGCTTAATACAGTGCTTGGCATATAATAACAGGTCCTCCTGAAATAACGAAGAGTTCCAGTTCCTTCTGGGAAAATAACTAGTATGTGTGTTACAGTCACTTAGCCTCACTGAGCTCCAGTGTTCTCAGGGCACTAGAAGATCTACAGGATTCCTTATAGTCCTTCAGTGCCACACTGAATGTGCCAAGGGAAACAATCTCAGATACAAATGCTCTTTTTTAATGATTTGCAAACAAAATAATTACCCAGTTTCCCATTTTTTTTTACAGTTGTTCACAGTATTTTTATTTGTAATATTTACAAATAGTTAATTTGTAAAACAAAAAATAACCTAAATGTCCATCCAAGTGAATGGATAAAACAATTGTGCTATGTCCGTACAGTGGAACACTACTCAACAATAAAAAGGAATTAACTATTTATACAGCAATAAAATAGATGAATTCAAAATAATTACACCGAGCAGAAGGAGCCAGACAATAAAGAGTACGTATATCATGATTCCATTTATATAAAAGTCTAGGAAACACAAATTTATCTATAATGAACAGAAGCAAGCCGGTGACTGCCTAGGGACAGAGCAGGACTGGGGGAGGAAGTTTTGGATTACAAAGGGTCACATAGGCACTTTTACCCAGTTTCCCATTTTAAAACATATCCTAGGATTGTTTTCCCTGGAGTCATAGAAAGGCGAGGCCAGAAAAAAAAAAAAAAAGAAAAGAAAACTTACAGAGGGTAAATGACACCTCTGAAATTGGCATCATAGAATAAAGAAAATCCATATCCAAATGAGGCTCTGAAATAGCCATCTTTTTTTTTTTTTTTTGGCTGCATTGGGTCTTCGTTGCTGCACACGGGCTTTCTCTAGTTGTGGCGAGCAGGGGTACTCTTTATTGCGGTGCATGGGCTTCTCATTGCAGTGGCTTCTCTTGTTGCCGAACACAGGCTCTAGGTGCACAGGCTTCAGTAGTTGTGGCACGCGGGATCAGTAGTTGTGGCTCGTGGGCTCTAGAGTGCAGGCTCAGTAGTTGTGGTGCACGGGCTTAGTTGCTCCGCAACATGTGGGATCTTCCCGGACCAGGGCTCGAACCCGTGTCCCCTGCATTGGCAGGCGGATTCTTAACCACTGCACCACCAGGGAAGCCCTGAAATAGCCATCTAAAACTTAGGAATGAACCAATAAATGGGCATGATGTCTGTGCAAGGTCTGCTGACTCTGGCTGCCAGAAAGGATGACGATGACAAAAAGAAGTTCACTGACTATCAAAAAAAAAAAGGACAGAGGACAAGGTAATTGCTAAAGAGACTGATCGACAAGGCACAAGACATCTGTCATGCCGGGGGGCATATTAACTCTATTACATTACTTCCACATCAGCAGATCACCTCAATTACCAGCTAATCAGGCAGAATTAAACATTTTAAATTATCTTTCTTAATCCTGCATGTGATTATTTGAAAACCCAGAGCTCTAAAAATCTAATTGTAACTGCTTACCAGAAATGTCATCTTCACTTTGAGGAACTGAAGCAGGGCCAGATACAAGACTGTTTTTTTTCCGTTTTCCTAAAGTACCGTCCCATGGCCAGAACTGGACTTGCATGTATATCTGCCTAGTGCCGGGCATATTAGGGGCTCCCAAGGGGACCTGGCCCTGCTTCAGAACTCATAATGGCCAGAGACCAAAAGAAGAGCAATGGTAGGGGAGAAGGGGGGCATGGGGTTGGAGGGAGGATGGAGAGGAAAAAACAACTGTTAAAACCTTAGCAAGGGACTTCCCTGGTAGCGCAGTAGTTAAGAATCCGCCTGCCAATGCAGGGGACTCGGGTTCAAGCCCTGGTCTGGGAAGATTCCCACATGCTGTGGAGCAGCTATGTCCGTGTGCCACAACTACTGAGCCTGCACTCTAGAGCCCACGAGCCACAACTACTGAGCCTGCGTGCCTAGAGCCCATGCTCCATGGCAAGAGAAGGCACTGCAATGAGAAGCCCACACACTGCAATTAAGAGTAGCCCCTGCTTGCTGCAACTAGAGGAAGTCCACGCGCAGCAACAAAGACGCAACGCAGCCAAAAAAAAAACCTTAGCAAATGTCAGGAGAGCAAATTCTAGATTTAGAGTGTTCTGTGGGCCTAGAAGGCACAGGAAACAGTCCCTCTCCCAGTAAGAAGGGGATGGTATGAGGTTGTGGGAGATTGCTTACCCATCTACAGTTAAGACTTCTGAGCTTCCTACGCCTAAGCTCCTCTTCTTCCCACTCCTTCAGTGTCCTGGACATCAGTGTGATGACATGTCAGTGAGCTGGTAGTCTACTCCTTGCCCATCTTCCTAGGATGCTGCAATAGTGTCCTCAGGAGCAGAGCTGCCAGGACTGCACTGTAGGTCTCCTAAGTGATTTCCATTGCATGAAGATGATTCTTGGGTAGGCCTAGAATTATATGGAGGTGAAAAAACGTTTGGAGCCGAAGTGTAGAGCCCCGTGAGTTAGAGCCTTGCCCGCTGCCCTCAGTGCCCATTGCTGCTGATAGAGGTGGACAAGGAAGTGAGAAAACAGCTGTGTGGATCATAGCTTGCTGAACATCTGCCTGCCCTTTGCGTGAAAGTATGAGTATGTGTGTGTTAGGTTAGTGGTGTGTGTACTCTGTGTATTTTCAATGTGGATAATGTGTGCTCCATGTGAATGATCTATGAGTGGCATGAATGCCATGTGTTCGTGTGTGCATATGTGGGTGAGTAAATGTACAACAGGGGGACAGAGTTTAAAGGGCTAACTAGTCACTCTCACTTTCCTCCTCCTACTTCCATTCCTTTAAAATCTACAGGAGGGTGCCATACGATGGGACAACCCCTGAAAAAGCTATGTGATTTGGGACCAGAAGTTAGGTGAAGTACATCTTCCTAAAAGATTCTCTAAACACAGGAAGTTTGGGGCTTCCCTGGTGGCACAGTGGTTGAGAGTCCGCCTGCCGATGCAGGGGACACGGGTTCGTGCCCCGGTCCAGGAGGATCCCACATGCCGCAGAGCGGCTGGGCCCGTGAGCCATGGCCGCTGAGCCTGTGCGTCCGGAGCCTGTGCTCCGTAACGGGAAGAGGCCACGGCAGTGAGAGGCCCGCGTACGGCAAAAAAAAAACCAGGAAGTTTTATATCCTTTTCCATCCTTGGTCAAAACAAACCAAAACTGGGAAAAGAAAGATCATGGTTACATTTGCTAGATGACTTCCCTATGACTGTCCTGTTCCCAGTTAGGAAAATCCTCTTTACTGAGACTTCAACTTTCAGGTTTAGCATGTGGGAATGTAATTAGAAACACATTTGGACAGAAGAATAGTAATATTTTGTAAGAATTTCTCTTGATCTTTGCCATTCTGAAGTTTTACTGCAGTGAATTCAGATCTGAATTTATTCTTATTTATACTGCTCATGATTCTTTGTTCCTCTTGAATCTCAGTATTTGTTTTTCATCAATTCTGAAAAATCCTTAACGATTCTCTCTTTTATTACTACCTCTCTTCTATTTTCTCAATCCTCTCCTTCTGGAACCCCTATAAGGTATATCTTAGACCTTCTGTTTTCCCTATCTTATATCTTTTAAAATTACTAGAGGGGCTTCCCTGGTGGCGCAATGGTTAAGAATCCACCTGCCAGTGCAGACAAGGGTTCGAGCCCTGGTCTGGGAAGATCCCACATGCTGTGGAGCAACTAAGCCCATGCACCACAACTACTGAGCCTGTGCTCTAGAGCCCATGAGCCGCAACTACTGAGCCCGTGAGCCACAACTACTGAGCCCGCGTGCCACAACTACTGAGCCCGCATGCCACAACTACTGACACCCGCGCACCTAAGAGCCTGTGCTCTGCAACAAGAGAAGCCACCACAATGAGAAGCCTGTGCACTGCAACAAAGAGTAGCTCCCACTCGCTGCAACCAGAGAAAGCCCGCGCACAGCAATGAAGACCCAATGCAGCCAAAAATAAATAAATGTATAAATGTATTTTTTTTAAAAAAACTACTAGAGAGAGAAGCCTAAATAGGGTTTCTTCATAGTCAGGATCCTGGGGCTGCCTGGCACTTTATTCTTGTAGTTCCAGGGCTGATGAAGCAAAAGTGCCCTCTAGAACTGAAAACAGTTCTTTAAGAAATGGAAAAGACTCCTGTGGAAAATTATGGCAAAAGGGGTGAGGGGCACCCCACTGTGCACTCATTTCTTCACACTTGACCTGAATTTTCTGCGTGGTAGGGACATGCTGGTGTGATAAGACAGACCCTGGCCCCAAAGAGCTTCCATCTAGAAGGGTATGTAGCCCACACAGAATGAGAAGTGCCATGATAGGGATGCTCCCGAGGTGCCATGGGAGTGCAGCTGAGGGGTCCACCTGGCCCGAGGAGCCCAGCGGACCTGCTTCGAGGGCCACGGAAGGAGATGAGCTGAAGGCTGTCTTCCCCTTAGTGAAGAGTAACCCAGGCAGAGGCAGGAGCTCATGAAAAGGCCAGAGGCAAGACAGCAGGTCATGTTTGTGCCTTTTCAATTAGTTCTGATTGGAAAGAGCTTAGAGTACAGGAAGAGTGGGAAAGGATGAGGTACAGCTGGAACAGGGATGGGTCGTGAAGGGCTTCGTTTGCCACTCCTGGGAATTTGCACTTTCTCCTGCGGGCAGTGGGGAGCCACTGATAAGAGGTTAAGCAAGGGACAGACTTGATCAGATCTATACTTTATAAAAGATTAACATGGCTGCTGTGTGAAGAATAAATTGGAGATCATAATACTGGAGGCAGGAAGAACCATCCAGAGACTGTTACATTGAAACAGATAGCTAGTGGGAAGCAGCCACATAGCACAGGGAGATCAGCTCCGTGTTCTGTGACCACCTAGAGGGGTGGGATAGGGAGACGCAAGAGGGAGGGGATATGGGGACATATGTATATGTATAACTGATTCACTTTGTTATACAGCAGAAAGTAACACACCATTGTAAAGCAATTATACTCCAATAAAGATGTTAAAAAAAAAAGATGTTACGTTGATCTGAGAGATTATGGCAGCCTGGACTGGGGACATGGCAACAGGGATGTGGAGAAGTGGCTTTAAGAATTCTTAAGAATTCAGAAGACACCCCACCGCACCCCCACCAAAATAAAAGAATTCAGAGGACATAATGGCAGTCCATTTCCTTTTTTAAAAAATTGGCGGGGAAGCCTAAGTTAGATGCTTATTTCATAGTCAAAACAAATAGCTCATTCTATCAGTCTCCATGGTTTTCAGCATCTTTTTGAGCCCTGACTCACCTAAGAGCTAAGACCTACTCCCATTAGAAACAGTTCACATCATCAGTTATTCTCTGCAGGTGGAACAGGAAGATGCCTGTGTAATTTACAAAAAAGAAAATGAAATGAAATACCCTCATGATTCTTATGTGCCCTTCTATTGGGCATGCCGGGCTGCCTGCCACCATTTGGGGGAAGCACTGATCTATGCAACAGAGAAACATCTGGAGCAGAAACTTATCCTTCATGTAAAGTAAATAACATTTGAAGGAAACTCTTTTGCAACATAGCGCTAGTTCAGATATCTCGCCCTACCACCTGTGCCCTAGACACTAGCTTACTCCTGATGGAGACACAGCCTTCACGAAACTACACACTCTCCCCCTGATGAAATGACAAATCAGCCAGTATGTGATGAATCTGGGTTGTGTAGACAAAAATACCAGGTATTCCAGCCAAGGCACACACAGTGTGCTGTGAATCATCCCCACCAGCTTTCAGCAGTTAGATTAGCAGAACAATTGCTCAGTTCCTTCCTTCGTCTTCACAGTGTAGACCTGGCCCAAGACCCAAGAGTGAAGCAGCAACTGTAAGGAAGCAGAAACATTATAAATAACCTAGAGGACCCTTTTATAACAGCAACTGCCTGCTGAGTTTGTGGCCTAACAGCTCAAGCAAAAAGGATATAAATATAATATTGTGCAATGACTGATTACTCAAAATGTTGTGCATGAGCAGCAGTGGGACCTGGGGTTGGTGCTAATATTATCAGACGCCTTTGCTGTTTAATAATCTGGTAGCTCTGTATTATTTAGCATGCAGTTTTCACAGAGAACAATGATCTTATTTCAAGTACCTCTCACTGAAATAAAAAAGCAGCTGTTAGAAGATGAACATTTGGCAGAAAATGTTTTAGTGGAATCTTTCGTGAGATACTAAATCATACTGGATTAACTGTTTTCTGTCTAGAATAGTGGAGTCACAAAGAAAAAAGATCGCTGACCACAGAAGGCAAGGGCAGTCTTTAGAACCCAGTGAATCACTAACAGACATTTTAGTTTTAAGTGCCATTTATTCACCAATATATAAAGTTATTTATATACAAAGCTTCCATTAATAGCGCCTGAAGAATGGGCCTTTTTTATTCCAGTTTTAGCTCATACTCAGGATCCTACTTCTCTTTCATTAATAATGGAATTCTTTAAATTATAGAATAAATTAATACACCACAGACATTTTGGGCAGAATGGGGTTTTTAACCAGTCTTAAGTCTCCACAGGCCATTCTGTGTGGCTAGCCTGCTGAGCGCATGCCGGCCCTGCCCCTGAAAAGGCACCGAGGCAGCCCGCTGGGCTCCTGGGCTCCTGGCCCACCCACTCCCAGGTTGCTAGAGCAGGGCCGACAATAGACTCTCACAGGTTCTTCAGGCTGGCGGGCCACTGTCAAACTAGGGCTCTGCTGGAGAGGAAGTGACATCATGACATAGCTACTGGGCATCGCCATTTTCAGCCAGAGAACATGATCTGCTGCTTTCATGAGGCCATATTGACTCAGGAACATTTTTCACATGAAATTATTATCACTAAAACATAAAATTCTCTTTTCTAAACTATCAAGTGATGTATAGAGCAAAGACTTTCACAGTATACTCCCAATTCCCACTCTTGGGATGGAGTGGGTGATGGGTAAAGATTAAAAATGGAGGGTTTTCAGAAATGGCTGAGGATTGCTTATAGGATAAAACTAGCTCAAAACAGCTTCATCAGAATGTCCATTTCAATACTGGTGTGACTGGCCAACCCAGAACCCATCAAAAACCAGAAGCTGAGAATGGACTCTGAGACACTGAGTTGGGCCCCAGATGGAGCCAGCAAATGACCTGTCAGTATGGACCACTGGCTGACTTAGACCAGGAATTTGTCACCAATAATGGAGCCAGACCAGTTCATGGTGCTAAGCTCTGAGGTAGAACACCTCAACCATGTACATTCAGGTGGCGAGGCTGGGATAGGTGAAACGTGCCATCAGGCTGGCAACTTCTTTTGCCTTTGATTCAATTTTAGATCAAATCAAGGTGATGCAGTTATTATGATCACTGTACTCTTGCAAATTGTTATTAAATACTAGTAGGGTACCAATAAATAAAAAATCTAGCAGTTCTGGGATGAAGGTTGGTAGAGTTTTTCTTATTCTTTAGGAGTTGAATTTTAATCAATATGTTGAAAATTGGAAGACCAGAGTCATTTTTTAATACCCCTTACAATCTTTTGGGGCAGTAATATGCTGCCTTGAACATGTATCTCCCAACCTTACTTTGACTTTGCACTCAACTCCCCATTGATCCCTCTCTGTTTTCATCCATCTAAATGAAAGAAGGCTTTGGCCCCATAAACCTCATTCCAGATGGAAATGCATAATTCAAGACAAATACTGATGTCAAAGAAGAGAAGGCACACCAATTTGTGTCAGCAGTTGCTATAAATTAAAGGAGTACACGGAGAGTTTAATGTAATGTAAAATTGAAAATAAAATTAGAACCAATATTTAAGCAGTTCTCCACCTCTTTTTTCCCTACTGTGACATGAAGGATTGACTCCCAGCTTAAGTACCTAATGTAGTTCATTTTTCTTTTCTGCTAGAATTTTTTTCCCCATAAAATGTTGCATGTTTATCTTTGGCAGCCAAAATTAGATCTCTTCACTTTTTCCATTCTAATCTCAACAGAAAAGTCAGGGTAGGAAGAGTCAAAATTTTCCCCTCATCTTCTACACCCATCATGTTTGCCGCATAGAAAGGACCCCACTCTACCAGTCTGACTAGTTCAGCTGCTGTAAATAGCTATTAATCCTTCCTTAATATTGATTCTCTGTGATGTGGATGTCACCTACATGGTTTCTTTTGTTTTTCTAAGGCTGCAAAACAAAAGGTTGATAATGAACATCTCAGACATGTACGACTGCACAAGGTGTTCCGAAACACTCAGGAGAAGCATTCTTGAGCATGCATCCAAAGGGATTAGTCTGATCAACTGCCATTATTCAGAACCTTTTTGGAGCCCTTTATGCAGATTTCCCCCAAAGCCAGTGTTGTTCTTGATAGTCACCCATTGTTTTGGCCACTGGTGGAATTTCCTAGCTTGATCCCCCCACCTTAATCACTAGATGGTTTTAAATGATTCACTCTTTCCAGAAATAAATTTCTTAGGATAGTGGTTCTCAAAGTGTGGCCAGGGACCAGTAACATCAAGATCACCTTGGAACTCTTTAGAAACACAAATCCTGGGCCCCACCCCAGATTTAATGGATCAGAAACTTTGGGGGTGGAGCCCAGCAATGTGCATTTAACAAGCCCTCCAGGCAATATTGAGGTACAATCTAGTTTGAGAACCACTGACTTAGAAGATGAAATATTGCCTTCATTGAGGATATTCAAAGATGTGCTACTGATTTTTAAGGCATTCCGAAGAACAAGTTTCCAGAAGTTTTTGAGCAAAGTTGGAGTACATGTACGGCCTCTCTGAGGGACCGCTTTAAGAGAGACTGGCCTTCCACTGAGACATCCCGGTTCTGCCACCTAGCCATTTGACCTTGAGCAAGTTCTTACACTTGGTTTCTCATCTGGAAAATGAAAGACCCACCCTTACCTACCTCACAGAATTGTAATGAGATTCAAAGTGAGTCACATCTACAAATATGCTCTGTAAACCAGAAAGTACTACAAAATGTGAAAAGTGAAAGTCATGTCATTCTGCAGACAGGATTCTGGTAGTCTGAGCATTATGTCAGGGCAGAGAGTTGGAGAAAGGCCTGTATTTATCATTCCTTTGGCCAGATCCACCTTTTTGTCTATATAATGACCGATTCATCACCTTAGTGGATGTGTCTAAGATTCTGCCATTTCAGCCCACCAACTTATTTGGTGCTAAGAGAGGAAAACGATTGCCTGACTGGTGGCTACAAGGGGCTAGGAAGATGTATTCATTTTCAGACATGCTATTTTCTATGGAAAGCTTAGTGATGGTGAGTAAGGATGGACTGTGTATGTATGTGGGCACTGTACTCTCATGCCCAGAACTTGTCACACACTAGCAGTGAAAGGGTCTGTACTGAAACTACCCATTTCAGCCCTGTGCAAGGGAGTCATGACCTTCAGCAAGGAAGCAAGTGTTCATTGCCACATACTAGTCATTGCAGAGAGGCCCAAAAAGAAAATCCCTCGAGCAAACCAAATCTATAGAAACTGAGATTTTAAAACAGACCAGTTAATGTGTCTGTGCTTGAGAAGAATGTGGGTGGATTTTCCCTCAGAGGTTAGGCTTTACAAACAACTTCACCATAGGAATTCTTTAAACACCAAGCTCCTGGTGCATTTGTAACTTAACTTTAAAGCTTTACAGACTGTTAAGTGAACATATCTGGGCAGGAAGGAAGCTAAATCTGTTGCCTTAGTGCTTATTGGGAATGCAGTTTTAGTAACACAGAAAACAGTTCCCACTAGGCCAACATCAACTTCACTTTTCACACAAAGTGGCAGCTAAAATCAAGAGATTCAATAAGAATCTAATTGGTTAATTATGATTAAATTATTGGTTAATTATGGGAAAATAAGCTGTTGGTTAATTATGGAATTAGAATAGGAAATGATTTTGCTCAAAATGTGTGCCTATTTAACAAATCTGTAGAGACAGAAAGTAGATTAGTGGTTCCTAGGCCTGGGGGGAGTGGGGAGCAATGAGGAGTGACTGTTAATGGGTCCGAGGTTTCTTTTAGGGGGGATGAAATTTCCTAAAATTGGACTGTGGTGATGGTTGCTCAACCCTGTGAATATACTAAAGAGCACTGAACTGTATACTTTAAATGGGCGGATTATTTGGCATATGAATTATATCTCAATCAAGCTGTTTTTTTAAAAAGTCAAATTGCTAATAAATTGTAGAGCCAAGGAAAACATTATGGCTGTTTAAAAGACAAAAATCACATCAAAACTTTGCTACATGTGGTTTCGGATCGATATGAAATAGTGATCATTTGAAATATATTAAGGCAGAAAATATTTGCTTTCTTTTAGTCAGAGTATTTTAAAAGACTATCTCAGCCAAATAATTGAAATTTAAATGTAATAAATTAAGGTGGCTAATAGTTGAAGCCAAAGTCATGGACATTTATGACATAACGAGTAGTCTATGTTCCCTACAGATTTATTTAGAATAAAAATCAGCAGCACTTACACAATAATGATTAGAAAACTGGATTCTCACTGTCCATCGTGTTGCCCTAAACTGATCTGGTTAGGGAAGGCTAGAAGGTTGAAGTTGGAAAGGATATGATCTCATCCTTATGATGTAAATATGCGCTGATAAGAGAAGACAGAAATATTCAGATTTAAGCTGTGAAATGGGGCTCTTGTATAAGCAGCTTCGTATCTCGTGATATGTTTATCAGACGGACTACTCAGTTTTGTCTGCCCAGGAGAGAACCTTTGCCCTTTCCTGCCTCGGCAAGATAGGCCAGGCCACGCTAGCTCTAATCTCCTGGTTAAAGTCCTGGCTCCAGGGCTTGGGGCTTGCCTACGGCTCACTGGTGGCCATGGAGACTGTAGATTGAAGTAAACAGGAAGGGAACTGGCTGGGAGATGTAGGAATTTCTGGCTCAGTGGAAAGAAGGCAGGGAGCTACCAACACCTGCCTAGCGAGCCTTGCAATTTGGAGGCTGCTGGTTAGGGCTTCTGAATGCACCGGAAGACCCTGACTGGGCCACTGGCAGTTCTTTGCGGCAAGAGGCCCTACTTTGGTGGTGTTTCTCAAACACCGTTTTTTCATTAATCACCACCCACCCACCCACCTCAAGGAGACTTTTAAGAGATTTTTTTCCTAATTGTCCTCTTCTTCCATGAAATGTAATACCACAGATATTCATTCATATTCTGTGTGTGTGTGTGTGTGTATCTGTTTACATACTGCGGTACTCCCACACACACAAGAATGAATTTTCAGCCCCGAGAATGCATGCCCTGGATGGACTGAAGGCTCTAGGCCGGGCCTTTCTCTTTCTCCTCACATTTGGAGTGAGTGGTGAGGTCAGTCACACGGAGAAGGTGAACAGGGTGGCCCATGCCCATCACTAACCATAAGAAGCCCTGACTCCAGGTTCCAGCATGACTAGAGGAGTGTCCTCTCAAGTCACATTGTCCCCGCACCATCTGTTCAGCCTGCCTGCCATCCTCCGGGCTCTGCCACCACCTCCTCTCCCTGGCAGGAGCCCTCTGCCCAGTGGCTGGCTGACTGTGATGGAAAGCAGGGTCCTCCATCAAAGCAGCAGCACAGGTAGAGGCATAGCTTTCCCCGCCAGCAGGTCACTTCCTTCCCATGCTGTCCTCCAGCCCTTCCCAGCTCTAGGCCTCTCCCCAAACCCTCACTCACTGTTCTCTGTTCCCTCACCCAAATGAAAGCGTGAGATTTATCAGGTTCCCCAGTCTTGCAATGACCTTTATACTCTTCATTTCACATTTCTTTAATACCCTGCTCACAAACTCTTTAAAGTTCTCAGAAAGTATCTCCCCTGCCCTCACAGAGAAATGGATTTCAGAGACCCCCAGCACATACAGATGGCCACTGCTAGAACTCTCTAGAACCTGGCTTCCTTGTAATTAAGAGCTACAGGACATACTTCTATCTTCTCTGCCTTTCCAGACTATGAGAGCATTCCTAATGCCCTCTTCTACTTGGAGCTGGGAACATGAAGCCAGGCACAGCATAAACCCCTGGCCCTGGGATCCGCAGGATCATGACCCTCTTTGTTCCTTAGAACCCTCTGACTTAGATCATGGGCTTTTATTTCCAAAAAGTTAGCAAGTTAAGGGGCCTCTAAGATGGTACCATCGAGTCTCCCCCACCTTTGTTGAACACCTGCTCTGCTCCAGGCACTGTGCTAGGCCTTTTCACATACATTATCCAATTCAGTATCTACCCCCTATGAGGTAGGTTCCCATATTACAGATAAATAGTCACAAGAGAGGTCACACAAGAGTCTGAGTCACTTGCCTAAGTGGTGAAATCAGGGCTTAAAGTCAGGCCTGTTTAACTCCACACCACTTACTGCATTGTCCCAGGGGAGAAAACATGTTCCCACTTGAGAAAAACATTTTTCCCAGCTGTGTACAGAGGGGCTTCACTGTAGTTTACCATTCTCAAAAGATGACACAGTTAAAAGGGAAGAAGGTGGGATTTAATTCCAGGTGTGTGTTCCCTCGGTGCTTCTTCCCCAAGATCCATGTCTCCGGCCCGTCTGTGATTAGGCCTTTAAGGACAAAGAATGACTTTTCCTCTCCCAGGCCCCACCAGGTGTTCATGCCTCAACCTCCTGCCAACGGGAAAGAGGCAGAAGCCCCATTCTTAGAACTTGGAAGCAGGAGCAAAGCAGAAATTGCCACCAAGTTAGCCTGAGGGCAAGCCACGTCAGCGGCCCTGCCTGCACGGGGTTGGCAGGTAGCAGGGAGCCTGGTGGGTTTACACAGATCGCTGTCCCTTTCCTGAGCCCCTTGCAATATTCTTTTTTATGAAGAAGAAATAGCACATTGACTTGGGATTTAGTCATATTTCATTCATCCCATTTGCCTTTTCCCTGGCCTCTAAAACCATGAGCCTGGCTGAGGAATTCAGGTCCACAGTGTAGGCTTTGAACAGCTTTGTGTAGGGAGAGGTTTTGAAAAGAAAGGAAAGTGGTTATCTACTTGTCAGATGGAATGTGTTAACAAATCAGGGAGGAATGCAAGGACTTTAACTGTTAGGGTCCCTTGGCAGTTTGGGTGATGAATCATCCAGCGTGGGTACGGATTCCTAACAAATGAAGCCTCACGATGACATCATTCTTGCAAAATCATCTGGGTTTCTGTTGTAGGCGCCTGACAAGTTCTTACCTTGGGGATTTTCACCACATGGCGTTTGTTGTTGTTTTTTTTTCCCCAGCCACAATTAATACCCATCATGCCTTACAATTCACCCACTTTTCTGTCAACTGGAATTTGGCAAACTAGGACTTTCACAAGTCTGTCTCACTATCATCCCTCCTACAGGGCATTCTTGGGACACCTGTGCTTCTCACCTGATCACTCAGCACCCAGCCTCCTGATAGTCCTGGATTCAGTCAGGCTGTATTTCAGCAGCGAGCCTGGGCTTGCACTAGTCTGAGGGCGTGGACGTGATGAAGACCACAGAGGAGTGCAGGGGCATCTAGGAGGGTACCTAACCCAGACTCGTGGGATCAGGGAAAACACAGTGCTTTGAATATGGTGCCAGTCAGCAAATATATGATGGCTAAGTTAATAACTGAGTTGAGTCTTAGGAGAGGAGTAGGAGTTAGTCTAAGGATGCGTTCAAGGGGAGGTATCTCAATGAATGAAGACCCGTGGTTACAATGTGTGAGTAGGAAAAAGTAAGAGATGAAACTGGGTAGGTGGGCGGGAGCGCCTCATGTGCCATGCTAAGGAGCTGAAATATTATCCTAAGAAAGATGAGAAATGATCAAAGGGCTCTGGGCATGGAAGTAAGGTGGCTTGATTTACAGCAGTATGGAGGATGGAGTGGAAGGGGCCAGACTGCGGACAGAGAGACTAGTTAGGAAGTTAACGCAGTCCTTTAGAGGTGATGTGAGCATGAAGTAGGGCAATGAGGTAGGGATGAAATGAGAGGACAGATTAGCAAAATATTTAGAATTTACACTTGGCAACTGGTGATTATCCAGAAGACCCCCCAGATTTTCAGGGTGGAGTTGCCACAAACTGAAAAGATAAGAAGAGGCCCATGTTCAGCCAGAGTTATCAGTTCGATTCGGGTATGTTGAGTTAGAACTGCCTGCAAGAGACCTGCGGCTGGTCGAGCTGACTCACAGGTAGTTAAGATACAGGAATCCCAAGACAGAGGAGAGTGTGGGCTAAAGATAATGACTTAGGACTCCTCATATTCATAGCAGTCAAAACCATAACAGCACAGTATTTGACACACCCAGGAAATTAGGGGAAATGAGAAGGGCAGTGGGTGAAGGACAGAACCTGAGGGAATACCAATGTGGATGGTGGGGGAGAAGGAAGACAGACCATGGCAGAGACAAAGAAGGAGGATCAGAGAGACACGGGGGCCCAGGAGGGTGCCTTACTGCTCTGTGCTTCTCTCCCCTCTAAACCTTATGGTTGTCCTGTTCCTCATAAGTAAGCTCTTCCTCACCTCCCCACACAGCCCTTATAGGTGAAAGCGGCTCCTGATCCCAAAGCACATTCTTGCAGCTTCCAGCCATCCCTCCTCTACCCTCCTGAAGAGATTCCTGCATCTTCATGGCTCATACAATTCAGTTATAAAGCCTCAACTTCCTTTCCTGGTCATTCTCTGTTTATCTAAGCCTGGCATCTACATAACCATTTCTCTCTCCACACCTCCCCCCAATGCTACCATCACAGGACGACTTGAGTACCATGAGGATGAACCATCACCAAGACTCACAGTTCCTAGATGCCCCCACCTCCAGGGACTCTTCACCTCCACTCCAGCCTCCCGTTCCCATGACGACTCCCAGGAAATGGTTAATACCTGGCACAGCTTCAGTCCTGTGGGAATAAACCTCACATCCTACTCTGACCACAACCAGCTCTCTCACCTCTTCTCCTACACTTGTGTTCTCACTTTCCTTAGTGCCCTCCATTTTCTTCTGACCTGTTGACCCCCCCCCCGACCTCTCTTCCTTCTTTACCCGGGTTAGACTCTCCAGTTATTCATCTGGTTATTCTTTTTTTTATGTAAATTTTTTTTTTAATTTTTTGGCTGTGTTGGGTCTTTGCTGCGTGCAGGCTTTCTCTAGTTGCTGCGAGTGGGGGCTGCTCTTTGTTTTGCAGTGCACGGGCTCTAGGCACATGGGCTCAGTAGTTGTGGCACGTGGGCTCAGTAGTTGTGGCACACGGGCTCAGTAGTTGTGGCACACAGGCTCAGTAGTTGTGGCTCGCAGGCTCTAGAGCACAGGCTCAGTAATTGTGGCACACGGGCTTAGTTGCTCCACGGCATGTGGGATCTTCTCGGACCAGGGATCGAACCCGTGTCCCCTGCATTGGCAGGCAAAGTCTTATCCACTGCACCACCAGGGAAGCCCCATCTGGTTATTCTTTCCTGAAATCTTTACTCCCTTTGTACCTTCCCTCTTCCCCCACACCTGCCCAGGGCAACTCTGGTCCCCATTCTCTTCTCTGCTCCTGCCCGAAGCACACAGAGGGAAACGGGATCCCATACAGAAGAACATCATTAAAGATTCACGGTCTTCACCCTCATCCCTGTAATTCTTCATCGCTATAGAAAACATAAGCCCTTCCCATGGGGAAATAGGAAAAATTGAGCAGTAGCCCAAAGCCCAATCTCTCTCCCAAAATAGCTTCTCCACCTGCTCTATTGCTAGATTTCCACACAGATGTCCTTGGTACAATCTTGACTGCCATTTACCACATTTAGTCTTACCTTGGGCAAGTTACTTAACCTCCTTAAATCCTAGTTTCCTCAGTTTTAAAATAAGGATCCCCCAGGCTTGCTGCCAACCTCCATGGCACTTTGTGCAAATTAGAAGGCGCCTCTCTGAATAGGTGTAGCTTGGGGAGCTGAGCACAGCCTGCAGACCCACAGTCACCCCGTCACCGGGGCACCCTCGTGCAGAGCCACCTTGTATGACCAGACACTGCAGCCCCAGCTACACCGACCTCCACAGGGTTCTTAGGGAACAAAGGCGATAACCTACACAGTGCCCAGCAGAGAGGATGACCCTGAGCAGAACCTCAGCCAGAAGAGCCCTTGCGGACCACCTGGACTTGTAGGTATGCTCTGCTGGGGTGGCACCTGCAGCCATTTCAGGCATTGCCTGCCAGCTCCAAGAGGTTTATCACTGTGCTCCCCTCTCTCGTCAGAGAGCAGACCCCTGAGAGACTGGGACATGTGCTGCTAAGTTCAGTGAGAGAGCAGACCAGGGTCATAGTCAAGGGCTCAGGCAGGCAAGGGGCAGTGGGAGGGAGCAGGGAGTGCGGGCAGCTAGACAAAGAGGATGGTCTGCAAGGGAGAAGGGAAATGAGCAGCCCGCCTCCCCAGGGCCACACTGCCTCCCCCACCGCACACGCCAGCTCTCGGTGCTGTCCTTAGGAGCACCCGCCTCTCAGACTCTCCCCTTGGGGTCCTCTCAGCCGCTGCTGATGAGTGCCATCCCTACGCCACCAGCCCTGCAGGGTGCCTCGCCCTCCCCCAGGCCCCCACCAGAGGGCTCAGGTACTCCATAGGGTGTTTTGCTCCTTCCACTTCACTGTTAATCCATCTGCCTCCCGCGTCCCACAGGCCAGAACCCCTCAGGACCCAGGAGTGTGCAGGCCCTCAGGAGAGCAGGAATTTCAGAATGCTACATCCATTCTCTAAGAGCGGCTCTTCCTTAAGAGGCAATCATTGTGAGAAGGCAATGAATAGTAGCCACGTGGGTATTTTTACTGAAGAAAGATGAATTATGTCATCACCCCTTTTGGCACAAAAATAATTTTCAGTAAAAGGTTAAAGCCATCATGTTGTATCAATGAGAACTATTCCATTATTCCAAGAATGATTGATTGGAAAGTACTTTACTTACAGGAAAATCACAGTGATACAATACAGCTTCTACTTAAAGCGCTTTCCATTAAAAAAAAATTATAACCAGTGTATAAAAATAGTTATACTGAAGATGTGAATCAACAGCCGAGTAATTTATTGGCATTTGAAAGCCCTGTGCTATAAATAGATTCAACAATGAGACTATCAAGTAACTCTGGGCTGTGGCAACCTAACCTCCATTTTTTCTGACACAAAAGAAAGTCACATGTAGTTCAGCAAGGGACATCTGGCCCCCTTGGAAGAGATCACTGGAAGAGAAAAACACGATGGAACTAGGACCATGAGTCTGGCCAACTCAAAGCGCTGGGTGAGGCAGTGGAAGAGACACAGGGGACAGAGATATGGTCTCTGCCCTCAGAGAGTTTTCAGGTTGTCCCAGACTGTAGGCCTGTACATACAATCGTCAGTACAATGTTTTAAATGCCTAAGAGAAGTGCAAATGAATGTATCACTCCCTTTCTTTCCCTTACACTCTTCGGTGAAAGTTAAGTAGTACTTTTCTACCTTTTCACTCATAAATTTCAAAGAGCTTTTCCACTGTTGGATGTAATGTGACTTTTAAAATAGTATTCACTGGGGCTTCCCTGGTGGCGCAGTGGTTGAGAGTCCGCCTGCCGATGCACGGGACACGGGTTCGTGCCCCGGTCCGGGAAGATCCCACATGCCGCGGAGCGGCTGGGCCCGTGAGCCATGGCCGCTGAGCCTGCGCGTCCGGAGCCTGTGCTCCGCAACGGGAGAGCCCACAACAATGAGAGGCCCGCGTACAGAAAATAAATAAATAAATAAAATAGTATTCACTGGCCTTCACATCTTTGAGCTGATGGCCCCAGGAGTCTCCCTACTTCTTTGTGCTTTTGGAATGAGGCGAGACTGCTGCGCCCTCTTTGCGAAGAAGAATGTGGATCACCACCCCTACCCCCACCATCTCACTTCTGGTGAGAAGGTGGAGACTGGGGCAGCTGAGAGTTGGTCCATCAGCAGTCATTAACTGAGCATTTACTACTTTTAAGGACTGTATAACTCTGGGGAGTCATCAGATAGGAAAGAACTAGACAAGATTTCTGGCCTCTCAGAGGAGTTTAATACACGGGATTGCCTCAATCAAGGTTCTTGGTTGAAAAACCGAACAGCCGTGTTACTGACATGGGGCACTGGACACCATCACAACGCTGCCACTAACATCCCAGAGTTCAGTTTTTCTGCAATCACTGTCACAGCCAGAAAATGTTCCTCCCAGTTCCCTGGACTTTGAGGAGGGTGTCACTGCCTAGTCCTTAGTTGCAAAGGAAATTGCCTCAACGAGATGGGGTATTTCCAAATGCAGGAAAGAGGTTCTCTCAATTCAGTTCACCCCGACTTGTAGTAGATGTCTACTTAACTAAGAAAAAGAGGGAAATCATTCAGAGGCTGAAATTGGCCCATTTGCAAATTCACACAGTGACCGATCCTGATTTTTTTAACTTCTTTAGTAAAATTTCCTTTGTTAAAAATTTCTCGGGACTTCCCTGGTGGTCCAGTGGTAAAGAATCCGCCTTACAATGTAGGAGACGCGGGTTTGATCCCTGGTCAGGGAACTAAGATCCCACATGCCCCAGGGCAACTAAGCCCACGCGACACAACTACTGAGCTCGCGCGCCTCAACGAGAGAGCCTGTGTGCCGCAAACTACGGGGCCCACGCCCTCTGGAACCCGTGCACCACAACTACAGAGCCCATGGGCCCTGGAGCCCGTGCACCACAGCTAGAGAAGAGAAAACCCGCACGCCACAACTAGAGAGAAGCCCGCGCGCCACAACAAAGAAACCACGCGCCGCAACTAAGACCCGACACAGCCAAATAAATTAACTAATTAAAAAAACAATTTGATACAAATCCTTCTTCATTTTTCTCTGTATTCTTAAAAAAAATACACACATACTCATAGACACAGGTATTTTCTTTCCTCTCTCTTCCATTCCCCCCACCACCCCCACAACCTCCTATCAATCATGATGCTGAAATCTTTTCTGGCTTAACTAATGGACATTTCTCCAGGTATGTGCATGTATTGCTAACCTTTTCGTATTAATAGCTGCATATTTTTCCATAATACAAATGTACGAGATTATTCACCCATTCTCCTATTTGATAGAAAATCACATTATTTCCAGTGTTTTGCCTTTGGAAACAATGCAGCAATAAGCATCTTTGAGCACATATCCCAATATTATAGGAGTTTTCACTTCTGTAGATTTCCAGAAGCAGGACTGCTAAATCAAAGGACACACACATTTTTTAACAAATACTGTATTACTCTTCCACATTCCTACCAACAATATATGAGAGTATCATTGTCCTCTCCATTTTCATCTTGCTGCTCTTGCTATCAATCTTACTATTTTATCAATCTGATGGGTAAAAAAATATTATTTTAATTTGCATTTTACTTAACAGCTGATAACTTAGTATCTTTTCATGTTTACTGGCCATTTACATTTCCTTTTCTGAAATTGCAGACCCATATCCTTTGTCCATTTTTATCCTGCATTTGTCTTTTTCCCAGCAATTTGAAGGTGTTCTTTGAGTATTAGGAATATGTCATATGTATTACAAGAATTTTCACCAAATTTGTGCTTTTTAACTCGGATCTTTTTTTTTTTTTTTTTTTTTTTTGCCGCACAGCGCGGCATGCGGGATATTGGTTCCCCGACCAGGGCTTGTACACGCACCCACTGCAGCAGAAGCACGGGGTCTTAACCGCTGGACCGCCGGGGAAGTCCATTTGGCTTTATTTACAGTGTCTTTGGACATATTTATTTTTATTTTTTTAAATTATAATCTAATCTTTTTTTCATTATGGCTTTCGGGTTTACTGACTGGCTCGTGGTTTCCCTGCTTGCAATTATTCAAATATTCATCTAAATTTTCATACTATGTTACCGTTTTATTTTTTATATTCAAGCCTTTAACCTACCTGGAATTTAATTTTGTGTATGATGTAAAGAGGAATCAAGACTTGAAATCTTAGAGTTTGCCATAACTCTTCATATGTTGTAGTATTTTCCATGTTTTCATAATACACCCTCCACCCAGCTCATAATTTCTCTGGTTTCAGACCTTTCTCTTGTCACATTGCTGTGTTGTAAACTGAGGGAGGGCATGTCTGTCTGTCTCTTTCTTTCTCCATTGTTTCCCTCAGGAAACACTTAATAAACAATTGCAAGTCACCTAGCATAGAGCTTGACATATTTTAGGTACTCAGAAAACATTTCTGGGAGGAAGGAAAGTGTTGAATTCACACCTGAGTTACTATGACTCCTTGGCAAGTTGAATATTGACTGCTTATCTTTGTTAACAAAGGGAAATGTCATTCTCCTTAAAGCCCTTCAGTGCCTCATGAGTTCACTCTGTTCCTCCTCCTATATCTTTGTTCTTTGAGGCCTTCCTTCTCTCTATAAATCTGTCTCATTTCATAAGGATTCCCCTTAGGCAGCCTTTCTTCAACCATTCCTTAAAATTCAACAGTATTTATAAACTCTGCCATACTATTTAGCATTTAATCCACAATTGATTTTATTCTTTTTCAAGTACCCATCACTGTGCTAGGCACACAGCTTAGTAAATACTTAAACTGCAACTGAAACAATCATGCATACCAAGGTATAGCCTCAAGATTTGTTATGAAAGCTCTTGGGACTAAGGAAGCAACAAACTGGGAAAAACTGGAAAATGACCCTGAAAGCTGTTAAATACCAGAATGATTTTTCAAGTGAAATTGTATTACATTTATTTTAAATACATTTGTTGGATGAACACATGACTAGGTACTGCCCTACCTGAAGGCAGAGGTCAACAGACTTTCTTTGGTATTTTCTATTTCCATGGGTCCCTATATGGCCTTCACCAACTTGGGCCTTTGGAGATTCAGGGGAAATGGAACTAAGGCTTATATGACCCTACATTAGTTTGAAAATAACATCTGAAAGGCTCTCACCACGTTCCGCATGAATTTTTAATGGAGAAACAGCTAATTCTAGGGCTATGGCAGAGAATATACAAGATGAGCCTGGAGCATCTTATAATGTCAGAAAATAAGAAAGTGCTCAAAAAATAAAATGATGGAAGTATGTCAAAGGGACACAAGTACCAACTGAAAGAACTCCCAACTGCCAAAGCTGGAACAATTTGAGCAAAAAATAAATAATGTAGTGCTGGATTATAGCCTAAGGAATAAAATAAATATCCCTGAGTTCATACTTATATAAGTGAGCAGCTGAATAAATAAATGAGGGAGAAGAAACAAATCTCCCATAGAGAATTCCAATTTATGGAGATACTCCATAAATGGAGTTACTCCACCCTCAGGGAGGTAGAGCATAACTCCCCACCCCTTAAGTGTGGACTATACTCAGTGATTTGCTTCCAAAGAGCAAGTATAAAGAGAGAAAGTAACTTTACAATGGTGAAACCTGGCCAAGACTACCTTAGCCAAGTGCTCAAGATTAACATCATCAGTGTAAGTCATGTTGACAGTATGTACCCTTGATACGACATGATGAGAATGACACTTCACCTTTGTGGTCTTCCTCCCCAAAACCGTAAACACAGTTTAATCATGAGAAAAACAGACAAATCCCAATTGAGGTACATTCTACAAAATACTCAACCAGTCCTCAAAACTATCAAGGTCATCAAAAACAAAGAATGTCTAAAAAACTGTCACAGCCTACAGCAGTCGAAGGAGATATGACAACTAAATGTAATCCAGGTATCCTGGATGAGATCTTGGAACAGAAAATACACATTAAGCAAAACTAGTGAAATCTGAATAAAGTATGTAATTCAGTTAATATGATAATGCTATTATTTCGTCAGTGGTGACAAATGTACCATAATAATATGTTTACAGAACTAGACGTGGGGTATATGGAAATTCTCTACTATCCTTGTACCTTTTCTGTGCATCTAAAACTATTTTAAAATAAAAAGTGTACTTAAATATTTTGAAAATACAGTTTGGGCAACAGATGGCTACATGCTTATCTCTACAACTGTGCTTTTAATTACAGGGCGCTGGTGACAGTTTTGTGGGAGCGTTGGCCTTCTACCTGGCTTACTACCCTAATCTGTCCTTGGAAGAAATGCTCAAGAGATCCAATTTCATCGCAGCAGTCAGTGTCCAGGCTATAGGAACACAGTCATCTTATCCATACAAAAAAGACCTGCCCCTTGATCTGTTCTGATTGCTATTAACTCCAAGATAAATATACCTGGAAATAAAGTATACTTGGGGATGGCCACTCTTAACCAGCAACTTACTATGTCATCTTCTCCTTTCTTTGCAAATACTATATTCATTTACTAAGTCATCCTCAAGCCTTCATTTATTTCTTTATAATGATGATTTCTTTGCTTTTCACGCAAAAGTCAACTAGACAGAATTAAGGATTCCACAACGAAGACATGTACAAACAATACCACTATTCAGGAACCAGCAAACTCTACTGCCAACACATCATGATACTATAATGTAACACCATACAGCAGAGGTTGCATACAACGGTGTTTAGAGTCAGAGCAGAGAGTGTTAAATAAGCGAAGGGGGCATACGAATTGGGCCACTCAAGCAGTTCCTAAGAGGGGCAGCTGACATTCAGCTTTGCCTTTAGTGTTGTCAAAGCTTCTGGTTTTGCAAGGGAAGCCAGAAGTTTGGATGTTTATTGAAATCTTTCAACGTTTAGGTATCAGCAACTGATTTTTTTTAATTGTAAATACCACCTGTGGGCTGCTTTCAGCCCATGTGCTGAATAGACAAGTCATTTGCTAAGCCAGATTCTAAGTTTTTTGAAAAAAAAGGTGATTTATGCATGTCACAGACCCTTTACGCTGGGCTTAGGTAGGATCAGGTGCAAGATTTTTCTTGTAACCCAAGACCACAATGTAGAGTTTCAATCTAAAAACAGCCAAGATCTCACCTAGTACTGCTGTGAATTAGAGCTTTAACAAAAGATGCCAGAAAAATAGCTGATTGACTATCATGCCACAAGCCTCTAAGATTCAACAACTGTCTAATTTTATTTCCAGAGAGCTGCGCTCACATCCTCAGGAGATAGATTGGGCCACAGGGAGGAACACCTGTTATTTTGGAACAACATTGGTTTCTTAATGCTTGTGGTCATGGTGAACACTCTATCCTTCTCCCCTATAAATGCAGTAGGATACGTACCAGCAGAGCTCAAAATGTGAGCTGATGCTTACCTTCAGCCACAAATTTGACAAGTAAAGGGGAAAAATGGGCAATTTTGAAAATCTGTAGTAAACAATAGCTCGAGTGGGAAAGTGTACAGATCTGGGTAGGGCAGGAGTCCTTATCTGACAGGGATTTCCAAGCTGTGTGGTACCACTGCCCCAGAAGCCCTAGCCATTAGCTTTATGGAAATACACTATAGCGCCTCTTATAAAAAAAAAAAAAAAATCTAGGAGTTAAAGCAGTCCAAAGCTGTCCTAGAAAATCCTAGATACTACTTTGGAGACATGAGTTTGAGAATATGGACCAATGGCATTTTTCTAACTATATAAGCACAAATCAAAAATAGCAGTTCTCTTGGTTTCTTCTGTGTTACAGCTGGCTCCCTTCTTACCATTCCTGCTCACCGCTGCCATCTCTGTTATTGCATGGGAGTTCTTTCAAGATCACTCTGGACTGTGACTCTGCCTTTTCTGTGAAGTACAAGAAAGAACAGACTGGAAACTCTTGCACAAATCTCACTATGGAAAATTTTCTTTTCTTATATGAAACAATGGTTATTTTTTAGGAATGTAGTTTTTAAAATTTCAAATAGTGGGGGAAAACACCACTAAGAGACAATAGTACAGGCTATTTTAATATTTTTATTAAGGGCTATAAAAATATCCAGAAAGATAAATAAATGTGATGCAATGATATATGTCCTAATATGAAGAACTTTCTTTCACTCCATTGTTTTCCTTCACAATGGCCTTCAAATCACAGGAGGCAGTGATTCCATGCCATTTCCTCTTCTTTCATTACACGCTGCAGAATTTCTGAATCAGTATCCCGCCCTCAGTCTTCTCACTTATAAATCAAATTCATTTTCAATCCATTGTTTAGAGGGAGCGTATTTTTTTCTGTTCCACAAAGAGGACTTTTTTTTTCACTGAAGGAGGAGAAAAAAGGATTGTAGCAGAAAACTAAAAAGTATCGTCACCATTTTTTAATAAAAATACATATCAGACCATGAGCCCTCTCTTCTTTTTCTTTCCTTTGTCATGAGGATGGAGCTGACTTGCTAACTCAGTTCCTCAATCCCAGAGATCAGAGAAGACTGGAGAAAATGGTAAGGAAAACAAGGGAAGGTGCACCAGCCAATCAGCGGCATCCCTGGTACCCCACAAGGTCACATTTCAACCAATGTGAAATAATCAAATTTAAAAAAAGAAAATTACAAGCAAAAAAATGAAAATGTCTTCACCCAGCTAATGTCTACTCTTGTAGGAAGTGAAGCAAGAGCTAGACTCCAGAAAAAGAGCAGTAAAAACTGAGCAGACCGGGCTTCCCTGGTGGCGCAGTGGTTGAGAGTCCGCCTGCCAATGCAGGGGACACAGGTTCGTGCCCCAGTCTGGGAGGATCCCACATGCCGCGGAGCAGCTGGGCCCGTGAGCCATGGCCGCTAAGCCTGCGCGTCCGGAGCCTGTGCTCCGCAGTGGGAGAGGCCACAACAGTGAGAGGCCCGCACACCGCAAAAAAAAAAAAAAAAAACTGAGCAGACCACAGAAGAAAAGGAAGCCTGGCTGAAAGAGTAAGTACACATTAAACCTTGTACTTTCCAGAAATGGTTTCATATACCCAAATATAAATTTTCAAGTTTGGTAATAGATTTAACATCATAACCCAAATCTTATTATTTTAAACATCATAACAGAGTACAGTTCTCTGAAACACCCAAAACAAAAATGCTAACTGCCTGGATGAAAGATTAGAGACCAGATGCTAGGCAATTAGGTTTTCATAGTTCCTGTAATGCCCTATTATAGCACTCCATTAACATCACACATCTCTCCCTCACCCGCCCCCACACACACACACACCACCTGAATTCTTCTTTGCCAAAAAAAGCCAAAAACAGTGCATCCAGGAAGATCCAGAACTCAAAAGACTAAGACACAACAGCAACTCACCTGTCCCTACCACATATAGAGATTTTAGCTTTGTTTTTTTGTTATTCTTCTGTATCAATATGGATACCCTGTATATGAGATTCCCAAACTGTCTATGATTAAGAATTAGCTAGAGAGCTTATTTAAATACACTCCTACTTCTTACCTCCACCTCTACCCTAATTCTGGTTCTGTAGAACTAGAGGGGGACTGGAAGTCTGTATTTTTTCAAAACCCTCAGATGATTCTGATGGGCA
Organism: Monodon monoceros; assembly: GCF_005190385.1. NCBI lineage: Eukaryota > Metazoa > Chordata > Mammalia > Artiodactyla > Monodontidae > Monodon > Monodon monoceros. Next base: position 66,886,517 of record NW_021703775.1, read on the forward strand.
GCTGAAATTAATAACCATTAACCAGTCAACAGAATTTTATCTATAATGTTAATTTAAAATACATATTTTATTACTTTGTATATAGGGATATTTTTAATATACTTCAAATCATCTAATATTAAACATAAGTAGGACTCATGCTCCTCCAAAGTCCAAGGAAGACTACAAAGCATTATAAGACAGTAGTAAAGAACCCAAACAGCTTCCTACCAGACAATGTTATTCATTGCAAGAAATATTTCCCCCATGTTTTTCTACATGGAACTAAAAAATGGATAAAAAAAAGAATTTGTCTCGTGGATAACCAGTCAGGAGATTATTTAAATGACCTTGAACAGAAATAACTGATGAATATTAGTAAAGCAAGGCTTTATTCATAAAAATTTTGATTTACTTGCTGCATTCCTTCCCTTAATTCAAAGAATAAATATTTAAGTTCACAGAACTGTGCTAGGCAAAGTGGAATTTATGAAAGCGTAAAAGTCCCTGATTTAATAGCAGTGTATCATGAGGTGCCTGTATGGATGTCCAGGAAGCCCCACAGGAACCTAAAGATCAAAGGGGACTGGAATGGTGAGGGAAACGCCTCACAGAGAGGGTCAGGTTTAGCCTCTGAAGCAGCAGCAGCATCTGGATGAGCTAAAACAGGAAAGGGCATATAGTGCAGAGAAATGGTGATAGGAGGTAAGAATGACAGTGTTGACCACAGGGGAAGGTCCTGATTAAAAAAAAAAAAAGAAAACAGACTAATTTGGCTCCATGTAATAGAAAAAATATGGGGCCTGGAGTCAAAAAGATTGGGTTCAAACCTTGGTGCCACCATTTATCTACTGTGAGTCCTTGGGCAAATTTCTCAAAATACTCTTCCTTCAGTTTTCTTCCCTATGAGAGGGATAACTCCATCTCCCTCACAGGTTGCCAGACAGCAAACACTCAGTATGTGTTAGATGAGTTGAAATGACACACTGCTATCCACAATCATAAACATAAATTAATTTTCTGTCAAAATATTTGCTGCTTAATTCACAGAAGAATGAATCTGTCAAGTTCTTCCCCTACATCTAACCTAAATCTATTCTGCTTCAATTAAAGTCTATATTGTCTTGTTTAGTCATCCAAGGAATTAAAACTGACAAGTTTTCATTTTCTTTATAATAAACCTTCATATATTTAACAAAGTTTAATAAGCTTATGCCTCAACCTTTAATCCTTCCTCCTTGGAAATTTGCATCTAGTTTCATATGAGGAAAAGGAGTTTGAAAGGACTTGGGCTGGTTCTAGCCATAGAGTATACCATAAAGTCCTCAAATAATTGGGAATTTTTCCATGTTTCCTTGCCTGATTTCCTTCATAAAGCAGACAAGGAAAACATTACCCTTAAACTAACCATTTATTCACTGCAGTAAAATATGCTGGGAGAAATGCCAAGCTATTTGGTACCCTGGGCAATGGGGCAGGCCGCAAGGCAAATATCACGCAAGTGTCCACGGCATTCAGTAAGTGGGCAGAAAGCCAAGCGCTCTGCTATCCCAGAACATTCTCTTCTTCAGAAGAGACAACGCTGTGCCGCCATGGCTCCAACCATTGCTTATCAGAAAAGCTCTAATCGTCTGTTTGAAATTTATATATGAATCTTTTCTTCCACTTTCAACTTACAGTCAGAACTGTTTATGGCTGTATCCTTTCCCAATCTCAAAACTTAAAATCAGTCTGACAAATAATAAGTTCCTAACGCCTCCATACAACAGTGAAAATTCCAATACATTTTCACACTTAAAATATCAGAGAAGGTTATGCAATCAACATTTATTAATGTCGTATAAGTTCCTAAAAAACTCTATAATGGAGCTAAAATGCTAGAAAAACAACTACTTTATTGTAAAGTTCATCACTTTGGGTTTTCACCAGCTGATACAAAGAAATCAGAGGGAGAAAACCACCACACCAATCCAATATCACATTGCTATGGTCTGAATGTTTGCATTCCCCCAAATTTATGTCGAAATCCTAACCTCCAAAGATGATGGTATTAGGAGTTAGGGCCTTGGGGAGGTGCTTTGGTCATGAGGGTGGAGCCTTCATGAATGCGATTCATTCTCTTATAAAAGAGACTCCAGAGCTTGCCTGCCCCTCCACCATGTGAGAACACAGCAAGAAGAACCCCTTCCTATGAACTTGAAGAGGGCCCTCGCCAGAAAGCGACCATGCTGGCACCTTGATCTCGGACGTCCCAGGTCCCAGAACTCTAAGAAAGATCTGTTGTTTATGAGTCACCCAGTCTGTGGTACTTTGTTATATCAACCCAGACTAAAACACATACCTTATCATTCTAATAATTTTTCCACCATATGAGATGTCATCCTGAAATTCAGACTCCTAATTATCAGGTACAAACCCCTTTTTATTATAATAAAGAACGACCAGAAATTTTAACACCAAAAATACAGCAGGAAATTTTATTTCTGTTAAAGAATGGAATTTATACCAATTTTAGGCTGACAACTGGGCTTCTCAGAGCCTTTTTTAAATGCCTCCTTACATTGGTACAGCCCTCATTTTTTTTTAAGGTGGTATTATTTTTGTTTTTCTTAGACATTGACGAATACAGCATAATGAACAGTGGCTGTGAGACCTTCCGTACAAACTCTGAAAGCAGCTAGTAAGGTAGCTGTCAGCCAGATTCGCATTAATGCCCAACCACAGTTCACGCACCAGTAAGTGAGTTTTAGCCTCCTATGAAATCTCTCGATAACAGGTCCATACGTACAGTGATTCCGGGCCTAGACTTGGAGTCAGACAGTCCTGAGTTCAAATTTGTATTCTGTCACATATTTTAGCTGTATGTCCTTGATTAAGATCCTTGGTACCAGATTCCTAACCTATAAAATGGGGTTCAGATTGCCTGGAGAGTATGGGTGCTTATGTTACTATGCATTCACATATCCGAAGACCTGAAGACTTGTGTAGGTAAACAAAGAAGACAGAATTTTCCATTTGGTCTGGTTATTCACAAGCACTAGCTTGTTTCCTTTCTCTCAAGGATCACTGTCTTTTGTTGCCTATATTGTCCTTTTGTTGTTGTTGAGTTTCAAGTGGGAAAGTAAATTCGGTCCCATTGCTCCATGTTGGCCACAAGTGAGTCGATCAGGTCTTGTTCTTAGTTAAAGAAAAAGTTGATTATGACATTAAGTGCCTATCTTTCATTATATAATGGATTAATTTGGAGAAATAAGATTCTAGCACCAATTTCAACTCTGATCACCAACGAGGTGTCTCACAATTCAACTCAACTCTGACACTATCGGCCTGGAGATAGTAACTCAGTAACAGCCAGATGGAAGTGACGCATAGGGCAAGGTACGGGGAAGGGGAGTGAAGCTTCCGTGCCCTCTCTGAGCATGCCAGTCTCCCAGAATCGCCACGTGATTACCAACCCAGAAGCTCCGGCACTGCCATTATTAACAAGCAATTATAAAGGGGCTGTTTAGAAGCAACGGCACAAAAATGAGATGAATGGCCTGCAGTTTTGTTTGCTAGTTAATTTTGCATAAATTGGCTCATGAAATCCAAAAACAGGATAGGCTACCACCAACAGTAATCGGGGTGCTGACCCTTTTTATCTGGACTTTGGAACATTTGTCTCTTTCAGACAAATGTTTCTATCCACTAAGGCCATTTACAGTTATCACTTACTATGGCATTTTAGCAGATGGTACAAAACAGAAAATGAAATTTCCTACCCTCCTGCTCTAATATATAGACAGCATACTCCTTTAACTCCAATCTGGACCTAATTACTTGCCACTGTTGGGCAGATGACCCCAGCAGAACATTCCCTCCCTTTTTCAAGACACTCTTCTCTGTTTCCAGAACAATATCCCCTATTCTATTTACATGGCTGCTTTCTCACCTTCAAATCTTTGGTTAACCATCTCCTACTGGATAGACTTTCCCTGAACTATCCTATCTAAATGATAAAGGTAGGATCCACCTCCCCCCAACTTCATCCTGTATCTCAGCATCCTGCTTGTTTCTCTCATAGCACTTAGCATAATTTGTCATTTTTCCTTTCTCTCCCTTCCAAAACCAGACTGTAAGTGCCAGTACCACAGGTATTGAGTCTATCTTGTGTCTTCGTATATCCCAGCACCTGGGATACTAACTAGCACCATGGTAAACTTTCAATATGTGCTTGGAATGAATGCTATAGTGACAAAGGGGCCACAAAACTGCCCAGGATGTTCAGCATCAATCTGAAAAGGGCATCAGGCCTTGAAAGCATTTGAATTTATTATGGAGCAACTTCTCTGAATCTTACCTACTGGATCATAATGCAAGAGAGTCAGTTTCTCCCGCAGTCGGCTTCTCTTAGTGTTGAAGGAAAAACCTGTTCCAGCTTGGCTCAACATTTTCACCAGAATTGTTCTAAGATTTAAAAGCAAATTGTTACAAGCTGAGGAAACAGAATAAAATCAGTCATGGGGGGACGGCACATTTTGAGAACCCTATACAGCAGTATTACTTGTGAGACATCACTTAAGCCTTAAATTCAGTTCTAAGACAGCCTATTTTTCTATAAATCACAGCTTGAATGGTTCTGATTCCCAAGATTTGTTCCATTACGCAGGGTGCCTTGGTAATGACCTAACCAAAGCAACAAGAACAATCAAACCACACTGTGGGAACCGACTCAGACACCCACCTTTTAGAAAGAGCAGAAGTCAGGAGTGGGAAAAATACCAAGTACTGGTAACCCTAGCTGGCCAGTCAGGAAGATGGCTGTCTCAGAAGAGCCCTATCTTCCACGGATGAGTAATAAGAGTAAAATCAGGAAAGGACAGAATAAAGGTATTGGAACTTTTACATTGACAATGTGCAAAACCTTGTTCCCCTTTATATTTTGTTTAAGTTGTTTAAGTTCTAGTCATCCAAAGCATTAAAGTTCATGTTTTGCCTCACTGGACCTTTTAATACCTCATACTATTTGTTACTCTTGCACATGTCTTGTCTCCCTATGTAGATCATGCTATTTGATTTCTCATCTAAGTCCAAAAAAGAATTTGAAGCATTCAAATATACAATATATCTAAGATATATTACACATCTTTGCATCCCTTTCAATATACAGCACAGTGCCTCATACTAAGAGGGATATAATATCTGTTGATTAAGATAGAGAATAATCAGTCATTCATTCAAAAAGATTCAACAAATATTAAGTGCTTACTCTGTGGAAAGCACTATAGGAAATGCAAAGCCCTGTAAGTCCACATCTGCACCTTGGAGAACTAACAATAATAGTATGGAAGGTGGGCCTCCCTGGTGGCGCAGTGGTTGAGAGTCCACCTGCCGATGCAGGGGACACAGGTTCGTGCCCTGGTCCGGGAGGATCCCACATGCCGCGGAGCGGCTGGGCCCGTGAGCCATGGCCGCTGAGCCTGCGCGTCCGGAGCCTGTGCTCCGCAACAGAAGAGGCCACAACAGTGAGAGGCCCGCGTACCGCAAAAAAAAAAAAAAAAAAAAGAAAATAGTATGGAAGGTGAGTTGTGTACACAAGGTCTGTAAGGCAAGACATACATGACAAATGGCACAAGGATTCAAAGAACATGACAGGCAGGGAGCATCTCTAAAGAAACTGAAGGCATGGGAGATTCCTACAGAACCTGAAGGTGGGAAATAAATAACTGGACTGTGGGAAAAGCTATATTAATCAATAAAAAATATTGAGGGTAAAACACTAACATACATGTGTTTCATTAACTTTAATCCAAAAAACCTAGTTTTAAGGATTTGTGATGTGTCTTGGGTTGTAAACAAAGGCTGCTTTAGAATTTTTAACACAGAAAATCTTACTTTGGTTATTGCCTACAAAATTTATTTTGAAATACCAGTTTGGTATTTATAGTCTCTCTGGTACAGCATGAAATCTTTAGCCTTTGCTATTTTTGAAATGCTTATACCATGAAGGCAAAGGATTACAAAACTCAATAAAACAGGCTCTGTCGATTAATCAAATCACAGCTTGTTCTGCTCGATTCCTGTAGTGGGCTCCAGACAAAAGTCCCTTGGTCCTCAACCTGAGGAAACAGAATTGCAGTGGTAGTCCAAAGAGAGCACGGGGACCCTGATGATTTGTTTAGGAACAAGACAGCAAGAGCAACTTTTTTTTTTTTTTGCTGTGTTGGGTCTTCGTTTCTGTGCGAGGGCTTTCTCTAGTTGTGGCAAGCGGGGGCCACTCTTCATCACGGTGCGCAGGCCTCTCACTATCGCGGCCTCTCTTGTTGCAGAGCACAGGCTCCAGACGTGCAGGCTCAGTAGTTGTGGCTCACGGGCCTAGTTGCTCCGCGGCATGTGGGATCCTCCCAGACCAGGGTTCGAACCCGTCCCCGGCATTAGCAGGCAGATTCTTAACCACTGCGCCACCAGGGAAGCCCAAGAGCAACTCTTAGTAAATTATTTGAATGTTCACTTAAGTAGGTCAGTTGGGAAGGAGGGAAAATATTTTTTGAAATAGTTCATAGGGCCAAAATAATTCAAGTAACTAATCCTCAAATCAACTTTTAGAAAATTGAAGCCAAATGCTTAATTTCACACAAGGATTCATTGGCAGCAGTGGGACTGATGAATCTAACATAAACAAGTGAAGTTTAAAAAGAGAAAAACTTTTACTTACTTTGACTTGGTCTTGGCAACTTTTTTGTAGGGAGGAAAGAGAAAAGAAAAATAACGATTTATTATCTTGCTTATGCAAAGCTCATATAATGTCAGGATAATCAAAATTATTTAAATCATGAAGTAGGCCATAAATTGTCACTCAAGTCACTACTCCCTAGCTATTAGGGATCCCGTTAGGATTTTATAGAAGGTTTTTAAAAATCCAATCAGACCACCACAGTTCTGGATGTAATGCTATAGAGTCTCTTTTCAGTTGGACTGGTTACCTTTTAAATCTTCCTAAACTAAGATCTGCTCCACTTGCTCCTCTTCTAAGGTGCAAACACTTGAACTAGAACAAGCCTCTTGTTTGATAAGTTAACCTGTGCAAACTCCAACAACCATCACATCAGGTGGGGAAGTGAAACTAACTCTAACCGGGAAGTCAGCCTGGTGCATGGAAGAACACTATCTTGGGAGCCAGAGGGCTTCTTTCCCAGCCCAGCTGTATGACCTAGAGTCAATCACTGCTCCTCATCTTTAGAGTTCTAGACGACTGAACTAGAGGTTTTCCCCAGTTAGCACGTCCGGAGATTCTGCTGACACACCGCTACAGAGGGCGGGGGAAAGCGCCCCACTCCTGACGGGCTGACTCTACAGTCCGAACGAACCGCAACTGATCCAGAACCAGCGCCGCAGACCCCCGGGACCCACTAGCCCCGCACTGAGCGCGGGCGGGTCATGCCGGGCGCTGTAGTCCTGAAGGCCTGGGAAGTCGCAACAGCAGCTTCCCGACCGGCGCGCGCACCCCACCCCGCAACGTCCCGGGCCCCGCCTGTCACGGCCTCCCGCCCCCGCTGCAGGCCCTGCCACCGCCTCCAGCCCCACTTACAGGTAACCGCGGATAGGAACATGGCGACAGCAGCCTCGGAAACAGGTCCAAATTCCCTCAACAAATAACTGCATCCGGGGCACAGGCCTGTTCCGGAAGAGGATACCGGGAGTGCTCCGAAGCCACGCCCCCCTGTTTAAATCTCAGGGCTGAACCCGCCTCTATCCTGTGTTCTTTACACTCCAGGTGTCTCTTTCGTGGTGCTGGAGTGTGGAGTCCCCTCCCCTTTTGGAGAGGGCCTTTGTTATCGCTCGGGGTTCGCGCCCCAGGCCCTGACTCCTACTTCTGGGTCAGAGTTAGGTGCTTTCCATACATGTTTCATAAATAATCGCAGCCGCCTACATTAAAGCCACAGGAACTCCCTATGTTCCTCAGCCGCTTCGGGCTATCGGGCTCCCGCGTTATTTCCTTAAATTTGTTGCCTTTTTTTGCCTCCTCTGGCCCATCTCCATCTCCACCTAGTTAACATCTACTCTTCAGTCCCTCCAGAACTGAGAACTCCACCTGAATATCCCTATTCCTTAATTATATGTTGGATTTCTAGGAGGGCAGGGCCCTGTGCATCTTGTTAACTGCTGTATCTAAGCATCTGCGTGGCAATAGGGACCGAATAGCCGAGATTGGGAGCGCTGACATAACTTGCTTAATGTCACAAAACTAGTAAACGGCAAAGTCAGAATTTGAACCCAGATTTTGTCTGACTGCAAAGACTCATGCCTTTCCCTCTAGACATTGGGACCTAACCACTTTGCCATCTTCCAATCTTTACCTCTCCACAAGGAACCTGGGCTCCTTCAACACCAGGTACTTCAGCAGAAACCTCATTTCCCAATAATCAGGACTTAAGGATTTTTTTTCCAATCTGTGATTTTACCTATATATTAAATTTTACAAACATGTGAAAGATTTATTCTCATGGATCATCCTCACTGCAAGTAATAAAATTATTAAAAAGAGAAAATGTAGCTCTCCAATACAATACAACACAATTTTTAAAATTAGGACTGTCCTTGCCCTTAGTACCTCTAATGTTTTTTGTTTTCTCCATAACTTAATTCCAGCAACTGAGCACCCTCTAGGTGCCCAAACCCTTCCTTACCTTGTGCAGTTCAGCTGCTGACAAACAAGAGCTTCAGGTGTTCAAGAAGGTAAGGTTTCTTATTTAGGAAATTCCTTTTGGGGATCTATAGGAAAGGAACACAGGACTGGAAGCCAAGGGACGTGAATTCTAGTGTTTGTTCTGTCCCTTAGAAAGTCATTTCAACTCTTCAGACCTCAGTTTCGGGCCCAGTGTGGGCACTGGATCAGTGATTCTCATTCCTGAAGGTATATCAGTCATCTAGGGTCCTTTAAAAGACCTGGATGCCAGAGGAGAGGCCCAGAGTCTGTACAGTATTTCTTCCCCCTCCCCAATTTTCTATGAAGCATTTCAAATATATCAAAAAGTAGAAAGGATAGTATAATGAACAAACTATATACCCAATTCAACAAATGTTAAGATTCTGCTATGTATATTGATGTATATGGAATTTTTTAAAATATGCATATGTATATGCATATATATATATGGTTAGGGTTTTTGGCTAAGCTGTGTAAATGCAAATTGGAGACATAACCTTTCACTCCTAAATATTTAAGTATGTATCTCTCAAGAATAAGATCATTATACCTACAATAGTGTTTTTATTCCTTAAAAAATTAATAGTTTGCGGGAGAAGCTGGGTAAGAGGGAGCAGTATGTTCACGGAAGTCCCCGAGGACTTCCAGTCTCTGCAGAGGAGAAGAAGGAAATGGAAGACAAAGTGACTAGTGCAGAGAAAGCTGAAGAAGCAAAATTAAAAGCAAGATACCCTCATCTCGGACAAAAGCCTGGAGGTTCAGATTTTTTAAGGAAAGATTGCAGAAAGGGCAAAAATATTTTGATTCTGGGGATTACAACATGGCTAAAGCAAAAATGAAGAACAAGCAACTTCCTACTGCAGCCCCAGATCAGACAGAGGTCACTGGTGACCACATTCCCACTCCACAGGACCTTCCTCAACGGAAACCATCTCTTATTGCTAGCAAGCTGGCTGGCTAATTAAAAGAGCTGAACGGCATGAATCTTCTAATTCCCATTATTTCTCCTTAATATGTTACTTCTCTGCTTTTTATTTCCTTTCACTAAGTCATTTGAGAATTATGGCTTTGCAGGTAGTGGTAGTGTGTATGTAAGGGAATATACATGTGTAGAGTTTTGATTAGTTTAACAGTGCACTGATAAAAAGAACATGTTAGAGCAACATAATCTACTTGAAAATAATTGTATATATTACCTAACTCCTAGTGTAGGGCTGGTTCCAACAAGTAACAAGCAAGTTTTACAATTTTAATGCTTTGGCTTTCTTTAATTCATCTTAATTATAGCTTTGTGTGTTACTCTTATTTAACATAACCTCTATTGTATTGATTTCCTCTGCATTTTCCTTTTGGATTTTGTAAAACAGAAGTTTAAGACCACAAGTTAGAAGACAGGTCACATATTTCAAATACAAATAGATTGGGCTTCAAAAGATTTGTATCCTGTGCTTGAACTTGAATGGCCTTAAATCTGTTTCAGCTTTAACAATAGAATTTTACTTGGGCAATATTTGCCCATTCTGGTGTAACTTATGTGACTCTAGTGCTTAACAGCCACTGTTGAAGCTAGTATTCCTATTCAGTTTTATAGTGTTAGAATACCTTTTGTTGTTGAAGATGTGAATGAAGTGTGCATGTGCATCAACTGTTGAATTCACTTTTGTGCCATTTTTGTAAATACAGTAGTTTTGCACAGCCTCTCAAAAAAATTAATAGTTTCCTAATCTCTAAGCCATAGGCAAATTGTCTTTTATGGCTGGTTTCTTCAAAAAGATTGTCCAGTCTGGGACTTCCCTGGCCGTCCAGTAGTTAAGACTCCATGCTTCCAATGCAGGGGGTGCAGGTTCAATCCCTGGTTGGGGAATTAAGATCCTGCATGCCATGTGGCATGGCCAAAAAATTTTTTTAAATAAAATTGCAAAACAAAATGTCCAGTCAAGGTTCATACATTACCTTTAGTTGTCATAAATCTTTAATCTCTTTCAAATCTAAAACAAAACCCCTCACTTTTTCTTTATCGTGATACTGAATTTTTAAAGAGACTGAGCTAGTTTCTTGCGGAGTGTCTCGTAAACTGAATTTGTCTGATTGTTTTCTTATGTGGTCATTTTATTTATTCTTCTATCCCCTGTGTTTCCTGTAAGTTGGAAGGTAAATCTAAAGGCTTGAGTAGATTTCATTTAAAACACTTTTGACAAGAGGACATGATGCTCTCAGCTTCATATCCCAACATATCAGGAGGTCCAGAATGTCAGGTTGTCCCACTGCTAGTGCTAGGTTGGCTGATCTCTGGATCTCTCCGTTGTAAAAGTAGATTTTGTTTCTCTTTGCAGTTTTCTGTAGGGTGGTACTTTGGCATATGAGAATATCCTGCTCCCCAAGAATCTTTCCTCATGGTTTTAGCATCCACTGATGATCTTTTTTTTGACTCAGGAATTACATTTGGGGGTACACAATGGTAATTTTTCTAACATTTCACTTCTTATTCATTTGCTAGTTTTCTTCTGTAAAGAAGAGCTTTCTAGGGACTTCCCTGGTGGTCCAGTGGTTAAAACTCTGTGCTTCTGCTGCAGGGGATTCTGGTTCAATCCCTGGTCGGGGAACGAATATCCTGCATTTTGCATGCCTGTGCAGCATGACCAAAAATTTTTTTTAATTAAATAAATAAATAAAAGCAGAGCTTTCTATAACCAGTTGAGGCTGAATTATAGTTCCTCCTAAAAAGTCAGGGTAAATGCTAATTATTTTCTCTTTAATTACTAACATTCAGAGTAAGAACTTAGCATGAGTCACTTCCAGTGGTGACAAAGAGGTTTTCCCCTTTCTGTAATTTTCTTTAACTTCTTAGTATCACTTTAACGGATTTTTATTCATTGTTTTATAATCAAACATGGTCATTATTATTTTTGATGTTTGAATTTTCCCAAAGTAGGTCATTAGGCTTCCCTTCAAGTTGGTCCAATGTTTTGTTTTGTTTTTTTAATAAATTTATTAATTTATTTATTTTTTTCTGTTTTGGGTCTTCGTTGCTGCACACGGGCTTTCTCTAGTTGCAGCAAGCAGGGCATACTCTTCATTGTGGTGCACGGGCTTCTCTTGTGGCACAGCCCAGGCTCTAGGTGCGTGGGCTTCAGTAGTTGTGGCACATGGGCTCAGTACTTGTGGCTCACAGGCTCTAGAGTGCAGGCTCAGTATTTGTGGCGCACAGGCTTAGTTGCTCCGTGGCATGTGGGATCTTCCCGGACCAGGGCTCGAACCCACTTCCCCTGCCTTGGCAGGAGGATTCTTAACCACTGCGTCACCAGGGAAGTCTCCAATGTTCTTTTGACACACTTCCTTCCTTGCTTTCTGTCACCAGCTGTCTCAGGTTGACCTTGTACTTTCCCTGGCCCAAACCTGGAATCAGCCATTTCTCCAAGGTACTCCGATTCCTTTTTGTAGAAGCCACAATCTGATGCACAGCCACTGGACTAGATTTTAGTGGATTTCAAGCTTTATTTTAAACCATAGAATCTTCATTCAAATGAAATCTGTCTCCGGAGCTCACAGTGTAAAATAAAGCTTCATCTCTTGAGGGATGTCCTCAGAATCCTAGACTCCACAGGTCACAGAAACTCTGGACTGTGGAATGGCCACATTCTCTTCCAGAGCTGTTGCTCTGGATTCCAGTTTGAGGTTTCAAACCCCACCCACAGGCCCTGCAGCCTTTTGTCATACTTCCCATTACGTACTTCCTTCTCACACTGTCTGACCACGCAGAGGACTGGTCCAGCTAGGAGAGAGCCCTGGAGACACCTTGGCAGCAGCAGGAACAGCCTGGAGCAGAAGACCACTTAAGACCTCTGCTGCCTCAGAGATAGGAAACAACACTTCAGAAACAATTCGGGACCACAGTTACAGAGTATCTGCCATAGACTGAATGTTTGTGTACACCCACCCCCCAGCCCCACACTAAATTCATGTGTTGAAACCTAATCCCCAGTGTGATGGTGTTTGCAAGTGGGGCCTTTGGGAGGTGATGAGGTCATGAAGGCAGATCCAGTCCTTGGATCTCATCTCTGTCTACACTCATTCCCTTGATGGTCACATCCGGTTTGTTTTTAAAAATCTACAAGCTGAAGACTTTCAAATTTATGTCTCCAGTCCCAACCTTTCCTCCTAACTTCAGGTTAGTGTGTTTAACTGCCTACTTGACATCACACATCCACAATCAAATTCCCAAACTCCTGCTGCACCCCACAGGCTTCCTCTAAATCAGTATGTGACAATTCCATTTTTCCAGTTGCTCAAATAAAAACCCCGGCGGCCAACTTGACACCTCTTTCTCCTACACCCTATATCTAATCCATCAACAGATCCTGTCACTCAAATGTCACCTAATCAGTGACGCCACTCTATGTAAAAAAGCAATACACACACACAGTCCCTATTCTCCTTACTCCACTTTATATTTTCCTACAGCACTTATCACCATTTAATATTCTTTGTGTACTTGTTGATTTCCTTATTGTCTATCTTCGTTCACCAGAATGTAAACATCTTAAGATCAGGAATTTTGTCTTATTCACTTACTGCTCTATTCTGGTGCCTAGAACAATGCCTGCTGCCTCTATTAAATATCTGTTGAATAAATGAATGAATAAATCTGAGAAGAGAGGCACCATACAAATGCTAAATTACTGGGAATTCCCTGGCCGTCTAATGGGTAGGACTCCGTGATTTCACTGCCAAGGGCCCAGGTTCAATCCCTGATCGGGGAACCAAGATCCCACAAGCCACGAGGCATAGCCAAAGACAAAACAAATAAACAAAAGACAAATGTTAAATTATTATATGGCAAACAATGGTAAGTATTTGTATATTGTTGATTGTTTCAGGCTTCAGAACTTATGATTACTTTTTAAAAGAGAAGCATGTACACTGTTTCTTGAAATTCTTGAATGGAGTAGAAAGGAAGCAGTGGCTTTCTAGTCTCATTTCTTCAACCTGCATCCACGTGTTATTTACACCTCACACTTCGTCGGCAGTTGGTAAGTGTTAATTAAAATGTTTATTAATACAGATGTAATTCATGATCTGGGGTGTGTATGTTTGCTTGAATTTACATAATGAGCCCTCTGTGCCTTACTAAAGTGAAGAACAATTAGGTCATCCTGGAAGCCCAAATGGAAAGGGTATAGTCCTTATGGGAGGGGCACTCACCCTCTTTCTGCAGCTGGGAGAAGGTATAGCCGTTTAACCTAGATTCTTAACCCAGGGAAGCAGATGGAGGAAAAGAACAAATCTTAAGAGCACCTATTATGTGTCCTGCACCCGGATCACTGGTCTGCCTCCCTGCTGGCATCTAAGTCCCCTGAGGGCCAGAGCTTCTGAATCTCCGTATATTTCCACCCCCAACAGTAGGAGCTCCTAACACAAGGCAGCTGCCCCACTCACTTTGACAAATATGAACTGAGCACCTTCTGTACTAGGGAACCCTGCTCCAGTCATTCTCTGTCTCTTCAATCCTACCTCCCCGCCCATGTCTACTTGAGACAGGGAGAGTGGGAGGAACCAGGAGAAGAATAGAAGCAAAGGCAGAGAGGTGTCGAAAAAAATGAGCAGTGAGCATCCTTCTGGGGCTAGAGTGTGTGAAGAAATGAACGCAATGACTAGAAAGGATGCCTGGGGCTAGGTAACCAGGAAGGAAGGAACCAGGATGCTATCGTCCGGGGTTTGGCCTTGGTTCTGTGGGCAGCAGGGGAGTTAAGTGATGTGATCAGATCTCTGTAGTGGCAGCATCTGAAATCACACGGTTTTCCTGGCTAAGTGTGAGAGAGGCAGGGCCTCTCCCGTCCCACCAAACACAACATTCCCAAGTCCCCTTCACTTGCGAAGCAACAATAGGCACTTTTGCTGCTCTACATGTTAGTGCCTGTTTATTTAGTTAACACAAGTATTTGGTGTTTCTGTAATAACTGGTGAGTTCTTCTTGTTTGTTATCTTAGACCAGCCACTGTGCCTTTTTTGAGGGGGAGAAAGGTAAGGAGAAAAGTATCATTGAAGACTTTGAGAATCTGCTAAAGGCTATGGCTTAGGTTTTCCACCAAATGCACATATGCCCATCCGGAAACAATTTTACCTGGACTTTCCAGTGGTTCTCAACCTTGGCTGCACGTCAGAATCACCTGGGGAGAGCTGTCAACCACTGGTGCCTGCCTCCCACCACCAGAGGTTTTCATTTAATTGATCTGAGTACAGTCTGGATTTCTAAGCTCCCTAGGAGATTCTAGTGTACACTGAGGATTTTACATTATTGGGCTAGGGATCTGTGGACTCCGAAAGAAGGCCCCTACCTTAGACCATAAGTTCCAGGTGTGTCCATTTAACTTTGACTGTGAGTAGCACCTACCTGTGTAGGCAGGGGAGGGGAGAACGTAGCCAGTTTGAAAGAACGAGGAAGTCTTGAAGCTGTCAGCAGAGAGGAGGTGCTCACATACATTCCAGAAGGCTGCAGGACACTTAGCAAAAGAGGGGCTGAAACAGAAGAGAAAGAGCAGGAAACTTAACTGCCTTCCTGAAAGATGGATGGAAGGCCAGCAGACAACACCTTTCCCACCCACGCACTGCACCTCCCCCAAAGAGCTGAAAACATGATCGAGGGGCTGGCAGAATCAGTCTTTGGGGAAAGTCAACCAGTTAAACGTGTGGTCTGATTGATGGGTGACATGGGTGGGGAGAGGGTGGCAACTGTGGGTGCTGAAATAAAGCAGCTGTGAGGGTGTGGAGGTTTGACGGTAAGGGGCTGGAGGGGAGAAAGATTGGGGGCGTGGTCAAGGAGAGGCAGTCCTGGGGTGGCTGCGGTGGAAGGAGAATTTGGAGCAAGGCCCGGCCCCACCGTGTACTAGCCACGGACCCTGCACAAGGACCTGGCCTCAGTTTCTTACCTGGGACTCGTGTGACAATCACTTCAGAGGAGCCCGCAATCTCAGATGATTACCGTCAGGTCAACTCTAAGGCTTTTCTCACTGTGAGGTCCCATGAGCCTAGGAAAGTGCCCTCTGAAAATGCTCTTTGAGGTTTTCAAACCTGGTATCCATCAAAATCACCTGGGGTGCTCACCACCCAATAATACAACTCAGCGAGGGATGGGGGGTGGTCCCCAGGTAGTTTATAATTCTCACCTGGTGCTCCTGATGCTTGTGCTTTGGGAATCACTGTTCTAGATCATGGTTTCTCAACTCCTGGGGATCTTGTCAAGGGGCAGATTCTCAGCCTGGAGGTCCGAAGTGATGCCTGAGATTCTGTGTTTCTAACAGACTCACCGATGGTGCTACTGGCTGTACATCCTTGCCACTCAAAGCGTAATCCAGGCAACATCCCCAGCAGCTGCAGCAGTAACATTTGGGAGCTTGTTAGTAATTCAGAATCTCAGGCCCCACCCTAGACCCACTGAATCAGGATCTGCAGCTCCAAGTGATTCGTATGCATACTGAAGTTTGAGAAAGGTTGTTCTAGAAGAAGTGACTTCCTGATCAGGGAACCAAGGTTGAAACTTGGGAACGGTAACACAAGACTCAGTTCCTTAAAACAGAGTATAAGTTAGAGAAAGGTGAGTATTTTATTCTGTTTTAGTTACTGCCATATTTGTGGGCCTGACACATAGTAGGTGCTCAATAAGTGTTTGTCAAGTGAATGGATGAGGTAAGAGTCCAGTTTCTAGGGCCAGGGTATGAGGCTAGAGTGGGGCCAGTAACCATCATGACTAGATGCCAACTTCTGGGATCAAGGTCTTTCTAGCCCTCTGCCCAGGACAGGATTGGTCCTGATGCTGGCCCAGAGTAGAACTCATGGCCATGTGAGGTAGGAGTGTATTAAATTGTCTCATCTGTGAAGATTAAAAGGCTATATGGAAATGTAGCCAAGAAATACTCTGGTGTTCTCAAGTAGGTCTGCTACAAGAAGCAGGGGCTGAGCCAACCAGTGGGGTATGGGTGGCCAAAGGAGCCCGAGCTCCAGAAATAACTCATCTGGTCTGGAGGAGGGATTCCATGAAGCTGCCTCAAGCATGTACATAAGGGGTAGAATTTAATACAGTCAGCATCTATTCTAATACTCCCCTCTTTCCTCTGTTTAAAACAGATGTCAGGGGCTTCCCTGGTGGCGCAGTGGTTAAGAATCCACCTGCCAATGCAGGGAACACAGGTTCGAGCCCTGGTCTGGGAAGATCCCACATGCCACGGAACAACTAAGCCCGTGTGCCGCAACTACTGAGCCTGTGCTCTAGAGCCGACGAGCCACAACTACTGAGCCCGCGTGCCACAACTACTGAAGCCTGTGCACCTAGAGCCTGTGCTCTGCACACAAGAGAAGCCACCGCAATGAGAAGCCCGAGCACCGCGACGAAGAGTAGCCCCCGCTCACCGCAACTAGAGAAAGCCGCCCACAGCAACAAAGACCCAATGCAGCCAAAAATTAATTAATTAATTAAAAAAAAAACAAAAAAAACAGATGTCATTAAGACCTAGCCCAGGATCAAAGGCAACCAGTATGGCTCTTGTGGGTTGGGGAAATATTAAATCCTCCAAAGGACAAACAGTGTTCGTTATTAACTAGCCTTAGAGGAACAGATCAGTAATTCATAGTCGAAGTGATTTTATTCCTAGTCTTCAGGGGTGCCAGTCTAGAAGAGAAAGTGTTTCTCTTTGTTTTTCCTATGTGTAGCATTATCCAGACTTTCTGCATAATCCTGACAATAGAAGTTAGGATTTCAACTGAAGTAAATCCATTCTCATCCTGTCTTAGGAACAAATTGGGCTGAAGATTTCTGACAGACTCTTCAAAACACCAGGCCCCTTTTCCTAATGATTATTCTAAATATACTGTGAACATGAGAGAATGCCTTCTAAAGCAGTGTCATTTTTATCATCAATTTCATTTGCTTAATTCCTGCAAGCGAACCAAGTAGTAATTGTGCATTCCCAAGGGCTTATCTACCTCCGCCTTGGACTGGGGTCCACGTTTAAGGTAAAATGATATGACCACAGTAATGGCCATACCAGTCATAGCAAAGTTTCCATGAATACCTACTTTCAAAGGAACAATAATTTTCCATCATGGCTTCCTCCCCCCTAACCTGATCCTCAACGTAATTTCTAACTGTTCCAGAGAGGCAGGTCCCACAGAGGGACAATCCTGTGAATGTCTGCAACATCTCCCAGAAGGATGGTTCCTGCCCAGCATGCAGTCCCCCAAGTTGCTAGGTGCATGTGAGGAGGGAACATGAACTCAAACATTGTACTCATTGCCTGCCAGAAAAGTGATTTAAACTCCTGTACTTGACTGTCCTGCTACAGACGGGTGTGAATGTATCATTGCACCTTTCTTGGCTTGTGAAAAGAAAGGCTAATTAACTTTCTCAGTTGCTTTGGAATAGCATTCAATGTCAAGCTGCCATAGTTATGCATATTCTCAGTCCTTTAGAACCATTTTTGAATGGGTCTGTGTTTCTTTTTGTTGACCAAGAGAGACAGTGAATTGTCATGTTCACAAAGATTGACCTAACTTGAGCTTCTGTGGTTTGGGATCCTGCCTGCCTGTGTTTCACCCTGTTTTGCCTCCAAGGCAGAAGCCTATGTCTCTAGCCAGGATATTGTGGTTAGTTTCCTGGCCTCTGACCCAGGTGGGGACACACCTGCACCCCTGAGGGAGGGAGAGCCTGTGGAGGGTTCATGAGGCCAGGGCTGAGTCACTCAGCCGGGAGACATGTGAAGCGGCATTAGAACATCAGTTTGGCACTTAAGGAGCAAGTCCCCAGACAAAAATTTGTCTGTATGTTAACAATCTAGTCCATTTTCAAACTAAACCAAGGAAAGAGATTAAAGTTTTGTATCACCTATTCCAGCATTGGAGTTTGGTCATGTGAAGTCACCCCAAAGGAAACCTCAGCTTCACCCACAAATCCAAGGATCCGCCCCGATAATATTTCATCACAGGCCGCTCTCTACTACTCCTACACTTCACAGTCCTGTTCAAGGACCATGCAAATTCAAAAAACCTCATCGCAAGTCATCAGCTTGAATTTTTCTACCCAAGTCGCTTTCCTTTCTCCAGAAAATTATTTGACATGTAACTTGAATAAAATGAGCCTTCTTAAAAAAAAAAAAAGGGAATTCCCTGGCAGTCCAGTGGTTAGGACTCCACGCTTTCACTGCCAAGGGCACGGGTTCAGTCCCTAGTTGGGGAACTAAGATCCCACAAGCTGCCCATGGCCAAAAAAAAACAAAGCAAAACAAAGAAACAAACAAACTGAGCCTTCTTTCTCCCTTATGAAGTTCCATCTTCACATGGTATCCATTTCAAAAGAAATGTAAGTTAAACTCCAAATGCCTTAAAAATCATGTAAATCTTTGAGAAATTTCTTGAAAAAATGGCTATTTTTCTCACCCAGTGTCCCACTCAACAGCGTACCCAGCCCATTCTCTCTCCAGAGAGTAGCTTCCCCCTTTTTCTTATGTAGATTAATTTAGCCTCTTTGATGTCTATCATCCTTGCATCCTAGCCACCATCTGATTCAGCCATAAGAAATGGAGGCGGAGGCGGAGGGGGAGGGGGGGGGGAAGGCAAGCAGCTCAGAATCCTCCCATAGAAAGCTAGAAGGGAAGAAAGGCTGTAACAACCTCTGCCTCAGTGTCTTGGTCCCAGAAGTAAGAAGAGGAAAAGGGAAGGAAAAGGATGCCCATAGCACTGTTAGTACCTGAGAGACCTTCTCCATCCTCAAGACAGCAGCCTCCTGGACAGGGCTGGGTCCCAACGTGTTGCCCTGATGCTTACCAGCAGGCAGAACGCAGGCAGTGAGATCCTCGGGACCCTGCACAGGGTCCTGGGACGACTTTACCCAAACAGGGGCAATTACTGCAATGTGCATATGCCTGTCTCTCTGTGAAGCAAGAGCTTTTGAAGGATTCAGACTGTTTTGATGTAACGTGGTGTGCGGCCAAAAGGAAAATCAAGATCCACATCAAGCTTGATTTTCATTCCAGTAAGCCATTCCAAATGAAGGAGGCAAAGCCTTTCAAAAGATGTCTTCTGTGATTGGGAATAATTGGGTCCAGTTTAATCTGGCGCACGGTGACGTTAAAGAGCTACGGGACTGCTTCTAGTGTGTTTTGCAGTTTCCAGAGTTACTAATTAGCTCCATGACATTAAGGTTAATGAGATAAAACATCTATAAATCAAGCTGACGGCCAATTCAAGAAGAAAGCCCCCAACTCCTGCACGACGATGAGAACACTACAATTTCACTCTTTCAGGCTGTCCATTTGATTAAATTTGATTATGTGTGAATACATACAAATGTATAATTATAAAATTCATACTTAAAGTATAACTACCTTGCCCAAACCTCCTTTCTAAATGTATTCAGTACCAATAAGACAGTAAGTCAGTTGTTAACCATTAACAGAATGAACTGATTTGATGAACGTTCTAGGAGTGACCCTTCCCAAAGAGCAAAAGTCTATCTGTTATGTTAAAAAAAAATATGTTCCTTAAAATTTGGACATACACTCCAGAAAATAAAATTATGGATTTTATTGACTGAAGCTATAGAGGAATTTGGGGTATAGAGAACATTCTGATGAATCCTTTTGTGATTTGAAGGATTCTATCCCTCTTGAACTCTCTATCTGTAAATGTGGGTTTTTCAGATGGTTATGAGCCTAGGCTCCAGACTCAGGAGAACCAGGTTAACACCTTGGCTCTACCACTTACTAGCCCTCTGTCCTTGGGCAAGTTACTTAAACTTCTGTGCCTCAGTTTCTGCATCTGTAAAATGGGGATTATAATAGACTTCCTCATAGGGTTTCCGTGAGAATGAAATGTGAAAATTCATGTAAATCATTTAGCAAAGGACCTGGAACATAGTAAGTAAAGTAAATCATGATGATTATGAGTGACGTAGGGCCTAATTTTACTTTGACTTTCCTTCTTGAGCCTTTTTCAGGGAATGTAGAGCTTTGAAACATAGGTTTAGTCAGACAAAGTTCTTTGCAATTTATGATGGAGGTATAGTTGCTCATCATCAAGCTAGTTTGAGTGCAATATTTAGCAATTTTGCTTTGTCAAAGACTTGATGCACCTTCTCTTTTTTCCCTCTCAGACTCTATTTTTTTTTTTAACTTAAAAGATTATAAGAGTTATTGTGTTCTGGGCGTCCAGGTCCCTGGGATATGAAAAGTAGCCCAGAGTCTCATTTATATTTGATAGATGGGGCCTTGAATAGAAATGGCATTCCCAAGGGCATGTTTTGAGGCTTTGGCTATATAGAGGAAATTTCCAGATCTTCTGACACTCTCTGATCCTTCTGACTGGATCCACTTCCTCCTGGAAGAGCTCGTGGGAAGCATGGTCTGGTGGGAGCAGATTCTCAAAACAACTATCTTACCTCCGGATGACCCCACTGTGTGTGGCGGGGGCGTGGTATGTGTGTGGTGTGTGTATATACTCACGCATGTCCACACTCCTAGCGCTCAAGGATATTCTCTTCAGCTACAGGTTAAGGAGCACCAGGGGTAAATGGACAAAGTATCAGTTACTGGCTCTGATGACCAGTCAGTGAACCGCATTTCAGCTATAAGGAGAGAAGAGGAAGCTGAAGCTCTGCAAAGAGCAGGGCCTTGCAACTGCAGCCCAGGTTGGCCGGGCCCAGCCCAGCCAACTTTTGCTTAGTCTTCGAAGAATACAGGCTTGTGCCTGCCTATTGCATCAGCAGCTGCCCAGCTGCCCTTCCCTGCCCCACCCTGGAAAGTGGTAAGGAGAGCTACGTAACAGCCTGTGAGGCAACCACTCAGGCAGGCGGAGGCCTGGGGGAGACTGTCTCACTCCTTCCAGCCAGGCCCCACCCAACAGGCACTCCTCTAATCCAAGTCCATGAAGGGAAAGCACTCATCGGGCCCAGAGTCCTCCCTGCTGTCCTGACACTGCACGCATCCCTCTCTACCTCCACCTGGGCATTGTGGGGTGACGGACAGGACCTCTGAGCCTCTTCTTTTGGCCAAAGCAGGCTCCAGAATCTCAGAATGTTAGGGCTGGAAGACTTCAGAGGACATCTGAAACAGCATTCACATTTTACAGATGATAAAATTGAGGCCCAGAGAAGCAAAATGACTTGCCAAAGAGCCCACCGCTGGATTGCATCAGCTTGTTCAGACTATAGCTCACATCTCCTCTCTCCTGCACAACCCCAGCAACAAAGGACAAAAGTGTTTGGACTTGTCCAATCTTTGAATGGAAGACACCAGAAATGAGTGCTCTGCCGTCTGTGAAGTCATATAAGCTGGAGAGTAGGATGTTTAGGAGATTCTAAGGAGTGAGGCTGAAATCCACTCTGAACATATGCAGAAGACTCCTTTAATAGAAGTCTTGCAGGAGAGCAGGCCAATTTCAGGCTGAGCTGGGACAGGAACAGACTGGGGAGACGGGAGAGGGGAGGGACTCAGCCTGGAGCAGTGCCAGAAAGCTTAACTGATGCCTGGCTCTTCCCCAGGCCTTCAAGCCCCCTGGATCCTGGGAAGTCCCAGGGCCACTGAGGCAGGTCATCAGATTCCAGGTTAAACTCAACTACCAGGCCCACTGTGGGGGGGCTCAGGATGGACAAAGAGAGCAGCCATCAACCAAAGGTGTTAACATGGGAATCCAGGGTACTGGGTTAATTTAGAGGGTATATTAGAAGCTATAGCTACACACAAATCCACGTACATATTCTTTTTTTTTAAAAAAATCATTTTATTGAGGTATGATTGACATACAAAAAGCTGAAGATATGTAATGTACACGATCTGATGAGTTTGGAATATACACCTATTCTTTATTAACGTGTAGTTCCACCAATGCACAGTGCAAGAGGTATCCGGCTTCCCTGGGTCACTTGCAGCTGACACATGCAGCCTCACTGAGCTTCAGCTGATGAAGAATCAGCATTAGCTCCTGCTCTTCCTGGGACCTTGTTTAAGAACCACCTTCTTTGGCTTTTAACCCAAGGGCTGCCAGCAACACGTGATGTCCTGCACTTTTTAGGCTTTTCCTGGACTCTGGACACCTCACGCTGAAAGTCTCTCTCTGAGGATGATGCTGATTTGACAGATACTCTGGCTGTTTATCTGGTACGGGTGGTTTTCCTGAAGGCGATATCTCCCTTGACTGACTTCTAGAACTACCCACATTCTCACAGCCTCTCAGGACTTGAGCGCTCAGCCATGTTCTCCTGCTGACACCCAGGTCCTGAGTGATTAAAATTCTTCAACCCACCTTTCTGATTCAGGGCTCTACTTTTACAGTGTCATTACTTGTCTTGAATCTCCATCGTCTCAAAGGGGCAGGAGGCATTCTTTCTTCTTTTCAGCCTGCTGTACGCAGGAGGTTATCCAGCTGCCAGTTAAATGCTGGGCCCCACCAGGTACGCAGGAGGCACAGCCCCACCCACTAGTAGGTGCACTCCTGGGAGAGCCCTCAGGTCCACATGAAAACAGTAGGATAGGGCTTAATGGTATCCATGGGCTCCCCCATTCGGCCACTGAGCCCCTGGTGCACCTAGGAAGTCACCCTGACACATCATCCCTCCCCCTTCCTCAGAAGGATGGTGAGTAAGCAAGGCCTGTGAATTGGGCAACCCCATGTCGAGGGGCAGGGAACACACATGAGCTCACAGGGAGGACAGGGAGATGGTCCTGTGAGCAAGAGGGTCTGGCATAGTCCCAGTGGGGAAGCAGGAGACAGGAGAGGAATTAGGGAAAAGGCCCAGGGGAGGAGCCTCAGGCAACAGAAGGGGGTCCAAAGCAGTGTCATCAAACGGTTTTCTATTTTTTGCCTAATAAAGTTTCATGAGTCAACTCAAATGTTTGCTCCCACTTCCTGCCCTTAAGGAAGAAGATGGTAGAGGATAGCTCGTCCAAGGATTTGGAATTTGGAAATGCTCAATTTCCAAGTATGGGAAAAATTCATGTAAAATGAGCACTCATACCCCGTCTTCATTCCACCGCTGGCATGGACAACACATTCCAAAGGAGAGTTGAATAACAGAGCATAAAGGGAAATTAGATATGAGATCATTTCGTCAACATCCTCATTTTACAGATGAGAAAACTGAGGCCCAGAGAGGTGCTCAAAATCACCATCAATAATCGCAGAACCGGTGAGACTAGAACTCTGGCTCCTAACTCCCAGTCCACGGGTTTTCTTCCCTTCTACCTGGGGCTAGATTTCCATTCCAGCTGCCAGGACTATTCAGGGATAAAGGTTTGCCTTGGAGCGCCCTCCTCTGGCTCTGCGCAGCCACTGGAGTAGCTACGATGATGTAGGCCTGGGTTCTTGGACTTGACCATGCAACAGAATCACCTGCAGGTGGTCAAAACAGGCATTGCTGAGCCCACCCTAGAAGTTTCTGATTCAGTAGGCCTGGGGTGGGCCCAATAATTTGCATGTCTAACAAGTTCCCAGGTGAGGCTGATCTGCTGATTCAAAGACTCATTATTGAGAACCTCTGGTGTAGGCAGAGATCTTACGGCTCTTGCAGCAAGAATACCTGGGTTCAAGTTCCAGCTTTGCCACACATGTACTATAACATTGAACATGATGTTGCTTAATCTCTTGGCATCTCAGTCTCTTCATCTTATGATGGTAACTGTAATAACCACCCATCAGGTAAATGTGTAAAATAAATAAAACACATGTAAAACTATCTGAGGAGTACCGTACTGATGCTGTGTGAATACATAGACTCACAGATATACGACCCTTGTCTGGAGACATAGCGCTGTGGGCCAGGAAATGTCCATGGTAACTGAAGCATTCTCTTAATACTACTCAGTAATACCACAAATCCAGCAGAAATGGTGTTCATTCTTACACAAATATTGCCTGAGGAATTATTAGGGCCCAGCACTGGTTTACAAAGGTGACTGACACAGTCTCTGCCCTAGAGGAGCAACTAGGAGGAATTTAAACATGCAAATCCTAATAATTACCCTACTGGGTGGTGAGCCAGGGAAGGAACCCTATGCCTTGGAGCACAAAGCAACCAACCCTGAGGATCAAGTAAGGCTTTGAAGAGGCAGATGACTTTTAAGTAGGCTCTTGAAGGATGAATAGGAGTTCTCTAAGAAAAGAAGTGGCAGTGGGCACTCCAGACAGAGGAAACAGAATATGCAAAGTAGCCACAGAGGCATGAACATGTGTAACATGTCCAGGGCAATAGTGCAGTTTTATGTAGCTACAGCTCAGTGGGTCTGGGAAGAATAGCAGAAGAGGGGGTTGGCAAGGAAGGCCAAGGCAAGATTCTGCAGAATCCAGGATGCCAGGCTGAGAAGTTTGGACCTGATCATGAGTCTGATGAGAAGCCATTAGAAGACACCCACCTCCTCCTTGGTGGAGTCCTTGGGAAAAAATCCCTAATGAATCCCCAAGATGAGGATTTTTGAGCCCAGGGCCTTCACCACCCTCCTGAGCACCCCCAGTGCCTGCAAGCCTCACCTGCCAGGAAGCCAAGCCCAGAAACGCCTCCTGAATTGGGCGGGGGGCCCTCGGGAACCTGGAAGGCGTGAGGAGTAATGGGGCAGCCTCCTACCTCTTACCTTCATCAGATAGGCCGAACTTTCCCGAAGGTTTCCTCATTCCCTCTCCCCATAGGTGTGGAGTCAGCGAGAGAACAAAAGCGTGTTATCTCAACCTAAGAAGTTTTGGGAGTGGAGGAGGGAGGTGTAGGCGCCCTTGGAGGTGGAAGAATGAGCGCTGATGCAATCCCGGGAAAAGGTCTGTGGAGACCTACACCTGGGGAGGTGGCCCCTTACCTCACTGACCTGGCTGAGGTATGGAAAGTTCAGGAGCTGGAAGGGGCCTGAGAGGTTGGCTCTCCCAGGTGCCTCCTTTGAAGATGAAATAACAAACACTCCGTGGTCAGGCAAACTGACTGTGATTACTGTCTGTCCCTCTCTCCCCATATCTGACTCCAAGTGCCAGCCTCTGGGAACCTGGTGCTTTCTGTGTCCACTGACCTCCCACCCGCCTCCTGAGTCTCTCCCACACCCCACACCCCATCCCCCCACTCCCCACCCCCCATTCCCCACCCCCCAGCCAAGCCCCTGACCCTCTGTCAGACTCACGCTTTTGTTTCCAAATAGGTAGATATGAAAATGTGTAGAAAGTGGTCTCTCCTGTTTTTGAAAACTGCAATGGTGAGAAAAGAGGACAAATTGCTATGCTATACTGTGTGGGTTTGGGTTTTTAATCCCAGTTCCTCTATCTTTTGTGGAGGTGGAAGCAAATTGCTCTTGTGGGAATAATCCCTTTTGTTTTTAGGAAAATATTTTAATAGGACTTCGCGTTACGCAGGGATAAAACTTAAACCTGTTCTGGAAAAGAGACAATGCAATTCAGAACAATGTGAAACTACAGGCTCTGTGTCGTTATTATAAAAGGTGGTTTTCTTTTGGAATGAGTGGCATCTCTTCAGGGGTTATGGGGAGTTTTGTTAATGCTGCAGCCTGGCCTTGGCTGTGCTTTGGGGAGTTGAGGGTGGGGCCTGTGTCCACAGTGGGAGAGCGCAGGATTGAGCGGGCGACTGGCAGGGAGGACAGCCCAGTCTGTGGAGAATTCCCAGGAGTTCTCGTAAACACTGGAGGAGGGAACCCAGGAAGAACGGGGCCGCCACTGGAGCTGTTTCTCCTCCGTTGTGGGGTGGGAGCTGTTCCGCTCTCTGGCAGGGCTATGGAAAAAACCTACTGAGCTCCTTCTAAAATGACTACAAAACTGGTCCCTCTATCCCTGGTCCTCCTGCCACTGCCAGCCGAGAACACAGCCTGTTCTTTGATGAGGTCTAGCGTCTGATGGGATGTGGACAAAACCAATAGAACCTCTCAGTTCCTAAATATTGTATTTTATTTTGAAAAATACCTTTTTCATAAATACTTCACTTTGAAAAGGTAAAAACCTTTATTTTGAAAAAAGTTGTTCTAGGACACTGGATCGTCCTGGGATTAAGGATGCATGTCCTACCAGGCGTAGGGAACTGGGTTTGAGTCAGTAACCAAGGGAAAGAATAAATGGACCTTAGGGGGTAAAGGACTTCTGTCTTATATTAGTGTAAAAATTACACTAATCTATTATTTAGATAACAATATATTATAAACATATTTCTATGTACTTATGTTTTGTAACATAAGTATATTATAAAATAATTAAAAACAATAACTTATAACAGGAAAAATCTATGTTAATATAAATGTAATATACGACTTTATAGAAAATATAAATAATACATACATGTGTAAAAACCATAAATATCACCAATTACCCTATCACCAAAAATTAATTGATGTTAACATTTTGGGATACTGTCTTCAGATCTTCTTCTATGCATATAAACAAATAAATAAGCAAACAAATAACTAGATATATTGACCATCCATTCACACTTACTGTATAATCCCAATGGAAAGAGAACACGCTTCTTTTCCAACAGTTCTAGCAATAGTCCCAGAGCCAACTCTCACTGGCGCAGCTTGGATCATGTACCTATCCCTAAATCTAGAACACACAAAAGCCAATAACCTAAGATATAGGTTAAAACTAAATATATACTTTTATGAGTCATTATACTTAATGAAATAAATGAAACCATGCATGTTCAAGTTTTTTGCAAATGTAAGTAATTATTAAAATCATTAATTATATACGTTATTAATATCATCACTGCCCTTTCTCCATTGTCCTTTTTCCTCTCCTCTTCTCGCTTTGTTTTTCTGCTTTTTCCTCTTCCCACCAAGTCTCCATCATGTCTGGGTTAACTCGGCTGTGGTGGACTAGTAAGGAGACCAAGTGCTATTTATAGCAGTGTTGCCTCAGGCGGTGTGGTGTGTGGTGATATGGGAACACACCATTAAGGGATACTTCTATCTCTCATTACAGCCAAAGTGGCTTCTGAGAACTTTGTCCATGGTGAGGAAGAATGTGGAGAACGCACTCCTCTCTCCCAGCAGAGACAAGCTCTACCTTTTACACCACCTGCTCAACCATTTAGGCATAGATTTGGTAGAATAAGAGTTTGTTACTCAGGGAATATCTGGGATGATGCATTCTTGTCAGTAGACCTACAGAAGGACATTTCAGCTGGAAAGAGACCAGAAGAAAACAATCAACCCAAATCCTGGAGAGGACATCAATGTGAGAATTGGCATTTTAGTTTGGCAAACTGGGTTGGCACAGGTCAGGGACTGTAAGGACAGAGTATCATAAAGTCCTTTATGGAATCTTGGATATGTGAAATAAGTAGTTTGGGAATAATTAAATTCCTACTTTAAAAAGTGGGTGGTTGAAAACACACGTACATTGGAATTGAATAATTAAATGAATGGAAGATGGTGGGAGCCAGATTTCTTATTGTTGGAGTAGATGTTTATAGACAAATAAGAGAAGGCTAGAATGATCCATGTGGTAATGAATTAGAATTGAAGACATAAGTGGGAAATCATGCTTAACTTAATATTGATACAGATGGTTACATATGGAAATATTTATAGATATACGTACATACATGGGTTAGTATACACATCTATTTCCTTGCTATGTCAGCTGAGAGGATGTAGAAGCAATGACATCCCAGTAGCAATGAGCACACCTAGCACCCAGATCTTGGTTTCTAATACCATTCTCCAATAAAAGGACTAGGTCACCTCGGAGAAATGGTTGATTCTAGAACTGGGGTGGGAAATATACAGGATGGTCCAGGAGCATCTTATAATGCCAAAAAGTAAGGAAGTACTCAAAACTCCACAATGATGGGGGGAGGTGGTGTGGTAGAGAACACAAAGGAACACAGGAGCCAATTGAAAGCGCTCCTAATGGCTAAAGTTGTAACAATTTGAACAAGAAAATAAGATATTATCATATTATAACCCAAAGTATAAAATGAATATTCATGAGTACATACTAATATGAATAAATAATTGAATAATTAGATAAATGAGGGCTAATAGATAAATCTCCCATGTAGAAGAATTCCAAATAACATGTGTAGATACTCTCTGCCTTCAAGGAGGTGGTGCATAACTCCTCAATCCTTAAGTTGTAGATTGCCCATAGTGACTTCCTTCCAAAGAGAACAGTATGGAAAGGAGTGGGGGGAGTAACTTTACAGTAGAGAAACCTGTCAAATCCTACCTTAGCCAGGTCATCAGGTCACCATCGACAGTAACAAGTCACGTCGAGATACATACTCTTGATATGATGTGATGAGAACAGTGCTTCACCTCTGTGGTCTTCCTCCCCCCAGAATCCATACTCCAAGTCAGATCATGAGAAAAACATCAGACAAATCCCAGCTGAAGGTCAGTCTACAAAATACCTGGCCAGTACTCCCCCACACTATTAAAGTCATCAAAAACAAGAAAATTTTGAGAAACTATCACAGTCAAGAGGAGCCTAAAGAAGCATGACAACTAGATAACGTAGTATCTTGGATGTGATCCTGAAACAGAAAAAGGAAATGAAAAAAACTGAGGAAAACTGAATAAAGATTGGACTTAACTAATAATGGTGTACCAATATTGGTCCATTAATCATGACAAATGTGCCATACTAATGTAAGATGTTAATAATAGAAAGAGGGCTTCCCTGGTGGTGCAGTGGTTGAGAGTCCGCCTTCCAATGCAGGGGACGCAGGTTCGTGCCCCGGTCCGGGAGGATCCCATGTGCCGCGGAGCGGCTGGGCCCGTGGGCCATGGTCGCTGAGCCTGTGCGTCTGGAGCCTGTGCTCCGCAAGGGGAGAGGCCACAACAGTGAGAGGCCCGCGTACCGCAAAAAAAAAAAATGGTTAGCAGTATCTCACCCAGGGTCTCAGAATGCTTTTGAGATGCAGCCATTGCATACCTGACCTTCCTACCTCCAGTCTTACCCCATCCAATCCATTCTCCACACCGCAGCCAGAGTGATTTCTCCAGAGCACGCATTGGACCATGCTTAAAACACCACAGTGATTCCATTAGGTGCTAAAAGGCCTTTGCTGCTCTAGTTCCGTGTTTGTCTCCAGCCGCCCTTCTCACCACTCCTGCTCTCTCTGTCTTTCTGCCAGTCATGCTGCACTGGTTTGCAGATCCTCAGTATGAACCGTTCTCCTGCCTTGGGCTTTTGCTTATGCTATTTCCTCTACCTGGACACTGCTCATCTTTCCTCTTCCCCTCCTCCTCTTTCTTTTTCTTATTCTTCAAGATAACACCTTCTAGGGCTTCCCTGGTGGCGCAGTGGTTGAGAGTCTGCCTGCCGATGCAGGGGACACGGGTTCGTGCCCGGGTCCGGGAAGATCCCACATGCCGTGGAGCGGCTCGGCCTGTGAGCCATGGCCGCTGAGCCTGCGCATCCGGAGCCTGTGCTCCACAACGGGAGAGGCCACAACAGTGAGAGGCCCGCGTACCGCAAAAAAAAAAAAAAAAAGATAACACCTTCTAATCACTTAGGACTCAGTTCAGGCATGACCTCCTCCAGGGAGCCTTTCCTGGCTCCAGGAGATGGGGTGCTTCCCTTAGCCCCTGATGTTCCCTCACAGAGAATATATCAGCCTGCTGGCCACGGGCCTTTTCTTTCTCCACTCTAGACTGCAAGTTGAGTTCTGGAAGGGCCAGGATTGTGGAGTTTTTTTGCTACTGTACCCTCAATCCCTAGCACATGCCTGATATACAGAGAGACTCAGTAACTATTTATTAAATAAATGAACAGTGGGCAGAGGTAGGGATTATATCACCTTTATGTTACTGGGGAGGAACAGAAGCCTAAAGATAGTCAAGAAACAATACAGAATCGGATGGAGGTAAACTCCTTAAAATCTGGCCTCTTAGCCAGGGATCTGGTCCCAAGGCCTCATGGACCCATAATGAGCTGTCTAAAACAAACAAAGCTGACCATGTCCCTCACATGTAAAAAACAGATGATCTTTAGGAGTTTTATAAGCAAAGCAGTGCAAACGGGAGCTCCTTGGAGTTCTTTGTCTAGGAGTGCCAGTGGGTTGGGTGGCCAAAACCATGTAGGATGGTGAGAGATAAGTGTGTCCCTGACATCAGCCCTTCCCTCCTAGGCTTCTTCCCAAAAAGTCCACACTGAGTGTGTGCTCAGGTGACCCTGGAAAGGGGTCTGTGCTCCCCAACCTTCTCCACTATGCCTAGCAGAGTGAAAGCCGGCTTTCTGGAGCAGAAAGCTCCATCCTGGGACAGGGGAGGATGTTGGGGGGGAAGGGGACAGTGCAGAAGGGCAGGGGCATAACAGATGAGGCTAAATTAATTTTGGAAACCATTAAATCTTTGAAAAGAGAGCGTGTTTTCAGCAGGGACAGTGAATCACTGTGATTTGCAGAAACAGGCACAAAGCAATTAGCCATCTGGATGCTGTGGCTTCCAGCCCCCCAGCGGAAACTTCAAGTGAGCGGAAGGCTGGTCATTACCCAGCCCAGGCCCAACTCTCCAGTCCCCACAGATAAGTCTGTGCCTCCAGCCGGCTGGGAGCCCAGAGGCCTAGGACAAAGGGCAAATTGGCAAGTCACAGAAGAATGGGCAGGAAATGCAACACCAGCCACAGGGAGCCAGTACTACTTCCTTCTTCCTGTGAGCACCTCTCAAAATCCATCGTGACTGAGTGAGCAGTTCATTCACTTGGCAAGCATTTGTTAATCACCTACTATCTCCCAGACTGTGTGCTAGCACATAAATTATGTCATTTAATCCTCATGACATGCATATGAGGAGTTCCACCTGTGGCACAATTTCAAGGGGACTCATCACATGGCATTCCATGTAAATAGCACCCCCTGGAGTTATAAAGCAGAGTAGCCTTGCTGGGAGAGATTATTATCTTTTTAAATTAAACTTATTTAAACTAAAAAAACCCCACAGTTCACCCATTATAAAAAAATTTGTTATCTTTTTTAGTGAATGAGGAAATAAAAGCTAAAAGAGAGGGTGTGAACTTGCTCAAGGTAAGTGGCAGGATTGAGAATGGAACTCAGAATTCCGTGCCCTTTCCTAGATGATCTATATTTGCCAATTACTGCTCTATCTGGCTCATCAAGTTTTGAGAACCAAATAATACACATAATAATGGATGTGAAAGGATTTATAAACCGTAAGGTGCCACACACAGCTGAGCTATTTTTATAAAGTAGTTAACCCTGCTTCCTTTGGAACCCTGTAATCCTCAGGCACTGCTCCTCCATTCATTCCTAGAAACTGCTGGAGAATACTGGACAAGCCCTTCCAGGAAAAGGGTCAGCCAGCCTCTCCAGGAGGAGAACATACCACTGACCAGAAAGAGTGCTTTGCTCGAGCAAGCCTGACTGGTCTGGACTGTGCTGTGATTTGCAGACTGCAATGGTTTTGGCCCTTTTGCGCCATCAGTTTGCACCACCAGTTTGCACCACGTGTGGCAGAAAGGCCAAATGGAGCAAGATGCTGCCAGAGGGAGCCTGCTTCCAGCGAAGGGGAGAGAAGCCAGGAAGGGAGACACCACCTAGACTGACCAGAGGTGCCCAGGTCCTCTCGCCTGCCTGAGTGGTGGTGAGACCATTGACCAATCACTTCCAGCTCCTTGCATGGGTAAAGAATTGCCTCTCCAGAGCCTCCGCTGAGAGCTGGTTCGCCCAGCTTAGGACTCTGCTGAGGCCTACAAAACCCCAGACCTGGGCAGCCAGAGGGTTTTCATTTGCTGTCTGCATCTTTAGTCCATCCAGCTGCTGCTGGGAGTACCAGCTCTCTGACCAGGAAAAAGTTGAGGGGAAGGCAGAGAGCATGGACCGGGAAGCAGATTACCTGGGTGAGAAGCCCAGCTCTGCCTCTCCCTGGCCAGGACCTTAGGCAAGGTTATTGACCTCTCCCCTTGCTTTCTTCATGTATAAAGTGGGGTTAATGTCTCTGGCCTCACAAGGTGACGGTGAAGCCTGAAAGAGATCACAGGGGCCCTTGGGGAATAGGCAGGTAATAGAAGGAGTGAAGAGAAGTTCAACAATAAGGTTTCCTGACTTACCATGGCTGCCACACAGAACGCAGGCTCAGGGTTGCCAGATCTTTTCATTTGTCAAGAAAAATCAGAAGTCTGGATTTTTACATGAACTTTTCCAGTTGTCAACAGCCTGTGAGGACAGAACAGAGCTTGACTGCTGGTGGCCAGAGCATGAACTCAGGTGATGACCACATGCCTGCTGGTCTCTGGGCTCACTCTGTGCTCAAAGCATTAGTGTCCTTCCTCGTCTCCCTGCTTTACTCCTTTCTGGTCGGCTCCCTAAGGCTCTGCCCTGCCCAGGTGGTGTCGGTTACCACACTGTAAACTGAGCTGGGGTCGGCTCAGCCCTGGCGTGGCTTGAACCCAAGGCCCTGGAGCTGAGGGAGGGCAGGTGTTCTCAACGGAAGCAAGCTGGGTACAGGATGGCCACCTGGGAGCCCCACTGAGCCTCTTCCCCAAGAGGGAGAGAGAAGGTTGAGGAACAGGGATCTCCAGCTACAAAATGAATGAATGAATGAACAAATGGACAAGCCACTGCTGCCTCAGGCAGAACTTTGCCTGGCAGCTGGGGATCAGGATTGAAGATTCTGTTCCTCTCCATCACGTTGACGGAACTCCTAGAAGGCCTCTTGCAAAGGTTGGCGGGGCCTTGGGCTGGGAGTCCTTGCGGAACAAACAGGCTCAGGGCCAAGTGAAGCAAGATGCTTTCCAGCTCCCCATCTCCATCTCCTGCCTGATTAGAATTCGCAGCAGCCTTCTCTCCCCAGTGCCTTCCAGAGAACCGAGCTGGGGCTGCCGGAAGCTGGAGGGCAGGGCACGGGAGAGGGAGGGGTATAGGGGTGGGCTCTTGCATCAAAGTCCTTCCCAGAAAGGGGCAGCTCCTTCCTAGCACTGGGCCTGCTGGTCTCCCCCACCCGCCCTTTCCCGGACATCCCCACGTCTCTCTTTGCAGCCTTTCCCAGGCGGGGCCCAGGCTGGTCGAGGCCTCAGGAGTCCTCTGTGAAGCCACAACAGGAAGCACTTGGCCCTGAGACACACCCTCTCGTTCCCTCTTAGCAGTTCCCAGGAAAGGGTGAGGGAGAAGTCCCCACAGAGCCAGTCTTTCTCGGGGCACTTCCCAGGAAATCCTCCAGGTGGGGAATCTTCCACTGTGGTGTCCCCTCCCTAGTTCCTTCAGCTTCCCCTAAGCTCCTCCCCTGAGGTTGTGCCCTGGCCGGGCTCCTCCGGTCTGCAGCTGCCTGACCTGACCTCAGCGTCCACCAAATGGACACTGGAAGCTCAGCCAGCCAGACATCAGATAAACCTAAACTGAGGGGCATTTTACAAAGCCACAGAAGGATAAAGAAGGGCTGAGGAACTGTTCCAAACTGGAAGAGACAAAGACAACCTAATGCAATGCGTGATCCTGGGTTGCATCTTGGATCAGGAAAAAAAATTTCCGCTTTAAAAGGACATAACTGGCAAAATTTAAATATAGACCATATAATAGGTGGTAATATTATACCCATATTAAATTTCCTAAATTTGATCATTGAAATGTAGTTATGAAAAAGAATGTCCTTGGTCTGTTTTCTCTGAAGTATTTAGGGATAAAGGGGCATGTCTGCAACTTAACTCTCAAATGGTCCAGAAGTAATAATATGCACATGAATATTCCTCAAAGAGTTAAGCATACAATTAGCATGAGACCCAGCAATTCCATTCCTAGGTATATACCCAAGAGAAATGAAAACTTATGTCCACACACTTGTACACAAATGTTCATAGCAGCATTATTCATAATAGCCAAAATGTAGAAAAAACCCAAATGTCCATCAACTGATGAATGAATAAATAAAATGTAGCATATATCTATATACTGGAATGTTACTTGGCTATAAAAAGGAATGCAGTATGAAAGGATAAATCTTGAAAACATTATGCTAAGTGAAAGAGCGAGTCACAAAAATGACATATATAATTCCATGTCCAAAATGTGTTGAACAGAATAGGCAAATCTATAGAAACAGAGAGCAGATTCATGGTTTCTTAGGGCTGGGGGGAGTGGGGTTTATGGGGGAGATATCTAAAGGATATAGGATTTCTTTTTTGAGGTGACAAAAATGTTCTAAAATTGACTGTGGTGATAGTTGCACATATCTGTGGATACACCAAAAACCATTGAACTGTACACATTAAATGGGTGAATTGTATGAGGTGTAATACTTCAATAAAGCTGTTATAAAAAATAATAATACATATATATGAAGAGAGAGAAAGAAAGTGAGTGATAAAGCAAATGTGGCAAAACATTAATGACTGCTAAATCTTGGAGAAGGATATTCAGAAGTTCATTATACTATTCTGAGTTTGAAATTATTTCAAAATAGAAGGTCGATTTTTTAAAAGGAGAAATTTTCCTTTTACCTATCTTCCATCTAAAGGGTGGTTGCAGAGAAGCTATAGTACAGGCTCTTGAGTCTGACAAGGTGGGCTCCAAGTTCAACCCCACTATTTACTAATTGTGTCACCTTGAGTGAGTTACTTGATCTCTCTGGACCTCAGTTTCCTCATCTGTAAAATGGTAATAATGCCAATATTACTTACCAAAGAGAACTGTTGTGAGCATTAGAGACAGTACATATAAAGTCCTTAATTTTTTTATGTGGTAAGTGCTCAAAAATTATTAGCATTATTACTCATTCCAAAACAATTTAAAAATAATTTAAATTTAGTTTGCCTTTGGTATTACAAAAGTAATACCTGCTCATTATGGAAGTTTTGGAAAATGCAGATATACAAACAAAGAAATAAAAATCACCTGTAAAGCCCAAATTCTGTGAAAATCATTGTTAACATTTTGGGATATAACTGAATTGTGATACATTTACAGTGTACACAATACAATATTTAGCAAATTGTACATATTATTTTGCAACATGCTTTGTTCACTGTACATAACAGACATCTGCTGAGTATTTAGCAAGTACCGGGTTTAATGTTGAGGAGTCTGAAATGAATAAAACAGATGTCAGCCCTTAGGAGCAAAATCTAGAAGTAAGACAGACTCATTAGCCAATAATTAGAGGACAATTTGATGAGAGTCACTCACATTGAAAAAGAAGAAAGAAAAGGGCCTGCCTGGCTCGGCCTACAGATAGAAGGGCTTTTCAGAGGTTCTCAGTGGATATGAAATAGGAGGGCAGGGGGCAGGGCACAACCTTTAAAAGAATGACATAGCCACAGGACACAACATAAATGGTTAGAACCAACTAGGTCCAAGATGGCAGACAAGACTTCCACTGGAGAAACTGAGTTATTTGTAGTGAGGTGGATGGACCTAGAGTCTGTCATACAGAGTGAAGTAAGTCAGAAAGAGAAAAACAAATACCGTATGCTAACACATATATATGGAATCTAAGAAAAAAAAAAAAAAAAGGTCATGAAGAACCAAGGGTTAAGACGGGAATAAAGACACAGACCTACTAGAGCATGGACTTGAGGATACGGGGAGGGGGAAAGGTAAGCTGTGACAAAGTGAGAGAGTGGCATGGACATATATACACTACCAAACGTAAAATAGATAGCTAGTGGGAAGCAGCCACAAAGCACAGGGAGATCAGCTAGGTGGTTTGTGACCACCTAGAGCAGTGGGATAGGGAGGGTGGGAGCGGGGGAGACGCAAGAGGGAAGAGATATGGGAACATATGTATATGTATAACTGATTCACTTTGTTATAAAGCAGAAACTAACACACCATTGTAAAGCAATTATACTCCAATAAAGATGTTAAAAAATTAATTAATTAATTAAATAAATAAAATGTAAAAAAAAAAGACTTCCACTA
Source organism: Monodon monoceros (assembly GCF_005190385.1). NCBI lineage: Eukaryota > Metazoa > Chordata > Mammalia > Artiodactyla > Monodontidae > Monodon > Monodon monoceros. Next base: position 66,923,017 of record NW_021703775.1, read on the forward strand.
GACCTTGAGCCTCAGTACACACTCACTGTAACGCATCAGCATGCTAAATGACACACCCACAGGCGCCATGACAGTTCCAAGGCCAACCATAAAAGGTCAACAAGTGGGTGGTGGCCCAAATCCTGGAAATCCTGCCCCTTCCCTAAAATAGCTAGAATACTACTCCCACTCATTAGCCTATGAAATTACCCACCCCTATAAAAACTGACAACCCCATACCCTGGTACCATTCTCGCCTTCTGAGATGGCCCACACTCTGTCTGTGGAGTGTGTTTCCTTCTAAATAAATCCACTTCTTACCTATCACTTTGTCTCTCACTGAATTCTTTCTGTGATAAGACATCAAGAATCTGAGTTTCATTAAGTCCTGAGACCAGGTGTGTGATCTCATTTAGAAGACTGTGAGTTCAAGTCCCAATCTAAGTTGCACGGTTTCAGATAGACATTTCAGACAGAGAAATGGGGAAGTGCTGTCTGGGCAGGGGAAACAGTAAGTGCAGGCCAGCTGGGGCAGGTTCATGGAGTGTTTCGTAATGGATCACAGTAGGAGCAGTGTGGCTGGAACCAGATCATAAGGGGCCTTGAATGCCATGCCCATGTTTCTGGACTATAGCACTGCCCTCAAGGGTTAGAATAATCCCTCAGTCTTCTAACTCTCCCTCTTATAACACAGCGTTTAGAGCTCCTAGTTAGGAAGCAGATTGGCTGAGTTCATATCCTGGCTGTGTAGCTTACCAGCTGTGTGACCTTGGGCAAGGTATTTAACCTCTCTGAACTTTGATTTCTCATGTAGACAATGGGAAAAATAACAGACCCAAGTTCACTGGATTGTTGTGAGGATTAAATGAATTTACAATACATGTAACAAGCTTACAGTAATGTCTGGCACAGAGTAAGCACTAAGTATTTGTTATTACTTTTCACCTATCATCACCTCAACCCTCTCTTCTAGCAGCTGACTCGCCAGTAATTTAACTCCAATAACATAGAGCAAGGTGGGATGCCCAGGGCTCCAGGGATCACAGAAGCAGGCTGTTTGCCAGAGCTGGAGCCAAAAGCCCCTTCCAGCCAAGCCCTGGGAGTGGGAAGAGGTCAAATAAAGGAGGCTCCTTACTTCCAGGAGCCCTCACTAACATTTGATTCCCCTCTATGGGGGAAGTTGTCCCCTGGGGCTGGGACTGGGCCCACACAGCTGTCTCCTCCCTTGAAGGGAAAGCTATGATGGGAACACTTTTCTCTAGGGAGGAAATGGGCAGGGAATGACATTTGTGTCCCCACCAGTATGCAAATCATCTTGTGAGACAAATGATTTTGCAGGAAAACACATCCTGTTCCCTCCACAACATGTCCCTTGACGTCTGGGGGGAACCTGTTGGGATGATCAGGGTCAGAGCAACTGCTCAGGGAGCTCCTGACTACCAGCCCGTATCCCCCAGGAGCCAGAGGGCTCGTGAAGATGAGAACCTATAGGCTGGGCACCCCAGCGCTTGGCTCATGTCCCCTCTCCAGCCAGGTTCCTCCAGCCCACAGGGAAGAGAGAGGAGGTCTGGTGGAGCAGTGTCTGAGGAGCCAGTAATCCTGGCTTCTAGGGCTGACTCAGCCCCTAATCCACTATGGACAAGTCATTTCTCTCTCTAGGTCTTAGTTTCCTGATCTATAAAATAAGTTGGTTAAATCAGATCAAGTGTTTGCTTGAACATAGACCCTTAAATCATAAATGGGTCCAGGAAGTTGGTGCTGCCCTCAATTGTATGCAAACCTCTTCGCATGTGTGTATTTTTCTGGGGAAGCGTTCAAAGCTGTCATCAGTTCACTGTGGCAGGGGCAGGGGTGGTTCCTGTTAGTCAGACAAAAGGTTGGGTGACCTCTGTGGTCCCTTGATCTGACTACTGGATAGATGGAAGCTTCTTGAGGACAAGGGTGTGTCTTATAACAACAGCATAACCTGCTATCTGACATACAGGAGCTGCTCAATAAATATTTCGAATGAATGAATGACACTCATCAAATGCTGGGTAATGATGACAGCAAAGGATGGAGGTGCTCATCAGTGCAGACTCTCAGCTGTGAGAGTTGAGGTGGCCAGCGGTGACAAGGCTGGGGAGGGGACAAGCTGGTGGGAAGTGAAGGAAAGCTATCTGAAGACCCATCCTGGAATCTGCACAGTTCGTGGGCTACCTGGCTTGGGTTTCTCGTCTCTACCAGACACGCACACCTCTAGCTCCTCTTGGTTTCTTACAGAAGACTCAGCCAAGCCAGGCTCAGCCCAGCATTCTGCAAGTAAATCTGTTTGGTTGCCACAATTAAAATTCTCAAGTTTCTCCAACCAGAAAATCCATCGAACCTAAAGATAGGCTCACTGCCTGGTCTCTTGAGTGTCACTGGAGCAGGAGTGAAAGTAAAGCAGGGGGCAATCTGTCTCCTCGACCAGGATACCTCCAGCCCTGCCACCTCAGCACCCTCCCTCATGGCCCCACTTGGACTCTTGGCTGAACTCCTTCACCCTGCAGCATCGTTGTGTTTCCTCCCTCCACTCCTTTGCCTAGAAATATACACTGGTTTCTACACTGGCCTCTCCCGGCCTTAATTAAAATGCCTTCACAAGTTTTTTATGACCTGGAAAAATGCTCGTGATTTGGTGTTATGTGAAAAAAAAAAAGAGAGAGAGAGATACAAAATTGTATATCTACAATAAAGTCTCAACCCCCAAAAATAAACTATATAGAAATATGGATGCTATATACATTATAATATTATAGTATCAGTATATTATATATTTATGTATATGTTTGTATAATATTATAATATTCAATGCTCTGTCTTAAGACAATATTATTTTCCCCCTATTTCTCCATTCAGAAAGCATGCTCAAGTGAGAGGCATTCTGGGAACTCAACAGCAAAGGAGGCATAGGGGCTGGGGTGTCTGCATGGCAGCGGAGATCATGAACAGGATAACTGCATGGTCCGGGACACAGAGGTCCTGGACAGGCACGCTCTGGACCTGGCTAAAGGAAGCTCATCCCACCATCATGCTCTAGGGAGGGCCGGCCTGGGAAGAAAGGTTCCAGCTGGTTGGGCCCTTCCAGGGAAGACCTCAGCCCATAGGAAGTAGGGAGGTGGGGTGTGTGCAGGACCCAGCAGGATCAAGTTCTCTTGTAGAGGGGGTGACAGGGGCTGGGGTCAGGCCTGGGGCTCCCACATCTAGTCCAGGTCATTGTCAAACTGTCCCAGCCTTTGTCATGGCAACTCCCTGGCCTTGGGAGGAGTCCTGAGCTGGTGGTTTGTCTTCCTCTTCCTTTCTCCCTCTGCCCTTGCTGAGAGCATTGGGAGGAGTTGCCTTTGCAGCGATCCATTTGTAGATTACTATTAAAGTAATCATAGACTATTGTAGTGTAGTGTTGTCTCCATTCAACCAACATCTATTATTATACCGAGTGCCTACTATATACCCAGAACTTCCACGGGTTCTGGGTATATAGCAGTGAGCAGAACAAATCCTTATCCTATATCGTAATAGAAATATATTGGACAAATTTTTTCAGCCTTGGATAACACCTACATAAACCCACAATGACAATGCTGGCTCAAAAGCTTTCACTATAGAGACTTACCATTTTGTCTGCCTAGAACAGCATCTCCCTTTTTTGGGGGAACAGCTCTTTCACCACTCCAACATGTAATTATGGAAAGAGCTGCCAATCAAGTGTATTGCTCCCCTGTTCACAGGGCTGAACGTATAACCCACGTGGGGCCAGTTGTAAAACCCTAGGGGCGCCTTGGCCACAGTGCATTGGTCTAGGGATAGTCACATGACCCAAGATGAACCAATCAGAATGCTTCCATAGCTTTTTCTTTTTAAGTTTTAAAAATTAAGTTTAAATACATAAATTATACATAAATGTGCTATCACTGAAAAAATTCAAACCTGACAGTCTCCTACGATCTCCACCCCTAATCTTAGTCTCTCACCAGAACTTTTTCTATGCATTTGGATACAATTAGAAATATATGTTATAAACATACACACAGGTATATCTATCATTACTTCAAGGTTTTGTTTTTGGTTATGCTTAAGTTACACCATATTATGTGTCATTCTGCAAATTACTTTTTTCATTTACCAAGATATCTTAGGGGTTTATGTCAGTACATATTTCATTCTTTTTAACAGTTTCCATATTTTCAGAGTATAAAATGTACCATGGTTTAAAGATGGACACTTAAGTTATTCCTAATTTTGTGCTACAAACAACATTCCAAATAACCCTTGCTGATATTTCCTTATGCACATGTTTGAGAGTTACTGGTCAGGATTTTGAGAAGTGGCATCATCAGAGCAATAGTATCCACATAAAATCAGAATAGAGGGAATTCCGTGGCCATCCAGTGGTTAGGACTCTGCACTTTCATTGCCGAGGGAACAAGTTCAATCCCTGGTCGGGGAACTAAGATCCCGCAAGCCACACAGCATGGCCAAAAAATAAATTAAAAAAATATAAAATCAGGGCTTCCCTGGTGGCGCAGTGGTTGAGAATCTACCTGCCAATGCAGGGGACACGAGTTCGAGCCCTGGTCTGGGAGGAACCTGCATGCCGCGGAGCAACTGGGCCCGTGAGCCACAACTACTGAGCCTGCGTGTCTGGAGCCTGTGCTCCGCAACAAGAGAGGCCGCGACAGTGAGAGGCCCACGCACCGCGATGAAGAGTGGCCCCCGCTTGCCACAACTAGAGATAGCCCTCACACAGAAACGAAGACCCAACACAGCAAAAATAAATAAATTAATTAATAAACTCCTACCCCCAACATCTTCTAAAAAAAATATATATATATATATATATATATATATATATATATACACAAAATCAGAATAGACGGTGCCAACTGTCCCTCGAAAATGGCTGGGACAATTTACAACCCCCCAGCAGTGTATCAGAGCATTAGTGTCTCCATTTTCCCATTCCTTCACTGATAGCTGAGAGTATCAGAGTTTAACATTTTTGAAATCTGACAACTGAAAAATGGTATGCTGCTGTTTGCCAAGATGTCTCAGGGGTTTATGTCAGTAGTGGAGCTGGTGGGAGGAGCTCTCTGTGCTCTGGCATAGCCCTGAGAGCTGCAGTGGAACCAACACCCAAGAGGGGAGGGAGGGGGCTAGTCCCGAGGGTGTCCATGGACCCGGTTGTTCCCTCTCTGCTGTCTCCACAGTCAGCTCATGTGAGCCAGCACCTCCTTTGGGGCCCAAACTAACCACAGCTGTGTCTCTGTTACTTTCAGCCAAAAGATTGAACTCCTAATTAAAAGGTACAAATGACCATTGTGTCTGTGATCCATGTCACTGAGTTCACAGCGCTTACACTGATTCTCTAGCCTCTCTCATTGTTCATTTTTTCTTTTCTTTTCTTTTCTTCTCTTCTCTTTTCTTTTCTTTTCCTTTCCTTTCCGCTCTCCTTGCTCTCCTCATTCACACATCTCTCGCCCTAGGCAACATATTCGTGTGTCCAGATCACCCCGGAAGGTCCTTTTCAGGAAGGGTAGGGCAGAGCAGCAAATAAAGCCCCTGGGAACAGTGGACGGAAAGAGCATTTGCCTGACTCCCGACTGGAGTATTCGCAGAGTGAACACAGACATTCTTAGAACCCAATTTCCCTGCTTTGGCCTTGTCAGAGATGGCCAAAGTCAATGTTAATGGAAGGGTCAATATCTCTGTTTTAAGGGAGAAAAAAAAAAGAAAGAAAAGGAAGAGAAAGAGCAAGAATGAAAGACACAGTAAAATAATCAGCCCTCCCTCTTTGTTTTAATTATCATACCCCCCAACACAGAGTGAAAACTCATTTTGCTAAAAATCTACAAAGCAGTTGCAATCGAGACAGACACAACATAAACACAGGCTGTCAATGCTCTTTTGATGATAGTATGTGTTTATTGTTTTATTTTATTAACAAAAGAGTGAGGACAAGGTGCTAAATTACATCCAATTCAAAGTAAAGGGGACCCGCTCAACCTTTCCTCCTGTAAACACACTGTGCTTGGTCTCCCGCTGGCTGACCTAACGCTGAGAGCAAGTCACTGTCAAGTGTGTTTCTGGTTGACATGACCTACAGTGCTGGAGAGTTCTGATTACAGTTCTTTTCAGATACGAGGTCATTTCACCCTGGAATAATTCTGAGAAGTAGAAATGGGAGAGGGACAACAACCCCATGTCAGAAAGTAGGGGCCTCCCAGTAACAGACTGTGTCCTTCAAGACCAAACAGTGACAGTGGAATGACACAAAAGCCTTCCCTCCCAAGACTGGATGTCTGTGAGAAAACTGCTGGAGAAAGGCTGGCTGGGCTGGGAGCTCATGGTGGGAGATGAAGGGAGGGAAGTGCACCCCCAGGATGGCTGCAGGGCCAAAGGGGGACTTAGGAGAAGGGTCATGTACACTGAGGATTGATTCACAGAGTGAGAGGCTGTAAGAGGGGTGATGGCCTCTCATCATGGCCCCATAAATCTTTAGCAAAATACCCCCTGCCCCATACACACATGCCCTACCCCACCCCATGTTTGGAGGGAAAAGTTTTTTTCTAGAAACTGGTAAAGGGGCTGAATTTTACATTCCATTTGCTGGGGTCAAGATATTCAGCTCACTAGCAAGAGAAGACAATCTGTGAGGCATCTGTGTGTGCCTATTTGTTCTTTCCTGCGGTATCCCCAGTACCCAGAACGGTGACTGGCATGTAGTGGATGCTCAGAAAATACTTGTGGAATAAATATACACAACTCTTCATGTGTGCAGTGTCGGCCACACACATCGCTGTGTCTTCCTCCTTCAAAGTCTGTTCAGCATTCACCAAGACTCTGCTGTGATTGACCCAGATCCTCACTCACAGCACTCAGCACCCTGCCCTGCCGCTCCAGGGAGGTCCTCACCAAGATCTCTGCCCCCCACCCGTGTCTAGGAAGGATGGAGATAAGATGCATCCTGAGGAAGCTCTTCAAGCTCCGCCAGTGAGAGCGACTGGCCTCTTTTTTGTCTATGGCCAGGGTGGGGTGGCAGACTTGTCCACCTGGTTCTCAAAGCAAGGCCTCAGGTCTGCCCCCTACTGTGAGAATGGAGGAACTTCGCCCAGAGCTTCAACTCCCAGGCTCCTTGGAGCTGCAGCACATTTTATCACTTTGCTCTGTGTAAGGGTGAAACCACCACTCTCACATGTGTTAGGACTGGTCACCCTGAGCAAAGACCTAACCTCTCTCAGCCCCAGGTGGCTCATCCATAAAGGAGGAGGCAGCTCCCTCCCTGCTCGCCTGACTGCGACTTGGTGAGGGTCAAACGAGCTCAGACACTCGAAAGTGCCTTGAACTGTATGAAGTCCTGGCCAGGTGTGGCGCTGCCATTTTCTAACATAGGCCTCTGAACAAACACACACTCCACAACCCTATGTGCAGAGCTTACACCTCCCTTTTCCTGCAGTCCTCAGCCTGGGCACCACAGTGCCAGCTGCTGGCTGGCCGAGGGCTGCAGGCTCCTGAGCCACCTACCAGGCCTGGATGCAACACCCTGGTAGATGCTGCTGGCTGGAGCAGGAGAGCCCTGGTGCCCTTACTTGTTAGGCCTCACGATCAGGGGCAGAGGGCTATCCATCCAGGTTGGGAGCCACAGGCATGTGGAAGGCCACAGTAGCTTGGGTTAGACGCCAGCTAACCAGAAGCTGGAAGGCCATCAGGGACAGGGCATGTCTCCCCATGTGACCCTGAGCCCCACATGCTGAGGGCTGCAGAGGCTAGGTCTTAACATGGCCTCAGACAAAGGAAAATCCCACAGGCCCTGGTATGCAGGGGGCAGTGAGGTACCCCATGTGTGTCTGTCCTGTATTTAGCAAATAAAAATACAGGACAGACACCCAGTTGGACTTGAACTGCAGATAAGCATCAAATACTTTATAAAAATATAAGTATATCCCATGGAATGTTTGGGATATACTTATACTAAAAAGTATTTTTTGTTGACCTGAAATGCAAATTTAACTGGACATCCTATACTTTATCTGGAAACCCTACCCCCTCCAGCACGCCCCAAGGCTAAAAGGGCTCAAGGAGCCCAGAGCCTGAAGCCACAGATCACCGGAGGTTCTGGGAACTCTCCCAAGAGGCCACTTCCTGGCAGCCTGCCAAGGCTATGTTCTCGGTGACCCGTGCAGCCCTGCATTGGGTGGAAGAAGGAGAGGGACCATGACAGAGGGAGAACTAGGGGTCCCCTCAGGTCATTTCACCCTTGAGCCTCTGTGAGGTGAGAGTAACCCGTCTCCTTCACAGGGCCTTGTCCACATGGAAGGCAGTCACGGCGGGCAGGTGCTTTAACTTATGACGTGCCCTCCTCCCGTGAGGGTATTGTCACAGGGCCACACCTGCCTTTGCTCACCTCTTAAGTGTTGGTGTCCCCAGTGCCCCTCCCTCTTCCCCCAGCCGTCTCACTCACTGTCTGGCTCCAGTCACCATCTCCAGAGAAATCCAGCCCCCTTTACAGGAATAAACATATACAATGTTCCCAGGGTTGACACCGTCCCAGGAGCCACTGCACACAGGCATTCCATCCACTCTCACCTGCACCATGGACACAGCCTCCCGGCGTGCCCGGCTCCGGTTCCCTGCTTAAAACTCCTCAATGGGTTCACACTGGTCTTGGGATAAAGTCAAATCACTCCTCATCTGTCTTCTGCCCTCAGGCAGGCATATTTCTCGTCATGTCACAAACTGGCCAGCACTGTCCCTCTTCCCCAGCCCACTGTCCAACCAAAAGCCTTGCAGTTCCCCTGACAGCCGTGCCCTTCCCCGGCAAGCCTCTGTCCATCCTGGCCCTCAATACCCTTCATGAATCTCTTTAACAGTTCCTTCGCTTCTTTGACCTTCCGCGTCCTTCCCTGTTGAATGGTGATATTTGCTGCTCTGCCAGGCTTCTTAGGGTCTCAGAGAGAATCAAATGAGAAAAGAGATGTAAAACTATTTCCTAAGCTGTAAAGTTTTGTGAGAGGTGAAGAACAGAATGACAGGCAATCCAGGAGAGCCTTACAAGTCTCCTTATAAGCTGACCTCAAATGCCCACAAGAAGCACAGGGGACAATCAAGTGAAGGGACCAAGGAAATTATGGCATTTGAGCAGGGAGGTGTGGGTGGGTGGGTAGCACCGGGGTGAGAGCCTCTAGTGGAGCAGCCATAACCTCCGCATGGGGTCTGGGGCTGCACGGGAACCCCTGGGGAGGCAGGGTGGTGATGAGGTGTGCAGGAGAGGGGGGTTTGGCCCCTTCCTTCCAGCTCAGCAGGGTGAGTCATCCAGGAGTACAGGCCCAAATCTCACCTTCCTCCGCTGGAAGCTGAGCTGAAATGGTCCAGAGGATGTGCCCAGAGCATGGAGACTGCAGTACAGAGAATGAGTCACAGAGCTGAGTCAGAGCCCACTCAGCCCTTTTCAGGGCTCTGACGAAGGCTGTGCCAGCAGAGTGGCATTCTTCCAGCCTTGCCCCTTCATACACACACACACACACACACACACACACACACACACACACACACACACACACACACACA